>NC_142596.1:16440446-16745693 GCF_965207765.1 Zootoca vivipara
TCTGCCCCCTCCCCAGCCTAAAGAGCTAAGGGCCAGCCTTGCTTCTTGATTTCTAAGTTGAACACAGCCACAAAAACAAACTCACCAACTCTAAAACACATCTGTCCGTTGCCCATCTTGCGAGGCTACAAATCGGACATTGATAAGGCATTGATGGCTGCATGGCCGAGTAGCTTTTGGAAGGGAGAGGAAAAACAAGGATACAGGGTTGTATTGAATTGAATGTAGCCCTATGCAAAATGTTCCAATAGCAGAAGGATTTCTTCTCGCACAATGGAATGCTCTCCCCTCCTGCTGTGCTCCCTAAATCTGTTCTGGGGTTTTCTCCAACCCTTCAGAGCAGATTTGGGGATAGCATGGGGGGGATGAGAGGAGAGGGGGGAAAACCCCACTGCACTGGTGTTCATCCTCGAACCAGTGCAACTATTTAGCTGACTACTGCCCAGTGTGTAAAAATACACATTGGGGTAATAGGAGAAATCCAGCATGGTGGTTAACATTGCACCAGAAATGAACTAGCAGCTTAAGTGACAGTAGACTTGCTAAGAGGTACCTGTAATTAATGCAAAGAAAGGAAATCAAACCAAATATGGAGACGGATGATTTAAATTATAGGTGGAACTACATGTTACACTCAAGGTGAGACTTCTGTTGAAAATGGCACTGCTGCCATCAGGCATATCAGGCTCATTTGTAGAGTTGGATGAATTTGTCAGTTTCTGGTTCTCCAAGTTTCTCCTCTTCGCACTCTTAAATTCGTCTCTCCAGCAATTTGCTATGGGGGGAGCGGGAATCCTCATTAAAATGTGTCAGCATTTTAGTGCTATTTTTTTTCTAATATACACATTTCTACGTGCGGTTTTGACCTATACACAAATTATTGCAATTTCCCATAACAAATTGCATGCTTATGTGTCGTTTTCACTAATGCGTGCATTTTTATGCGCACTTTCCACCAATTTATGCATTTCTGTACGCATTTTCTGTTTGGAGAAACCGCATTGCAAAATTCAGAGACGTGTGAATTCCAAAGGATAGTTGTGTTTTGGCAGGCTTAATGGTACAGAAAGCATGAATTAGGTGGTTTCTCATTAAAATTCAAACAAAATGGCTAATCCCCTTATTGTAATGCTGCTGCCTTTCTCTGCCCCAGCCAGCAGTAGCCAACGATGGGTAGGAAAGCATTCCATAATATGACCTTGTGGCCATAGATAACTGAGCCTAGACATTATAGCTGAGCGGGGCTGGGTGTGTGTGTGTAAAATTTGATTCTAATAGTTGCAAGTGGGAGAGTTAACATGTCTTTCCACCTTCCATTTGATAAGCATTTTGAACTAGTCTCTTCAACAGAAGCACCACCACCATAATTTTGTTAGCTAAAGATGTTAAGCTCCACATTAGAACCTGCCTCTTTCCAGAAACCAATGGCCCAACACAGCTGCTGACTACAGCTATTGCTGCAATGTTACTTGCCAATATCTTGCTTAGCTTAAAACAACAACAACAACAACCCACATGTCTCGTTTGTTTTCTAAACCACTTTCAAGCAGTATTATGGTCACAATCCAGCTGTAGGGTGCAAAGGGGCACTGCACAGAAATGTTATCATAATGGTTTGGCTTAGTGTTACAAGCAGATGAAACCGTAGATTGCCAAAGCCACGTTAATTTATATAGCCGATGGAGTGGTGTGCAGAGCCCCAACGGGCATATATAGGGATTTCAAAGCGAAATAAATGTGCAACCTGTCCCCTTAAGCTTAGACTGTAAGCCCTCCAAATATATTGCTACCCTCTTCAGGCACATTTGTCCCTTCTCACGGACTTCCCTTGCATATGGTAAAATAACAAATCCAAAACTCAAGATCCAGTTTGTACAACACCAGATATACAGATAGTACTAAAATGTACATACATTCGAGCCTAGCTGTGTTAAAATGAGATAGGAAAGGCGCTGGAATCTCCTGGGTTATAGTTACATTCAACCTTACATTCAAACTGGCCTAAAATGACCATAAAAAAGGATCAAAATGGCTTCAATCTCTGTTGTCATGGGGTGAGGGGACCATTTGCACAACCATGTACAGACATTCTCAGCTGTTCTGCTACCTTTCCAAGAACCACCAGAATGGAGCTCGCTGACCCCCTGTGGTCTATGGGCCACAGCTAGGGAGCTCCACAAGAACTAGAGGTCTTATCTTCAAGTAGCCAGCAGAGGACTGGAGTGCTTATTTCATTATCTGTTCACACAAGCAGCTTTCTCTAAAGGGGGAAGTTAGAAATAATTCACATTCAAATATTAAGAGCCAAGAGAAAGTTAAAAATCAAAGTGCCTCCCTGCTCGTCCCCCACCACCCGCCCCACCCAAGCTCAAAACCCTACCACAAATGGGAATGAAATACAAAATGAATCCTCGAGGCGAATGCCAACCAGGTGGCGTTAGGTTATTTCATTAGAACCTGCATGGTCAACACTTGGAAGGAGCGCAAGTGATTATCTGAAGTATGAGAATAGGGGTATCTTGTTTTATAGCTTCTATGATAATGTTAACACAGGGAAAGCAGATCCCCAACTACCCTGGTATGATGATTTCCTTTCCCAGAATGTCCTTTGCAGAGGTTATCTGGCTAGGTAAAATTTACTCAGAAAATGGAGGAAACATTCCCAAATCAGCAAAATCTTCAATGTTGTAATTGCCGGTCCCTTGGGTTGGATCTCCTGGAATAGGCAGCATATCCTGGATGATAAAAGAAAATGGAAGGGAAACATGATTTTTCTTGTATCCTTATCTAGGGCAAAGACCCTTTAGCATCTCCCCCCTTTGTCGCTTAACTGTACAGCAGGCTTCCTCAACCTCGGCCCTCCGGATGTTTTTGGCCTACAACTCCCATGATCCCTAGCTAGTAGGACCAGTGGTCAGGAATGGTGGGAATTGTAGTCTCAAAAAACATCAGGAGGGCCGAGGTTGAGGAAGCCTGCTGTACAGCAACTAATGGCAAAAGCAGCAAGGAACAGGCAGCTTGCAATTTAAGGAAAGAAGTGCTCTGTGCAAAATCTCACGACTGGTGTAGTGCATTGCCAGCCCAGCCAGGTAAGCCACACCTGCGCCCACACCTGCGTAGGGCCACTTAAACCTGGAGCTGGCACCAAACTTCAGTTTCTGTAGCTCCACATCTAGCTTGGATGTGACCAGATGACCGACCATTTCTTTCCATAAGGAATAAACGATATTTGTTGCCAGTTTGCTGCTTTTTTACCAGGACCCAAAAGGTCACCTGCAAGAGACGGATCACCTTGCCATGCTGAATCGCGGGCCAAGGGCTCACCTGGAACACTTCTGTCTGGCTGGTTTGCTGGTGAGGGTGCTGCTCGCTGTTTTGCTGGTTGTGATGTTGGCTTTGCCACTGGGACCACACCTCCGAAGGCCTCCCTTGGAACTGTCCGCTGCTTTGGCTGCTTTCAGCTGAAAAATAACATAAAGTTACAAGAGTGGGTCTTTTAAAACAAAATATTCGCTCCTGCCTACCTTAGGTCTATTCCTCTGTGTCTGAGGTTTGCACAGTGTTCCTTCATGCATTTAGGATTATCTTCTCCTTTATAAAGTTGCATGCGTACTCACATGCATTGCCTGCCAAGGTCTAAAGGAGAGGCCTCTGTTCTCGTTCTGCCCCCACCTGCACTATGCTAAAGTGGTACCTTGGGTTACACACTTCGGATTACAGACTCCGCAAACCCGGAAGTAGTACCTCGGGTTAAGATCTTTACCTCAGGATGAGAACAGAAATTGCACGGCAGCAGTGGGCGGCCCCATTAGCTAAAGTGGTACCTCAGGTTAAGAACGGTTTCAGGTTAAGGACAGACCTCCGGAAGGAATTAAGTTTGTAACCAGAGGTACCACTGTACTGCGTTAAACAGCCACGGCTTTATCCAAAGAATCCTGAGAACTGTAGCTTGTAAAGGATGCTGAGTTGTTAGGAGATCCCTAGTCCCCTCACAGAGCTACATTTCCCAGAGTTCGCTGGGATGAGGGACTCACTGACTGTTAAAACCACTCTGGGAATTGTAGCTCTGTGAGAAGAGTATAGATGCTTGCAAACATCTTTCAGCACCCTTTACAAACTACACTTGCTAGGATTTAAATTGGTATGATACTGCTTTAAATGTATAGCGCGGATGTGGCATCTGTCCAGATGGAAATTGCAAAAGGCAGCGCCTTTCCTGTGGTGGCTCCCCAGCCCTAGAACCCCCTTCCAAAAGAGATGTACCGAAGCAAGGCTTTGCAATCATTTAGCAGGAATGTGACACCAGATTTTTAAAAAGTTATGCAGGCATTACAGATTGTTAGGAGCTTTGCTCTGTATTACTGTATCAACCAATGAGATGAGTCGGAAAGTATGCTTAAAGACTGTATTTCACTGGCTTCTGCTGGTTAAATTTGAAAGCTGCCATAAGCATCTTGATAAAGTAGGAAGGTTATGCTATATCTTTAAAAAGTTACAATAATTACATAAACATATAAATAATATTCACCACCTAATTCCACTAGTCTGAAATCAAGGAATGGGTCAAATGCGTAACTTTTTCTAATTAAAAAAAAAAAAAAGCCAAATGTCATAGCGACAAACTGGTTTCGTATCTGTACTTTTGTGCAAGAGTTAAAATTACTCCTTTTTTCTTAATCATAATAGTAATGCCCTGAATAAACAGAGCACATGCAGAACAGCTCCATCTGGAATCCCAGCAGTCCTGCGTGGGGAGGGCAGCACTTTAGGGCAGAAGTCAAGGGCCTCACTTAATGGAATGAGCAAGAAACCCCCTCCTCACAATGCAGGTGGGCTGACTTGACACATTTAAAAATGTGAAGTAATCATATGCATTGTCTTCTGAAGAGCACCCCCCCCAAAAAAGACCATTAGGTACAGTCTAACAATGACCTCGCTTAGAACGCTGTGGAATCCCATGGGAACGCAATTTGCCTGCCCAATCTCAAAACCTTGCATAACCCACCCCTACCAATTGCATTGGTTAAATCCATCTCATCTGGCCCAACCTGACCCCATCCCTGGACAGAAAAAGCCACTCTGAAGGAGAACATCCTCCACAGATTCTGGAAGGTGCAGAGACTCAGGCTTTGGTGAATCTCCTGCAAAAGGGAAGAGAGTTTCAAAGCTGAGAGGCACCCAGTCTCCCTGTGATCCCTTGAGCTCATGGATGGTGAGTTAAAGAGAGTATTATGGCCACCTATTATTTAAAAGGACTCAATTCGTAATAACTGGATTAGGAAACTTGACCAAAGTCGGGTAAGGTCAAAGCAAAAGACCCTTCCTCAATGGGAATATTTTGGTTGAGTTTTGAGCTTCTCTGTGTGTGACTTAAAGAACAAAACAACAACAGTAATAATAACCCCCATGCTTACGGGAGGCTTTGGTATCTAAGTGATCTCTCTTCACCTTTTGTTCCTGGCATTCGTGTTCAAACCGCAGAAATTGATTCATAGCTTGTCCTGAATTATCTGCTACAAACTCCAGGCTTGAGATATGCTCTTCAGTTTGCTGACGCGAGAAAATATAAATTCAAGCTCTTCCCCACTCAGCACAACAGCATTTTCTCCAAGTGCAAACAAACAAGACTGCCAGGTTTCAGGGCTCAAGGTGGATGGACTTTGGGATGACCAATGAGCACCATATATCTCCTATGGACTGGGGTAGTCAGCCTCTCTCTCTTGCATATGTTGTTGCACCTCAATGCTCATCATCCCTTTGCTCTGCTGGCTGAGACTGATGGGAGCTGGGGTGCAACAACATATGGAGGGTACCATGTTGGCTGCCCCTGCTTTAGACAACTGCCTCTACACACACACAGAGAGAGAGGAAGAATGGATTTAGGCTTGTAGACGTACAATCGTGGCTCCTACTTATTTTTCTGAATTTATACCCCACCTTTCTTCCAAGGAGCTCAAGGCAATATATATGGTTCTCCCCCTTCTCATTTCATCCTGACAACAACCCCATGAGGTAGGTTAGGCTGGGAGAGAATGCCTGGCTGCAGGTCACCTAGTAAGAGCTTCATGGCTGAGTGCTGGATCTGAACCCTGGTCCTTCAGCGATTTATTCCTTCAATATAGACCAAGCTGCTTTCTGGTTGTGCGCTAGGGTGATGACTTTTTCATTTCCCCCCCTCAAAAATTATTTCCTGTAGCACAAATGGATGAACTTTTGCCTATTAATGACTAAAATGAGGTATATTCCATTGAAATATTTAAAAAGGTTACGCACAAACCGTTTTTAATTTTTTTGTATGCCGTTTTACCATTTCATAAAATTGTATTAACAATTCTATATATATTTCGTATCAAATTTGGACACAACACCACATTCCACAATGGGGAGTGTTCTTAGCAACATAGGGTATACAAATGTCACACCTGCGCAAGGTAAAAGCCCCTTTTGGGGACCTCAAAACTCAGCCAGCAGACCCTGCCGGACATGCTGGGAAAAGAACCTACAGGAGAGGTAGCAAAACATCGTCCTCTAGCGGCGTCTATACTGTTACTGCAGCTAAAAAAAGCTTCCTTGTGTGTTTGATGACCCTATATAATGTTGTATATATGTGACGCCAAAGCTTGGGTTCAATTTTATATCTGCTTACAGTGACTTCAAAAATGGTAAAAAAAACTGATAAATAAATTTTTAAAAACCATTTTGTGTGTGAGGTAATGAAAGCTCATCAAATTATGATACAGGGAAATGAGGTTGTAAAAAAAAGTCATCACCCTATTGTGCACTGTGGCTCACCAGTTTAGTCAAACAAACTACACACCCACACCTGACATATAAAGCACATGGCCTTCCCCAAAGAATTCTGGGAACTGTGGTTTTTAAGAGTTCTGGGGAATTGTAGCTCTGCGAGGGGGTAAACTATGGTTTCCAGGATTCGTTTGTGGAGGGGAAAGGGAAATCATGACTGTTACAGTGGTACAAATGTGCTTTAAAAGTGCAGATACTGTCTAGCCTTCTTAACTGGCCATTCTGCTTGCTGGGCCCCCAGATCACATGAATCAAGACAGCTGCACATCATAGTTGCACTCAGGTCTTGCTTGTGGGCCTCCCATTGGAACATCTGGTTGGCCACTACGAGAACAGGATGCGGGACTAGGTGGGCTATGGACATGGGCCTGATCCACAAGAGTTCTTAGTAAGTCAAAGAGACCTCATTGTACCTCACCGTGCTTTTATTTTAGGCGAGGCAGCCAGGCTCGATACCTACCAAATCCTGCTGTCCTGTTAGCTAGGCTGGAGTAGGCATTCCCGCTCGGAGAGGAGGTAGCAGGACTGGACAGGGGGCTGTACGATGCTGGGTCAGCAGGGTAAGTGTGACTGGTTCCGATTGCAAAGGGAGAAGACTGAGCCTTGCCAGACTGCGAAGGAATTTGCTGAATAGGAGAGTGAAAGACAACAACATCGAGGCGTTATCATCCTTCCTGCGGCATTTGACCCAAGAACAAAGTGGTGCAACAGACTTCCATCTCGGCACATCTATTTGCAAAACAAGCATCTTTGCAGAGCTAGTTAGGTGGGTTGCTCTGCTCCAGCAATGTGGGTTCAGGGCTGTTTAATTTCAAGAAACCCTAAGCATAGCTCTTTGCTTGTTCCCGCTCTTCCCAGGCCAATGGTGGGGAACCCCTCTCAGTCCGAGGGCCACATTCCCCTCTTGTGTGGGAATTGGGGGGGGAGGGGTGTCACATGCCAGTGGCCAGCCAGACCAGGGGCAATGAATGTAAATGTTACCTCAACACCCCATCCTCCATCCAGGGAAGGAAGAGGCATTATCAGAATTCAAGGACACATTCAGCCAGGCTTTTTAAAAGTTTGCCAAATTGCTTTTATTGCTTTTCCAAATTTTACCTAATCAGCCACAAATTAAAATAAATTTAATACCCCCCCTGAAAATAGTTTCCTACACTCTGTTGTTGATGTATTGTTGCTGATTTATTTTCCTAGTTGCTTCTAATACATAAACTTATTTATCCTTAACCACCAGCTATCCACTTGCCAATTCCTGCAAGTACAATATTTTAACAATTGCAGTAACTACAAGTGAAGTTACTCCGCAAATGATCAAATCCACAATAAACCAGTAATGAACACATCCAACCAGGCTAAAGTGTTCTGTGTACAAACAGGGCCAGTGAGAGATGGGGCTTGGGGTTTGTTTCAAGGACCAGATCGAGAGGCCTTGAGGACTGCCTCTGGTCTCTGTGCTGGAGTTTCCCTACTCCTCTCCTAGGTTAGCGGGTGCTGGCTCCAGGCTTTGCGAGAGTCTTTAGGCCAGGCATCCCCAAACTGCGGCCCTCCAGATGTTTTGGCCTACAACTCCCATGATCCCTAGCTAACAAGACCAGTGGTCGGGGAAGATGGGAATTGTAGTCCAAAACATCTGGAGGGCCAAAGTTTGGGGGTGCCTGCTTTAGGCAATATGTATTCAGGAAGGCCGCCTCTCGGAGTGAGACTCCTGTCTCTACCGCCTTCTCTCTTTGGGCCCAGGAAGTGAAACCTTTTCTGCAACTTTTTCTATAACTCTCCTACCTGTCCTGGAAATGGAGGGCGACTTCCTGTCCAGGCAACTTGACTCTGATTTAGCTGGCGTGAGATCTGGGACAGGTTCTGACCAGCTGATGATGATGACTGGATGTCGTTGACGCCGGGCACGTGGACCACAGATGAGCTTCAAAGGGAGAGAACAGGAATGAGTCTGACGTTATAAGGATGCTCACGGCATTGCATTCAATGTTACTCATAGAACAGGCCTAACAAAATCAACAACTACTTTAGGTTCATTAATTTCACGGCTCTGAGTAAAACGTTGTTGAATACAACCTACTGTTTACAAGAACACCTGTAATTGCAGTTTGCAAACCTCCCAGTCAACCAGTTAAACAAATCACGTTTTGGGACACATGGACTACAACTCAAATGCAAAAAATGCAGGCTATTACTTTTGCTGCATTGAACATCTCAGAATAACCCTTTGATCTTCAGTAAACTTCTTCCTATGAGATGTGGGTGGCGCTGTGGGTTAAACCACAGAGCCTAGGGCTTGCCGATCAGAAGTTCGGCGGTTCAAATCCCCACGACGGGGTGAGCTCCCATTGCTTGGTCCCAGCTTCTGCCAACCTAGCAGTTTGAGAGCACAACATGCAAGTAGATAAATAGGTTCCGCTCTGGCGGGAAGGTAAACAGCGTTTCTGTACGCTGCTCTGGTTCGCCAGAAGCGGCTTAGTCATGCTGGCCACATGACCCAGAAGCTGTACGACGGCTCCCTCGGCCAGTAAAGCGAGATGAGCGCCGCAACCCCAGAGTCGTCTGCGACTGGGCCTAATGGTCAGGGGTCCCTTTACCTTTATCTTAAACTTCTTCCTAGGATTCATGGCAATATTTTAAAAGTATACAGGGTTTTTTTATTGCCTGGTATTCTAGATCAACTAGCAATGAAGATATATAGAAAGCTGAAGAGGGACCCTGATAAGGAATTAACAAGAATATAAGTACAGTGGTACCTCTGGTTGCGAACGGCATCCGTTCCGGAGCTCCGGTCACATCCCGAGGAATTCGCAACCAGAGGTGCTGCTTCTGAGCATGGTGCGGTTTAGTGCTTCTGTGCATGGCAAAACCCGGAAAAATACTTCCGGGTTTGCCACGTACGTATCCCAAAGGATACGCAACCGGAGGTGAATGGAAGTACAGTGGTACCTCGGTTTATGAACACAATTGGTTCCAGAAGTCTGTTCATAAACTGAAGCGTTCATAAACTGCAGCGAACTTTCCCAGTGAAAGTAATGGAAACTGGATTAATCCGTTCCAGACGGGTCCACGGAGTACTCAACCTGAAGCGTACTTAACCCGAAGCATGTGTGTAATTGGTTCCGGAAGTCTGTTTATAAACTGAAGCATTCATAAACTGAAGCGAACTTTCCCATTGAAAGTAATGGAAAGTGAATTAATCCGTTCCAGATGGGTCCGCGGCGTTCGTAAACCGAAAATTCGTAAACCGAGGTGTTCATAAACCGAGGTTCCACTGTAGAGGTACCACTGTAGCTTATAAGCACACAGGTACTTTCAGAGTCTCCTTCAGAGATGCCCACTGCCCATTCTTTCTGCAGAAGTCACTACCCTGGATTTGCCTAATGGAAGGAAGTATTAAAGCCAGAACAATTACTCATGCAGAGATTAAACAACATGCAAGTTCATCTGAGGATGAACCAATTCAGCAACGTTTCTGAACATTCTAGTCCTATTTGATGGAGAAATGCAGCAGAACACCCCCCCCCAAGGCTGGTTAAAGGGAGGCATGGCCAGGAGCAGTGAAACACACAAAAACGCAACAGTCAGACATTCTGGGCTTGCAAAACACCCTTAATTATTTAATTTATTTCTCATGGTAGGCTAGGACTGCACTCATGGCACACACAAATGTACCCTGGCAGCAATTTCGGGGAATTGCTCTAGTAACAGAGCCAGAGAGTGTCAACCAAGGGACTCAAATCTTGGCAGCATAAAGGAGAAGATGAAAACAACTCTCCCCCCCCCTGCCTTTTGCAGGTGTTTTTAAGCTTCAAGAGATCCTCCTGAGCCTACATGAGCACACACAATGGGCAACAGTCTTCTTAAGCAGAGCCGTGGAACCTCCATTCCTTCGTTTTACCATGGATCATGTGTATACAACCAAAGGCTGGATGCAATTCATATATTTGCTATGGGTGATATTGCCTCCCCCTGCATTGGTTTCCAAAAGGATGCTATTCATAATTGCAGAATGCCCCAAAAGTATACTTTTCCTACAAAAGAGACACAAAACATTTGATTCCTGAGTTTTGTTTTTGTAACAAAACAAAACACCAGAAAAAGTGCTATGCAGCAGCCTAAAGGATATCTCCTCCCCCACTTCTCAATTCACGATATATTTTCCATTTCCACTTTATTCTCTGCAGAAAACAATAATAGCGGCACACAGCATTTGTTTAACAAAGGCCAAGGGTTCAGAGTGCTTTGCAGGCGTTCTCTCTGTCGTACTTAAAACCTTGCTAGAGGAGCCATAGCTCAGTGGAATAGCGCACACTTAATATAGGTCCAATCCCTGGCACCTCTAGGTAGGGCTGGGAAAGACTCCTGCTTGAAAACTAAACCTGTGCTCTGTTGCTGAGCTACGGACTCTCATTGGTGGACCGACAGATGATGTGGCAAAGTCATGTGCCCCAGGGCCAATGTGTAACATTTTAAGGGTCATGGGAGGCAGGCAAGACCCACCCAGCATGTTTCTCTGGACCAAGTCCGCACGCCAAGTAAATCAGATTACTGTAACAAAACAGTGAGAAGACCCAGACCACAGTTCTTACAGTGGTCAACCAGTTGCCTGTTGGAAATCCACAAGCAGGACCTGAGCACAAGAGCACTTTCTCCCCTTCTGTGGTTTCCAGAAACTGGTATTCAAAAGCATACAGCCTCAAGACTGTGGAATCACAGAGTTGGAAGGGGCCACGAGGGTCCTCTAGTCCACCCCATGCAACGCAGGGATCTTTTGCCCAAAGTGGGGCTCAAACCCACGACCCTGAGATAAAAGAGTTTTATGCTGTACCAACTGAGCTATCCCAAGTTGAGGGGTTATAGAGTAATAATATCCAAGCAAACTCAGAAGTAAGCCCTACTCAGTTCAATAGGACTTACTCCCAAGTAGAAGTGTATAGGATTGCGGCCTTAGGAAGCCTCACCATTACAGACTTTGAGTCTTTAGATCAAAGAACCTGGAAAAAATAAAATACGTAACTACTTTGTACTGCATGATCGCTGTCTTGTTATGACTTTTATGACATGATGTACCTTTTTGGAATTTCCCTGAACGGAGAATTGAATCTCGTTCAAAAAATACTAGCTGTGCGGTTATGTTATGTAATAAATTATGTTCTGTAATAAATTTGCCCTGTACAGCTTACTAACACTACAGAAAAAGGAGATCAGAGATCTTCTGTGCTATGTCTGTTTTCATGATTATGTAACATTCAAAAGCAAATAAATACTTATTAACTATACCGGCCTCACTTTTATGTTACAGGAGACACCCAACAGAATAGCATAGAAATCTACACACAACCTTCAAAGAAAACAGTTCAGGAATCCCAAACCTCAGAACAGCCATGGGAAATGAGTTGCACTGTAATGCAGCCCTAGCTTCAAATATCGGATTTAATTAAAGCGTATTTTAATACTGGCAATACCCTCCAGGGCTGCTTACTGATTGCTTTTTCATTCAGGCAATAAACATCAAGGAAGGTTTTTTTCTTTCCAAGAAAAGCGTTTCCTTCCCAACAAAAACACTATCAATTATATGCTCAAAACAAACCACACCACACTCATTTCTACAAAAACACAGTTGGCATTTGATTTCTAATTCCCGCTCCTGTGCACCTAACTGGTGAATGGTGTGCTCCCGCACCCTCTCTCTTTCCTCACTCCCCTTTCTTGTTCATTATTCAGCCTGTGTTACCTTTTTTGGCTCTGGAATTTAGGGTCACTACACAATTCAACGAAATCCTACTTGAATAGCTGCATGAGTTACAGCTGTTTAATGTGCATTTAGACAATGCACATCTGTGGAGAAGAACAGGCTTTCCTTTTCTGGGAGAGTCATTTTATCCGAATGAGAGAGAGAAGGGGGTTGCCTCTTCTAAGATGGTGTCTGCCTTCTGCAGTTTTTAAAACTGTGGTTCCCAACGTGGGACACACACCCCACAGGGGGGCAATTTGATTTTTAACAGGGGCAATTCGAGAATGAGTTAGACCAAGTTAACGGCCTTTTAGGCTTCCTCCATGTGAATAGGAGTTCACTTTTAGAATAATAAGAATTATACGTCATGGGGAGGGGGACGGCAATCAGGATTTTAGAGATGCTTAGGTGGGGCATGGCCAAAAAAGGTTGGGAACCACTGTTTCAAAACTAGTTGTATAAAAATTTATATGACACACACACACAAAATAAATATAACCTTTTTTTTTTAATTCTGTGTTCCTTTTAATGTTTTTATCTTGCTGAATATATGAATATTTTTCTAAGTAAAAAAGGGCACTTTTTTAATCAGGCGAAAAGTTTTGAATCAATTAATCTAACTGATAAATCTATTAAGCTGCATCCGATTTTACCTTTTATTTCAATCCCCCCTGGCTGTTGTTTATTATTATAATCCCCCTCTTTTGGTTTGCTTCCTTTTCCATTTTGCTCCTCCTCCTCCTCCTCTGCAGTCCCCCTTTCGATTCTTCTCATTTTGTCTTAATTCCTCCCCCCCCCTGCATTCTACTGGCTGTCTTTTCTTTACAGTATCCAGGTGAGATTTATACTTCAGCGCCCTGAGCCAAGTTTATTAGTCCCTCTCTAAAAAGGCATTTACCAAATTTTATTTATTATTTTTATTCCAAACTCAACCTTCCACCAAAGACCCTCAAGAAATGACAAAAAATGATTGTAAGCTACAAGGGCAAGAGACCTAGATTGCGACTAACTGTATTTTATCAACATTCCCAGAAGGTGAACACAAGTCAACTATATTTGCAAACACGCCGTGATGCGCCCCATATACAAAATTTCAGATCCCTATTAGTGGATGATTCCAGGACAAAGTGATTTCTGGAATGTGGCCACAGGGCTTCTTTCCAATAGGGAGAATTAAGCCATGATGCTGTTAAGAATCAAGGGCTGTCATCATCTATAACTCTTACACAGTTGCGTTTCCTTTCTTGTGATTCATTCTGCTGCCATGTACAATACCTGAACGACTTTCCAGAATGTCCTGGCTGGAAGGGGCTCCCTTGAGAGTAGATCTGCTGGTTACCAGTTGTGGATGCTGAAGGCATCATCTTTTTATCTGCTGCAAGAACAAGCACAGAAAAAGCCATTTCAGGATAACAGGATGGGAACGCATAGGGAAGGCACATTGCGTGGCAATGGGAAAATGGTCTCTTGCAGCAAAACAACAACAACTACAAAACGCACACAACCAAAACCAAAAGTTGGTAGGGCTCCCTTTCAACGATACCATAACAAACAATGTGGAAATTAACAACTTGCTTCAGGCCCGATGGGACAATCTTGCCCTCCAGTTATACTAGCAGGGCTGCTCCCAAGATCACAGTTATGTCAATGCACACTTTTTCAGGCTAGTTATGTTCGTGGCCTTATGTGCAAGGCTGCTACAGACAGGTCAATTTTTAACCACATTCGATTAAGAATAACCCACCAGGAAGCTCTGCACATCCCACCAAAACTTTGTGTGTGTGTAGGGAGGGACTATGACCAGCCAGGGGAGGAGCTGAAGAAGAGACGCTGAAGAAGAGGCACTGGAGGTACAAGCTACATCGTGCAAGGGAGTGTATCCCGAAAGGACTTATCCAGGTGTCCTACATGCCAGGGAACAAAATACCCGTGGATCTGTTGTCCAAAGTTGTTAACAAGGAACAACTTCAGGTTTATGTACAGAAGCTACAGTTGGGTTGAAATACTGGAGCTTAAGGTTACACAGAAGGGGGGAGGATGTTGGGAATTCAGTTCCACCTTAAGTTACAGACATGTAGCTCTTGTGTGTCAAATGTCTGTGAACTTCCGTTGTGTATAGCTTTTGCTTTTGCTTCTGCGCTGACCATGAAGGAGAGCAGACGCGTTTCTCTCTCTCCTGAGATACGCTTAATAAATGCTTGTAAATAATGCCAATACGACCGTCTCTCGCCTGTCGTTTCTTGCTGCACAGTGGGGACTGCTGCTGATACAGTGTGCACAGACTTCTGAAGTCTGTGTCGTTATCTCACGCCGCACCGGAGGTGGAGAGCGCCTGGCAGCCGGCCGTGAGGGCACACAGCCCTGGCGTCTCCCATGGTGTTTGCGAACAGGTAGAAGGGGAGGTCTTGTCACTGAGTCCAGGGCTGCCTTTGTAGGTGGGAGCAGTTGCACCCATCCTGGAGGAGCATGCAGCTACACACACAAATTGTAGGGTGAGAGTCTCATGTGGGAGGCAATGGATTTAGGACATGACATAGATTTTAATCGCTGGGGAAAACTCTGGAAGAGCAATTTGAAAATTACAACATGTTATTCCTCGAAGGGTGTAAGGGGGAATGGCTTATAGGGAACAGCCCCCTCTCATCAGGTCGAGTTCTTCGCAGAGCAGCAAGTCCAGTAGCGGATCAGATCACAGGAATCAGGAAGTAGAGAGGGAGGAGAGAGGCTCTGACAGCATGAGAGAGCCTCAACACTCAGCAGAGAAGGAAGCAGCTGGGGAGGAAATGACGGGATTGGCCACTGGAGAGCAGTCATAAGGACGCCCCCCTGAATTGAGGTGCACAGCACCCCGTAGGGCGAGAGGGAGGCGCTTTGGGGTTCCCAAGCTGTTATGTTGGGTGTGAAACAGAAAGAAGCCATTGCGAGGTTCTGACTCGGATTGAGCAGACATGTTTTCCAGACACTTTGCACCGTAAATAAAATGCACAATAAAGACAACTTAAAGACAAGGAGGCGTGGAGCGTCGTTACTCAAGAGTAGCCGCAAGAACCTCTGACAAAGGGGAACTACTGGTACTTGAAAATGATTTAGAGATGGCATTTAACTCTGAGTAGACTTGCTAAGATGTATAAGACTTAATCAGATAAGTTACAGGTAGGTAGCCGTGTTGGTCTGACGTAGTCGAAACAAAATAAAAAAATTCCTTCCAGCAGCACCTTAAGAGACCAACTAAGTTTGTCATTGGTATGAGCTTTCCTATGCATGTGTGCATGCACACGAAAGCTCATATCAATGAGCTTAGTTGGTCTCTAAGGTGCTGCTGGAAGGAATTTTTTTATTTTAATCAGATAAGTGCTGGAGATGCAATAAGGTCGAGGGTACATTTTTTCATATGTGGTGGACCTGTAAAAGTGTAAAAGAGTATTGGAAAATAATTTATAATGAATTGAAACAACTGTTTAAAAGCACATTTCCAAAAAACAACAACAACCAGAGTCCTTTTTGTTGGGGATAATTCAGATGGAAATTTCCAGGTGTCAAAACAGGTTATGTATGCCACCACTGCAGCCAGTGTTTCGTTAACCCAAAAATGGAAAACAAGCAAGGTCCCAACCAAAGAAGAATGGCAACTTAAACTGGTGGAATATGTGCAGCTTGCGGATCTAACTTATAGAATAAGAGAACAAGAAGAACATTCATTTAGGGAAGATTGGAAAATGTTTAATGAATATAGGGTGGGGGAATTGTGTACAGCTGAAAACGTTGGCAGCATTAAGGTAAATTCAACAGTGTAAACAAGTTTTGATGGAAGTAATAATGGAATACTGAATGGTTTTGTTTATATAAAATACTAGCTGACCCGGCTACGCGTTGCTGTGGTTCTTTCCTGTGATTCCCCACCCCCACCCTGTCCCGATCCATGATGTATCCTGCCCCTCCTCCCTCCACCCCGGCTCATCCCTGTGTTTTGGTAGGATACCCTTCCCTCTGTTGTCCCTGGGGAGTGTTGGCCCCTCCCCCTGTATCTCCATACCTTGGCCCCCACCCTTCAAAAAGGAACTGTCAGCTTCTAGGTTCTATTTCCCAGCATGCACTTTTGTCTGAGCCTTCTGTTGTCCCTGGGGAGTGTTGGCCCCTCCCCCTTGTATCTCCATACCTTGGCCCCCACCCTTGGAGAAGGAACTGTTAGGTTCTGGGTTCTATTTCCCAGCATGCACTTTTGTCTGAGCCCTCTGTTGTCCCTGGGGAGTGTTGGCCCCTACCCCCGGTATCTTCCTACATTGGCCCTCACCCTTGGAGAAGGAACTGTCAGTTTCTGGGTTCCATTTCCCAGTATTTACTTTTGTCTGAGCCCTCTGTTGTCCCCTCCCCCCTGTATCTCCATACATTGGCCCCTGTGCATGCATCGTGAACATTTCTATATATTTAGATTAAGGATCGGGGGTGATGATGCACCCTGGGACCCAGAGAACTACTTTAAAAATCCCGATGGGGGGGGTCAAATAGCGAAGCCCCACAGCCCCGTAGCAACAGACAGGCCCAGACAGAAGGAGGGGGGCCATTTGGGCCACTTGGCGCGGGCCTCCGAATCCAAAGGGGGCCTCGGTCAGCATTTTCACAATCAGTAAAATGAAAAAAGTAACAAAAGGGTTAAAAACAGGGCCACATTATCTACTTGCCCCGGGCCTTTGTCTGGCCCTGCAAGGGCCCGGCAACAGAAGGCACGTTCTGAAACACCTGAGTTGTTCAGTTCCATAAAAAACCCAGGAAGTGGCAAGGGGAAGGTAGGGGATTGTAAATCGGGGGGGGGGGATTGGCCACTGCAAATATCTGAGGACTTAAACTGGGGAGAGAAAGTGCATGGTTGTTTTTTGTTTTGTTTTTTTAAAAAAGACGCAGAGGCTTGTAATCAGTCATAGTGTATAAAGCCTAGGTTAAAAGGGGCACGACTGCCCTTACTTAAAATGGCTGCCGGAGCCTCGCATGTGACACAACCATAGCTGCCAAGTTATCCCTTTTTTTAAGGGATTTTCCCTTATGCTGAATAGGCTTCCTCGCGAGAGAAGGGAAAACTTGGCAGCTATGGACACAACATCCACTAAATTATAAAGCAAAAACCCCTCACTGTGCCCCCAAGTGCAGAAATGATGAATGACTGCCTAATGCTGCCAGGCGTTTATTAATGCAGCCGCTGGGAGAGGCTTTGGGCTTGGGCTTTGGGGGTGGAATGGCTGTTTTGGTGGTTGTTGGATGGTTGCTCCCCCTCACCCTACGTCAGCCTATTTGGGCTCCTCCTCCCCCCACCTCCCACCCAGGGCTCCATTCAGGATAGTATTTAAAGGGCTGTAGAGCTGAGGCCTAGTCTGTAAAATGGAGCCGAGGCCTAGTCTTTAGGCTGTAAAGTAGAGGCGAGGCCTTGGCTTGGGCTAGTACAGGCATCCCCAAACTGCGGCCCTCCAGATGTTTTGGCCTATGACTCCCATGATCCCTAGCTAACAGGACCAGTGGTCGGGGAAGATGGGAATTGTAGTCCAAAACATCTGGAGGACCGAAGTCTGGGGGTGCCTGGGCTAGTATTTAAATGTGACCCGAGGCCTCCACCCTGTATTTCCATTCCTTGGCCCTGGCCTGACTCTGTGGGTTGTCTGGTAATGGCCGCCTTGGTGGTTTCAGTTGCTTGGTTGATGACATCATTATTTGGTGTGGGTGTGGTGTAGATTTCACAGGAAGGGAGGGGGTGTACTTTGGGAGGAATTCCACTTGAGGGCGCTGTTTTACTTTGAGGAAAAGCAGGTCTGTACCTGTGCAGGTGTGAGTTCTGAGGGATTTTTTTTCTAACAACGCTCGGCGAGTGGCCTGAATTGTTGTGTCAAAATTTCAGGACGATCGGTCAAGCGGTTACAGAGAAAAGTGGATCCCGCACTTTCATGATTTTTACATTTATATATATATATATATATATATATATATATATATATATATATATATATATATATGATGCAGGGTATGCTATGAAAACAAATCATGGAAAGAGAAGAAGGGAAGTCATTGTTATTTTAAGGTTGTCTAAATCAGGCATCCCCATACTTCGGCCCTCCAGATGTTTTGGACTACAATTCCCATCTTCCCCGACGACTGGTCCTGTTAGCTAGGGATCATGGGAGTTGTAGGCCAAAACAGTTTGGGCTGCAGTTTGGGGATGCCTGGTCTAAATGAATATTCTAAATTATAAAACAGAAAATTTAATACACACACACACACACACACACACACACACAAAAAAAAATAAAGAGTCTGATAAGTGAGCACACCCTGCCTCATCTTTAAAAGCTTGGCGGGAGGTACATGGCAGTTGTTGGGACATCTTTGTAACTTCTGTTTGGGTCTTGCCATTGTCATATCTCTTGCCTTCCCCACAGATCCTGAACTCTTGGCTCCTGGACCTTGTGTTTTCTACTGAGCCTGTACTGCTATTAGCCTGAATAAAGATCTGAATAAAGGCTGCTGGCCTTGTGTTGCGGGGCAGGAGTCTGACAGTAAGACAGCTGTACCATCTTTAAAAAAGGTGTGGTGGGGGTTGGGGGTGGGAGCACCGCTGCAGCACACACTCAATTACCCACGTAGCACTATCCCTGTCTGTTGCTTCTCTGCTTTGGGGAGATGCTATAGTTTGGTGGTAGATCACATGCTTCTCATGGAAAAGGTTCCAGGTTTAATCCTTAGCATTAAACCTGGACCAGGTAGCCAGTGATGGAGAATACCTCTCTCTGACTAAGACCCTAGGGTGTCACTGCCAGTCGGAATGGATAATCCTAGTGTACACAGATGTACCCATATGTCTGACCTGGGAAAAAAGCTTCCTCTGTTCATTTTGGACCTTTAACGGGGAAGTAGAAACAGCGCCCTCTCCAGGTGCATCATTACAATACGAAACGTACAGTACATACAATTTGGCACCTTTAAATAACACTCGAAATCTAACATCTACAGCAGCTGCTTTGTGGCGCGATGACTGAGCACGTTCCTTATATGCACAGGGTTCTGGATTCTATCCCTGAAACCTCCAATTTAGAAGGGTGAGGCACGCAGGAGATGGTGGGAAAGACAGCTCTCTGCTGGAAGAGATTCTGGCAAGCTGCTGCCAGTCAGAACAGACAGGGTTGGACTAGGCAGAAAAGGCTTGAAGGGCCGTAGCAGAGTGGTAGAACTTGTGCTTTGCCAGCAGGTTAAATCCCTGGCATCTCCAGGCAGGGCTGGGAGAGAACCCTGTCTAAAAGCTGCTGCCAGTCAGTGTAAACAATACTGAGCTAGATGGATCAATGGTCTGACTTGGTACAAGACAGCTTCCGCTGTTCTTAAATAATCGGACCTGATATAAGCCTGTGTTGCTTTGCTCACAAGCCGCAAGCTATTCTCCGCGCCCACAAGGTTCAAAATGTGAGTTTCTGTGCAAGAGTTGTGGCACGGGCACTGCAGAGCCAGCAGCTGAAGCATGCGAAGAGAGGGCTGGCCTCACCACCAGCATGTGTATGCTAAAACAGCCATTTGCCCGGCTCCTGGAAGTGAGTCAGAAGCAGTTAAAGACTTAGTTGCTGACCAGGGATGGATCTAGTTCAGTTCAGTTCAGTTCAAGCTTATTTGTCTTCTTGGCCTTTGGCCATTAACAAATCACGGGAATATAAAACGCACTACAAACAACAACTGCAACGTTACACAGAGCCGCAAATTGACCTGAAGACATTGCACAACAATTAAAAAGCATTTCCTCAGAGCTTGATCTCAGATATTTGGAGATCGAGTCGGTGGGCAGCTGGTAGGATCTAGCAGCTGTCAAAGCAAAACTGCTGACACTACAGCACCGTGTGGAGGTCAAGGTGCCAGGGCTGCAGTTCTTCACCCCTGGGTCCCCAGATGTTGGACTGCAACTCCCATTATCCCCAGCCAGCTTAGCTAATGGTAGGAATGATGGGAGTTGTGGTCCAATGACATCTGGGGAGCCAAGGTTGAAGAGCAGTAGGTTAGAGACTAGGGAGACCCAGTCTCAAATCCCCCCACAGCATGCAGCTCCCTAGCTGACCTGGGTCAGTCATTCTCTCTCAGGCTAAGCTACCTCACAGGGTTGTTGTGTAGATAAAATGGGAAGAGAGAATTCATTGCATCACCTTGAACTCCTTGGAGGAAAGATAAGGGAAAAAGCTGAATAAATACATACAACGATTTTTTAACATGACCTCTTTGTTTCTCAATGTCAACTTTTGTCCATTAGACTCACATACATGCCAAAGCTCCACAAACTGCTAAACAACTTCTGTTTTAGATTCCCTAAAACCGGACATGAACACATAGTGACATTTGTCGTCATTAATGCAGAAAGGAAATCCCCCGCAAACAATTGTATAAAAACAAACAACTTCTGTTTTTGATTCCCTAAAACTGGACATGAACACGTAGTAATATATATCGTCATTACTGCAGAAAGGAAATCCCCCGCAAACGGTTGTATAAAAAACAAAGGAATGTTTTGTGTTTGATCCAGAAACTACTCCAAGGTGCATGAAATGAAATTCAAGTTGGGTAAAATCTCTTCTTAACGAAAACTTTGACAACTGCAGTATATAAGGTTCTCAAGTTCACATAATAATATTTGTTGGTTGTTTTTCCTCACAGAGTGACCTAACACAACTTACAAAAAACCAGTTCACAACATCCAATAAAAATCTAAAAATACAGCTAGACAGATAAAACACCTCAGGGCTTACAGATTCCATCCCACACACACAAAAAGCCACAATGCCACCCCTTAAATTAAGGACCAAAAGCCTGGGTAAAGAGTAAAGCCCTTGGCAGGCACGTAAAAATAAATAAAGATATTGCCAGGTGTGCCTGCCTAGGGAAAGCATTCCACAAGCGAGTGGGGGTCACCACCAAAAAGGCCTGCTCTGCTGTTGGATGGGGCACACAGAGAAGGGCTTCAGATGATGATAGCAGGTTCGCTGAAATGACTTTAGGGGACAAAACTGGACGGAATGAACACACTGCGGACCCTCAATTTCACATTCTCTTTTTGAAGCAGCACTATTCTCTCTCACACACTGATGTTCAGTGGTTGTGAGAGCTGCCGCTTAGGGCCTCCCAAGAGGGAGGCACCAGCAGGCTCAGGGAACCCCCAAGTGGTCTGAAGAAGAAGAAGAAGAACAAAAATTAGGGGGGAAAAATACCTTAATGGGAAAAACTCAGACATCCCAGTAGGAAGTAAGCTAGGTCAGTGGCAGAGCACCTGTCTTGGATGCAGAGAAGGTCCCAGGTCCAGGTAGGGCTGGGAATGCTGCCAGCCAGTGTAAGGAACTCTGAGCCAGATGGACTAGTGATCTGACACAATGTAATATGTTCTATGGCCATCCAATTGTTTGTCATATGGAAAGGCAATAAATAGCTCAGTGGTACAGTATCTGCTCTGTATGTTTAATCTCCAGGTAGGGCTAGGAATGTCCCTTGCCTGAAACCCTGGAGAGCCACTGCAGGTCAGTGCAGACAATACCTGAAGGAGTGTCTCCACCCCCATTGTTCTGCCCGGACACTGAGGTCCAGTGCCGAGGGCCTTCTGACGGTCCCACTGCGAGAAGTGAAGTTACAGGAAACCAGGCAGAGGGCTTTCTCGGTAGTGGCGCCCGCCCTGTGGAACGCCCTCCCATCAGATGTCAAAGAGAAAAGCATCTACCAGACTTTTAGAAGACATCTGTTTTAGAAGACACCTGTTTAGGGAACCTTTTAATGTTTAACAGACCATTGCATTTTAATATTTTGTTGGAAGCTGCCCAGAGTGGCTGGGGAAACCCAGCCAGATTGGCTTAATAATAATAATAATAATAATAATAATAATAATAATAATAATAAATCTGGATGGGCCAATGGCCTGATTTGTTAGAAAGCACCTTCTTCTGTTCTAGTGGCAATGGAAGGTTGACTGGGCATGGGGAGGCATAAACAGAGTTTTTTTGGGGGCGGGGATGGAGTGGCTGGAATCCAGAACAGAAACACTCTGCACTGCAACATCTGCTTGTAGGTCCCACTTGCTAGGCCAAGCTGTATGCCTGCGGAAAGCCATCTAGTGAGGCTTCCCCAGAAAAAACTGATTTCTGGTATTTGGCTGTGTGTTTCCACAGAGGCAGGGGGTAGAGGGAGAGTTCCTTATTTTCGAATTTGGACTCTCAGCAAATGCAGAACTTCTGACCTCAGCCCATGTCCTCAACAGTTTTTTATATATAATCTGTCTCGTAAGACATGCTGCTTATAAACATATAGCTCTTTCTTCCTGCTAAGATACGTGCTCGACGGCTGCAGAGCAAACGTCCCCACCAAGATTGGCCCCTCTGCATGAGCTTGGACTATTTGCACAAAACCAGTCCAAAATCAACACAATGCTAAATCCTAGAAGTAACGTGCAGGTCTGACTGTATATTTTGATCACACCTAAGTGAAAAATGCAATTTTTTAATCATTTAAGGAAAAAAGGACACGGGATTATTAATGGTGCCTTACCTAGAGAAAGCCATAGGTGGAACTTATTAAATACACACACACACACACACACACACACACACACACACACACACACACACACACACAAAACATCTCTTGTGCCATTCATCTAAGTCTTGTAGCCAAGCTCCACCCCTTGCACATTTCGCTTAATTAGTTCCTTCCTGGTATGCAAAACTCATACAAACAGCAAACTACAGTTTGCACTTGCCCTACAAACTAGGATCAAATCCCAGTTTTGCAATCCTGTTTGTGGGAAAATGTAAATAATAAGAACACAGGAAGTTGCTTTCTACTGAGCCAGACCAGTGGTCCATCTAGCTCAGTGGCTCTTCAGGGTTTCAGAGAGGAGTCTTTCTCTGCCCAGCTCAAGGTACCAGAGATGGAACCTTTTCAATACAAAGCATGCACTAGGCCAGTGAGCTGTGCACTGTCTCTAAAAACAGAAAGCTGCCTTAAACAGTCGTACCTTGGTTTTTGAACAGCTTAGTTCTCAAATGTTTTGGCTCCCGAATGCCGCAAACCCGGAGTGAGTGTTCCGGTATGCGAACTAATTTCGGAAGCCAAACGTCCGACGGGGCTTGCAATTGGCTGCAGGAGATTCCTGCAGCCAATCAAAAGCCACACTTTGGTTTCCGAACTTTTTGGAAGTTGAACAGACTTCTGGAACGGATTCCGTTCAACTTCCGAGGTTCAACTGTATTGTTGTCCATCCCCCCCCCCATTCAATCTAGCCCAGCACTGACTACTTGGACTCTCCATGGCTTCAGGCAGAGATCAATCATATTCCCTGCTATCTGATCCACTGGGTAGAAGCGCCAAGGACTGAATTTTCTTCATGCAAAGCATCTGTTCTCCCACTGAGCTTTGGCCCTTCTCCAGAATTTGCTGTTTTGCCTCAAACCAGGAACCAATTAATTAAGCTAAGTATGTAAGGGGAGGAGGAAGGTGGTGTTCGGAAGAGAGATATCCTGAGAGCAGGGGGTTGTTAGGAGCACAGGAAGTGTGCAGTGGTGCCTCGCTAGACGAATGCCCTGCTAGACGAAAATTTCGCTTAATGAAAGGATTTTCTGATCAGAGGTTGCCTCGCTATACGACGAGGTTTTCTATGGCCACCGCTTCGCCGTGCGAAGCGTGGCCATAAAAACCTCTGATCAGAAAATCAGGGCATTCATCTAGCGAAAGGGGACCAGCTGTAGGAAGGGAAGAAGGCAAAGGAAGATCTGCTGAGAGGCGCTGACAGCTGTCAGCGCCTCTCAGCTGATCTTCCTTTGCCTTCTTCCCTTGCTGCAGCTGGTTCTCCTTTGTGTTCTGTTGGTCTCTGCCCCGGCAATTCTTGCTTGGGACGACACAGACGGATGCTGTAGGTTGGAATCTTGTTGGTTGCTAATGGACCGTTCCTAAGGTGTCCCAGATTGACTTTGAAAAGTCAAGGCAGGGTGAGGTAAGCAGAACAAGAAGTTCAGGGAGACCTAATGTTTTCCCCTGTTGGAAAAAGGTCATTGTGTACCTAGAAAGGACCCCTGGCGGCTATCTCCTCATTTCTCTTTAGTGGCAAACAGTGGGATGTTTCGGACTTAGCTGAGAGCTACTTGCACGATGATTAATTCAAAACAAATGTAAAAACTTCATCCTCAGCAGGGAAGCTTAGGAACAATAAAAAGGGGAAAACATCACTTCTTTAAACTGTTACTGAAAAAACACAGCACTCCTCCCGCCCAGGAAGAGACTAGGCTTGTTTACGGATGGAATCACTACTTGCTAACAGTTCTCCACCAGGCTGACAGGCACTGTTTGAGAAGCAAGCCTCTTGGTTTTCCCTTTTATTAAACTTAATAAAGGAAGAAAGAGGGAGGAAGGAAGGATGGAGCTCCCGTCCGCCCTCCCCCCCCACTCAGGCTGCTCCTCCCCTGTCCCACGTTCCTGTCGCTGGCTGCAGCCGTGGAGGGGGCGGAAACAGCCCAATTTCCATAACCCACAGCAACCTTCCCCCTTCAGTTTTCGGAGGGGAAAAGTGTGGGTTATGGTCCGTAAAATACGGTAATTTTTTTTTTTGCTTCTGGGGTGGGGGGCAGCTGCCCCCCCGCCCCTCGCTGGGTACGCCCATGTATGAGATCAGAGTTACTTACTGGGTGACTTTAGCTGAAAGCAGCACAGAATGTGGTTGTAAGAACTTGGCTAAAATGATTGACGGACTGCATCTAACAGTGTTTTACTCAGAGCAGACCCATTGAAATTAATGGATATGGCTAACATAGGTCCATTAAGTTCAACGAGCTTGCTGTCAGCAGAACATTGTTGGATACAACCCTTTGTTACTGCCTAAGCAAGAGCCTGTGGCTCAGTTGCAGAGAATCTGCTTTGCATGCAAAAGGTCCCTGGTTTAATCCCCAGGTACGGCTTGGAGAGATCCTTGTCTGAGGCCCTGGAGAGCTGCTGAAGACTGTGCTACTTGATCATGGTGCCATCAGACTCATATTTTCCCCTTCCTATAAGGGAACATAATTGCTTGGGGCCTGGTAGCCATCCTCAGCTACTAGTCACTATAGGGACGCGGGTGGTGCTGTGGGCTAAACCACTGAGCCTCTTGGGCTTTTGATTGGAAGGTTGGCGGTTCAAATCCCCATGAAGGGGTGAGCTCCCGTTGCTCTGTCCCAGCACCTGCCAACCTAGCTGTTCAAAGGCACACTAGTGCAAATAGATAAATAGGTGTGGTGGGAAGGTAAACGGAGTTCCGTGCACTCTGGCTTCCATCAAGGTGTTCCGTTGTGCCAGAAGCGGTTTAGTCATGCTGGCCACATGACCCGGAAAGCTGTCTGTGGACAAACGCCGACTCCCTCGGCCTGAAAGCGAGATGACTGGACTTAACTGTCAAGGGCTCCTTTACCTTTTTTATTATAATTATTACTAGCCACACCCCCTGTCCCACCAAGGTATGCACATTGGAAGGGAGTGTTTGGTTCAGTATCTATTCAAGATACAAGTAGTTTGTCAGAACAGAGGATCACAAATAGCAGTGATATCAATAACAATCTTAAGAGCAGAGTTTACTTACTAGTAGTTATGCCAGCGAACATCTCGGCAAACCTTGGATCCCTCTCTTGGGAGAAGATGGCATCAGGCTTTTCCACTGGTTTCCCACCCTCATGAACGTTAGGCTGTATACTTGGAACGGGGACCTATTTGCAACAGGCAGAGAGAAGGAAGTCACATGCTCCTTTATGGCTAAGCTTCCACCTTTTCAAACGGCAGTAAACTTCAAGAGTCATTTTTTCCAATAAATGCACTTGATTTTCTGTACTGCCAGAGAGCAACTCTGGCCCATTTGAATGCTCTTCAGGACATGAACCAGGGGTCTTCTGTGTCAGGCATTCATTCCCAAACTATGGCTTATCATGTAGCAGCAAGTATTCCAGTGGACAGGGAGAAAGCTGCGGTTGATGTTGCTGCCATGTGATGCAAACTAAGCCATGGTTTGGCTTAGCGCTGCTTCAGAACTTGGGATAAATGATTTGTTTCTCCCAAACAAACCATGAGTGGGAGAGCCAAGAACAAACCTTGGTTACAGCTCATGGTTTGCTCATGGAGTGAGACAAACCACAAGCCTGTGTTCACCTGTAATGGTTAGATAAATCATGGTTTAGCTCTCATGACTGTGATTTTCTCCCTGTGCAACAAACACTTGCTTGTTCCCATTAAACCATTAGCTTAGTATTATGGGTAGACCAGGCCAGCATGTGCTTGTTCTGTTGTTTAGATTTCCAATTCCTGCCTATTTTTATACATACATAAACAAACAAACAAACAAACAAACAAAGAGTCCACCTCGCCAGGTATGTCTCACCTGAGATAAGTCATATGATGATAGCCCATCTCTCTGGTGCACCTCAAGCTCTGCTTGTTGTTGCTGAAGTTGCCTGGAAGCAGGAAAGAGAAACCGTTGCTGCTGGTTCATTTGAGCCTGCAGGACTGTATTTAACAGACAGGAAGATTGTCCGGCTGGCTGTGACTTGACGGCTTAATATCCAACGTGCGCCTCCTTGCCTTATCCCCTCTTGGTCCAACCTGTTCACCTTCCCCAATAATAAAGCAAGCATGGTTTAAAATCCCACCCCCCCCAGCACAGGAGAGGAAAGATGGTTGACTGGTGGGACCAGGAAGGAACAAAGCAGGAGGTGTCTGGGTATGCAGAACCATAATTAGAGACATGCAGGTGTTTGTAACCTTCTCCCCCTGCAAGGTATTCCAGCAATAAATCATTTTCCAATTTAAAGAAAAGGGCATTTGAGACGGGAGCTGCAGAAAACCTGGGCTCCTGCTTCTTTCCAGCAGGCAATTTTAGAATTTTGCAATTGCAACCTACTAAGATTGAAGGAAATAAAGCCATCTGAATGCATGAGGGGGCACCCTGCAGCTGATAGCCTTAATCCAATTAGGAAAACTTTGGAAGTAAATTAAAATGTGCAGTAGCAAGGCCGTCTACATCAAAGGGAACTGACACATTCAATACAGGGGAAGTGAAATGAATCAGAATGAGGAAGAGAAATATGTCAAAAATGCCTGTATAAATCTCATGGATGCCGACTTAATCTGTATCCAGTGTCAGGTGCTTTTTAGGAAATGCCAAAAGTCAGTTTATTTGAAACCAATGAGGCTGGTTCATATACCATACATTTTTCTCTCCGCATGAATATTTCCAGTTGGTGTGGGTCCGCCTTGGGTCTGTTACCCAATTAAAGAAATCTTAGTCCATTAATCACATAATTTTGAATTGACCAACTGATTCTTTAATCAATTAGATCTGCATAGATTTCTACGCTAATAAAACCAGCTCTAAAGATGACGGCATACAGTGCTCTCTCTCTTTTTAAAGACCATCTTCAATAATATTTGTTCTGCTCACAGAACACCTTGCATGTTATCTATCAGGATAGAAAAATTAAGATGTGGAAACAGCCACCAATTTAGATGGCTTTAAACAAGGATCTGACAATTTCATGGAGGATAAGACTATCAATAGCTATTAGCGATGATGGCTATATTGAACCACCAGGATCAATGGCGGTATGCTTCCAAACGCAAGTTGCTGAGGAGCCACAGTAGTGGAGGGGGCATCAATTTTGTGGGCTTCCCAGAAGCATCTGGATGGGTCATGGTGGAAAAAAGGATACTAGACTGGGAAGACTCTGCACAGTTCTTCTTATGGGTTCTTATCATATTACAGTAGGAGGATACATCTCTCATTCTACTTTAGTGTTCGTGGGAAAGGGGCCATAAAGCTCATTCAACATCACCGGGTCTCATATTTTGGATGGAACCAGTGCACTTGCCATGTTATCTTCCGCCAAAAGTCAACAGAAGTTAACACAGATGGGAATGTTGTGGGAAGGCAATTTTTTTACATGGGGCTCTCCTTTGGAGCAAAACAGAGGACAAAGGGCTAAACATTAAACTCGTCGCTTCTCCAGGAAGTTCATCTTGGATGGTTGTGCCCAAAATAATCTTTATTATTATTTTCTTTTGCAGGGAAATAAGTGAACATTTGAACCTAATGTTTAGTTGTCTTTCCACTCGGAAACCAGATCTGGAAAGTTGATGGCTTCCAGCCGGAAGGCAGTATCAAATAAACACAACCAACTAATGCAATCTTCAGCTCCCCCTACAGCTCTCTGTATTTTTTTTTATAAAAAAAATCTATGCATTTGCTTTAGTTTTTTTATCTGATGGTTATGGATAGCTTTTTCACCCTGGTTTCTATACAGATGGTCTCTTGATTTTTGGTTAGGGATTTATTATTATTATTCATTCATTATTTCCTTCTTTTCTTTTTTGGGGTCTGAGTGTTCTTAACAGAAAACAGCACTCACTAAAAAGATTTTTTATTGATGTACATTTATATCAAGGGTCAGCAACCTTTTCCCAGCCATGGGCCGGTCCACCGTCCCTTAGATCATGTGGGGGGCTTGACTATATTTTTTGGGGGAAATGAATGAATTCCTATGCCACACAAATAACCCAGAGATGCATCTTAAATAAAAGCACACATTCTACTCAGGTAAAAACACAATGATTCCCAGACCATCTGCAGGCCGGATTGAGAAGACGATTGAGCCGCATCCGGCCCCCAGGCCTTAGGTTGCCTACCTGATTTATATCCATCTGCCTCTATTAACAGCAAATCCCAGCCTATTGATATTTGCTAGGAAAATGTTATTGTTCACTCATTCTTTCTTTCCTTTTCCAGTCTGAGTGCTCGTATCAGAAAACAGCAGTCACTACCTATATTTATTATTAAAGCACATTTTTATTTATCTGCCTCTTTTAATAACAAATATCATTCTCAGGCAGTATAATGGGTAATTGCACTTCGTATGTAAACAGTTCCTAGAAATGCTGCGTATCGAACTAAAATAACTGCACTTAAGGAAGCATCGCATAGCTTCTGAGAAATGTTGACATTCAGGTTAGTATTTAGCTAGGCCCAGTGGCAGAGCAAGGGCCAACACCAGGTTTGAAGTGGTCCTGGGTTTACCCAGCAGGGGCATGTCTATATTTAATCAATCAATCAATCAATTATTATTTATACCCCACCCATCTGGCTGGGTTTCCCCAGCCACTCTGGGCGGCTCCCAACCAAATATTAAAAACACAATACAGCATCAAACATTAAAAACTTCCCTAAACGGGGCTGCCTTCAGATGTCTTTTAGAAGTCAGATAGTTTTTTATTTCCTTGACATCTGATGGGAGGGCGTTCCACAGGGCAGGCGCCACTACCAAGAAGGCCCTCTGCCTGGTTCCCTGTAACTTCACTTCTCGCAGGGAGGGAACCGCCAGAAAGCCCTCGGCGCTGGACCTCAGTGTCCAGGCTGAATGGCTGAGGCCGCTTAGGGATTTCTCTCCCAATTGGCACCAGGAAGCCACTCCCCCTATACACCAGATGCAGCATGATTTTATAAGGCAGGGGTTCCCAACAAAATTTTCTCGAGGACCCCTCATCGAGCCGCTATTGTGACAAGGACCCCCATTAATTCCTAATCCTAAAATTAAAAAGTGAGAGCCAAATTAAGAGTCTTTTTATATTTTATATTTATACGTTTTTTACAGTTACAACAGAGTACTCCATCAGTATACAGTTAGTTTTAATTTTCAGTTCTTAATGAGATGAGTTAAATCTATCCTTTGAGTCCATTATTTCTGAAATATTAGGTTCCAAACTTGAAACTTTCACTCTGAAATCCGACCGCATGTCGAGCCGATTCCTATATTTGTTTTTCATGAAACACATGGAAGAAAATGCTTGCTTTGTTTACAAACACTACTGTTTTGCAAAGAGGCAGCGCGCGCCAGGGAGGAGGGAGGGGAATGGAGAAGACAGGGTACCTGCGCAGTAGCGCACAAATGAAGCCGACACGCGCAAAGCATCTTGGGGAGGTGAACGTTAGTAGAATGCGCGCGCTGCCTCTTTGCAAAACAGTAGTGTTTATAAAGCGCCACCCAGCGGCATACAGCAGAACTACTGCCTCTAACTAATTCTAGTTTTGTGCTAGACTCTGCTCATGCAGGAAGCGGCCAAAACAAAAAATCTGTTATCATACGAAATATATTTAATATATTTTTTATTCTAATAGCATCTTGCGGACCCCTCTGACATAGCTCGCGGACCCCTGGGGATCCGCGGACCACCTGTTGGGAACCACTGTTATAAGGGGTCCTACCAAAGCGCCAAGGACTTGGCAGCTGCCCAAGGATGCTTGTGCAGCATCTGTTAGGTCACAGCAATTCAACCAATGACCACCTGCCAACCTTAGGATAAGAGTAACTCCACCAATTGCAGTCGGAGGCCCTGAACCATCCATCACTGTCAGAGAACTGCTTGGCTTATTTCAACAAGAGATGTGAGCAAATGCCAACCGGGGCAGGCTTTCCAAGTTCACGGATGGAGCTCTCCAAAGAGGAACAATCTGTCAGAATTAACAACATGTGGAAAATCCTAGCTCCTTCTAATATTTATAATTCTACAGGCACATCTTTCCAAAAGAAAAAGAAAAAAAGGAAGGGCTGCCACATCCTCTTTGACATTACTATTTCAATTGGAAAGAATAACAACAATGCGTTAGCCGGAGACCTCGGTAGTAGCCAACCGCCATATTTGGGCAACAAGTCGGGCTTGTTTTGCGAAGCCAACTGAGGATAGCTATAACAGGATCCAAGGAAGGCCCGGCAGCTTCATTTCTCTCAGAATGCACTGCCGTGCCTATGTATGCAGCCTTGAAAGGGAAAAGCAGGCAGAACATTCAACACCGGCTAATTTAAAGGCCAGATTCTTGAAGCCTTCTGGACAGTGCGGAAACAGAAACTTGTTTGTCAGAGTTCGCCCCCTCTGCTCCTCCAGTTCGCTGATGTGGAAGAGACATTGATTTATTGTCAAGTTCCTAACAAGTATACTTGGACCCAAGTCAGGCCCCTCAATATGACTTACCAATCAAAACAACATAACGTTTAAAACCACATTAAAGGGAGAAGGGGAAAAAACAACACACAACAAAAAGCAGCAGGCATTTAAAAAATCGGGGGGGGGGGGAAGACACCAGCACAGATCTTGGAGGATTAAAAAAAAACAAAAAACAGTGGCACCACAAGCAGTTTAACCACCCACCTCCAAAGCTAAACAGAAACATTTTCTCATCAACTTTTTTAAAAGAACCACTACCCTGGAAGGCTTCCACACAGACAAGAGTTCCACAGTGAAGGCAATATCGCTGAGAAAACTTTCCTCCTTGAGATCCTCAGTCTGGTCTCAGGTGACAAAGAGGTCACATCCACAGAATATATTGGAAGCACATGACTTTGCCCGAAGAATCCTGGGAACTATTGTTTACTCCAGGCATAGGCAACCTTTGCTTTCCAGATGTTTTGGAACTACAACTCCCATGATCCCTAGCTAACAGGGCCAGTGGTCAGGGATCATGGGAGTTGTAGTTCCAAAACATCTGGAGAGGCAAGGTTGCCTATGCCTGGTTTACCCTCACAGCTTAGTATTCATACAATACTAAGCTAGTTGGACCAGTGGTGTGACTTGATATGACTGAGCTTCCTATGTTCTTAAGTTCATTCAGTGAGAAGCTTGGGTTTACTCTGTCATGATACATGGAACCGCTTTAAGCAAGGCCTAGTGCAGACAGTATAACTTTTATCTTTAGAAAACCACAAGGAGCAGGACATAAAAGTGTTTTGGAGAAGGGAAGGCAATGGGGAAAGCCGTAAATTTAAGGGTGAAACACGTACTTTACGTTAGTGTTGGTGCAGATGATGTATTCAATCTCGTCCGAATAAGGGTTCTGAAATGTGAAGCTGCTGGTCCGGATTAGCATCCATTCCCGGTTCTTGGTACGAAAGCGATACATCACAGAGAGCACCTGTCCTTTCAGTTTAACAACCTGCAGAGGCCATTGTAAAAGTCATGGAGAGAAGGTGACGGGGTGTTATCAGTAACCGATATGGGCTGTGCTCCCAAGGAGCAATATATGTGATTGTAGGGGAGCCCTATATACAACGGAAGGCGCTTCTCCTCCTTTTTGCATAGCTCTGTAGACCTTTCAGGTGATGAGGCAAGCTCCTTTTACAACTGAAGGGTAGCTTGCCTCATCCAGCAAAAACGACAGAGAACATTTTGGTAGACAGATCCCTTAAGTACACATAAACACAAAGGGCTCCTTTGCGGGCACTGGCTGGTACCATAGGCCCTTTTCAATATACAGTCCACAGTTCAACCTTAACACCTACTACTGTAGGTTTTTTCATGGAAATAACAGACAGGGCCTATGAATCTTCAAAGCATGGCCTGTCTTGGCATAAGCCTCAGTTTCAAAATGGCCGCCTACTTCCCACTGTGGAGTCCTTTCCTTTCGCCATTTGCATTGGGGTTTCTAAATAAGACTCATTCCATCTTGTTTACCTGAAGAGTAAGTCTCACAGTAAGTCATTATTATATATTTTTTATTTGTATCCTGTTCTTCCTCCCTGGAGTTCAATGAGATTATCTGCTTTCCCCGCCTTTAAACAATCCTATGAGAGTGAGAATCATGGCTGAATAGGAATTTTGAACCCAGGTTTCCCAGTTCCAAGTATGGAGATCCGTCTACCACACAACACTGCCCTTTTGGATTAATTGGTTGAGGGACCTGCTGGTTGGGGAATCTATGGGTGAAGTGGAATCTTCAGTTCCAATAGAAGAGACAGAATTGGAAAAGAGTTCCTTCTTTTTTTCCTTCCCCTTTTACAGTTCCCAGAAATTCAGGCCTGGGAGAAAATAAAACCCAAAGAGCTAATGCATTATTTAAAATAAATCTCTAGCTTCAATCAGATGAGCCATATCCTTTGAACAACAACTTTCTACTGCCACACCCAACAATGGGATCGTAAAATGAAACAGAACAGTGTGTAAATGGCCAGCTGAACTGTTTCCTAACGGGTATTATTAGATAGCCATCCTCTCCAACTTTTGATACAAAATTCTCCTTGTTGTTTTTGGCCTTCAAGTGTCTCATTCAGACTTAATTTTTCCCACCCCTGACGAACAACTTTATCTTTGACAGGAAGTACAAAAACCCTGAAACAGACACTGGCCAAACACTCCAAAATCCCTCACCGCACAGTCTTGCCTTAAACAGCTCCTGATAAGGTCAGCAATTCAAAAACATCTAATTTTCAGTGGCTTATTATACCCACTGTTAATCTTGTAACAACGTACAGTGGTACCTCGCAAGACGAATTTAATTCGTTCTGCAAGTCAATTCGTTTTGCAAAAAATTTGTCTTGAAAATCGCAGTTTCCCATATGAATGCATTGAAATTTCTTTTTCCCCCCATAGGAACTCATTAATTAAATTTCAATGCATTCCTATGGGAAACCACGATTCGCAAGACGAATTTTTCGCAAAACAAATTCATCTTGCGAGTTACCATCAGATCGCAAGATGCATTCGTCTTGCGAAAAATTAGTCTTGCAGGGCATTCGTCTTGCGAGGTACCACTGTATTGATTGTCAGGGCCATTGATGAGATAATCTCAGAGTTGTACATCTTAAAAGGCTCCCTGCATAACAAATCACAGAAATTAAAACAAAAATCTTGGGAGATCAGTTGCTTCCCTGACTTTATTATTATCATCCCACTTTCATTTTTTTGGAAGCAAAAATTGTAGCTATGGATAAATGTCCCTAATAGAACAAAACATTTCTGAGGTGTTTTTTTGTTTTTTTGTTTTTTGCAGATCTGCAGAATGAAGAGGGTAGGGAGAAGGGTAGTGATCTGAGCAGAGTGGGAAAAGGGGTGCAATAGTGCGGACTCAACATGGGATGAAAAAAGTAAGCTGGCCACTAATCTGAATGAGCAAATGGTAATGTACAATAGCTTGGCTGGTAATAATAATAATAATAATAATAATAATAATAATAATAATAATAATAATAATATATTATTTATACCCCACCCACCTGGCTGGGTTTTCCCAGCCACTCTGGGTGGCTTCCAACAGAATATTAAAACACAAGAATCTATTAAGCATTAAAAGCTTCCCTAAATAGGGCTGCCTTCTGGTAAGGAATTTCAGAACTGTTAGCAATTTGAATGGTGAACAACGGCAAGAAATAGCCTGTAAAATAGCAAGCCAGTCAGCAACATGAATGGGAAAAGGAAGGTGACTAAGCTAGTATTGCACATTAACTAGGATTCAAAATACAATGTGAAGTAACTATGCAAAAACTCAATCCTTGCAATAATTACACACACCCTTTGGCTGATAAGATACTGAATAAGGAGTGGCTCTCTTTCACAAGGTAAAAATATTTTGGGAGAATAAACCCGGAATAGTTTTCACCCTTTATATATTGTTGGAAATACAACAGCAAGGATTATTTAATAAGTAACCTTAGGGTTAATTCTGCTAACTGTTTAACTCACCAGCACCCTCTTGGTTGCCAGCAACCAGTCAGAATGCCATGATTCTTGCTGGAGTAGCTCGCGCACTGATTGGCTGTGTAGTTCTGAGGGAGTTTCCTCCTGTATGTGCTGTTGAATATCTTCCTGCTGTGAACTGGGCATGAATCTCTTAGAAATATAAAACCTCTCTGCTTATTAATCCTCCTAATATTTACTCTATCTGATTTACTTTATCCAGTTTCTTTTCTCTCTGAACTTCATTTGCGTTTTTCAAGCCACTCTGTTAACTTATATAACCCATTAAAATTAGCCGTCCACATTTCAACTGGAAAATTTGAATTCCAGTAACGGGACAAAGTCGATACATAGCACTCGCTGTTAAATATGGCAAGAAAAGCATCTGGAAGGTGTGACTGGTAACATGCCAAACTGCTTGGCAAAACACATGCTGGATCAATCAGATTCAATTTGTCGTACAATGACATGAATTCTGATTATATATCACTGGTGCTCTAGAAACCCAAAACTAGGCTTGGAATTGCTTCCATATGTTTGTATGTTTCTGCTGGAGAATCTTTATGCTACTTTTGAATTTTTTGTATTGAAAGCCCAAGTGTTCAGAAATTATACATTTATTCTTGGTGATTTTAAGTAAACAACTTTTTTAAAAAAGCAATTATATCGTAGGGGTGGTATTTTCTAAACATGATAATTGACAACTTAAGTATGTTTGGCCCTGTTTAAATTGGCAGGGAAACACCCACTGACTCCTGCAACGAGAGTTGAGCCAACACAGCGTTTATTCCAAAACGTTGCCTTTTATAAAATTTGGTCAACAGCCTCAAGCAGCAACAAGAGACAGTGACTTCTTCGTGGTGGCTCCAAAGCAATGGAACTCCTTCTGCAGGGATAACCCGCCTCCGTTCTCCCCTTATGGCCTTTAGGGATATTCTTACTGTTCTTTTATGGCAGGGGTGAGGAACCTGTTGGCCCTCCAGAGGTTGTTGGACTCCAACACTCAATGGATTCAGCCAGTATGGCCAATGCTCAGGGATGATGGCGGTTGAATCCCATTAACATTAGCAGAGCCACCTTGGTTTATTGCAACTGCTTGCTGCTTTCAGCTATTTCTGCCATTGGATTTCATGTGTTTTAGAAAATGTCTAAGGAAACACAATGTGTGACATGACATCATTATACTTTGAGTTTCCTTGTCTCTATGGGCCAATGATATGGACTGGGGTGGGCAGCGGATAATTCAGAGCACAATGGCATTGCATCACATGTTGAATCCCACCAGTTGGTATTTGGTAGACCTACACTGTGGCTTGGCATGATGTGACCTAGACTATTGACTTGTTACAGGCCAGTGGCCAATTTTCTTTTTTCTTTTACAACTGAACATGGATTCAAACTTGATTTTTCCACATCTAAACCCAACACTACAGTTGCTGTACCACACTGGTACTTAATATTCAAACTGTAAGCCAGTGTTGTTGGTTCAATGTGATACCAACCCCTTAGTGCCACCACTGGTGTAGACGCCATGTGTGTAATGTGATTGTACATTGACTGTTTAAGGTAGTAATCCAGCAGCCATTTGTGTGTTTATAAAAGCTACTGTGATTCATGAGTGAGTCTGTTTCAGGATTTTAGCATTAACACAGAGAGAGAGACCCAGGCCACCTAATATACCCATTTTTCTTTGTATTATAACCAAGGGTTATATATTTGTCTGTCTATATTATACTTTTATAGTTATATATGCACAATGTATCTATACACGTGGATAACACAACACCCAACAGTGCTGGTGTTGAAAGTAGTATAAAGCAGGATGGGGAATGAGGCTCAGTTTCTAGGTAAAACGTTACCTGCTGGAAGCTCTCTCTTAAATGGCTTTGATCTTCTGGATGGCAGAATTCTATAATGTCTTTCCCCAAAAGGTCCTAGTAAAGCATCCAACAAAGGAGGAAAACAGCAATGTAAAAATTACAAACCAGTTTCCAAACTCCATAGGGCATCAGATAAGCTTCAATATCAGCATAGCTATTATAGATAGATAGATCCAGAGACAAAATGCAACAACCACTCTAAGCAGGATTTGTATTCTTTCAGCTGCTCCAACCTTAAGACCTATGCAGTGAAAGTACTATTATTGTTTACTTTACAGCTACTTTTCTTCCAAGTAGTTTAAGATGGCATACATGCTTCTTCCTTCTCCCCATTTCATCTTCAAAACAACCCTGTGGTGTAAGATAGGCTGAGGGAAAGTCACCCAGTGAACTTCATGACTCGAGTCGGGATTTGAACTCTGGTCTCCCAAGTCCTCGTCCAACACTCTAACCCAGGGGTTGTCAACCTGGTCGCTACTGCCCACTAGTGGGCGTTTCAGGATTCTAGGTGGGCGGTAGGGGGTTCTACGGCACAAGCTGAATCCTCCTTCCATCGAGCACTGGTGGGCGGTAAGGAAATTTAACTATCAAGAAAGATGCATTCATGGGAAAGATGCAAAAATCTATGTCTATGGCCCTTTTAAAAAAATCTATGTCTTTGGCCCTTTTAAAAAAAAATTAACCCCCCTTGCCCTACGTCCGGGTTTCTTCGGACATTTTGCTGATTTGCCGAAAATCCACCCGGCCGTCGCTTTCCTTCCCAATTCCTGGACGTGTCCAGGAGGACCTGGACATATAGCAGCCCTACGTTAGGAGACCTCTACTTCTCTCGCAGAGCTACAATTCCCATAAAGGTAATGAGCAGACCTGGGGTTGATAGCCGATGACGTTGATGCATCTTGGATCCACAAAGGTGATGATTCCGTCCGAGTTGTGTCTGGACAAGAATTCCGTGGGGACAGACATTCCGTTCATGTCCATGCACATTGGAGAACTGGTAACCTGGGGGGGAACAATATGAGATGCTCAATTCCAAGGAAAGGGAAGAAGATCTCCAAGTAGAGCCTGATTTCTGCCTGCAATAAAATCTGTTGAGGTATATCCCGATTTTCAAAACTTCCATCCCAGCCTGTGACTTCCCTCTTACAGCAGGTAACACCATTCAAACACACAAGCAAAAAAGCACAAGGGATATCTAGTGTCCAGCAGAATTAAGAAAGAATAATTCACAGTCCTTTTTCAAGTTGCGCTGTTCCAAGTGTCTCACACAGTAAACAAATACCATACAGAAATAAATCTTAAGTCAACACACTTATTATAAGACGATTAGGACTCTCAGGATGTCGAGTGAAAGCTATTGCTTCATCAAAGTAAAATGGTTTTGTTTAAAATAATCAAAGATCTTTGAAAGCGGTCTAAATAAACCTTGGAGTTGAATTTCAGAATAGTTTTATTGCATTTTGAGCTATGCAAACTGTAATCAACCGCATAAAATAAAAGTCAAAGAGGTTTTTTTAAAATAAAAACATTGTATGCAGTGTTTTCATGCTCACATTGCCTCACAATGTTTCTTATTGAGCCAGCTAGGGGTCTGTTTTAAAACCTGCAGGAAAAGGTGGAACTCTCTCACTCAGCTACTGTAGAGCAGGGGTTGCGAAAATGGCACCCACAGCTGCAAATTCATCTGCAGAAGCCTTCTCTGGTCTCCACAGGGTCAGTTCCCCTCACTGAAATTAGGCTTGAAAGAATCATTCCACATAATGGGTGGTGTTGTGGTATTTGGTTATGAGAGGAGGAAAGTGTGGAGTCCACAGCAGTTCCTCCAGTTTGTAAATGTGCCCACACGCTCCCAAAGCCTGGTGACCCCTGCTCTAGAGGACTGGGCCATTTGCTGGTGAGGACCGAACCCTCTGCGCTGTCCAAATGTACTTCACATTAATGGAAGCACTTTGAGCGGAACTTCCCAGGCTGAACACAACTTCTCCTCTGCCCCAAAGCAGCTGATGGGATAGAAGTGTGACTTCCTTCGCCCACGCCTTCCTCCAAGGAATGCAAGGATCATGTTGCAACTAATGGCTGCAACTAAGCGTACAGCCACATTCAAACAATACAAAAAATGAGCCAAGGTGAGACTTGAACTCATATGCTCCCCACATCCTGCCTTGTGCATGCAATGAGTTTAGAGGGTCCCACTTCTGTTTTTAAACAAGACCTCTCCTCCTCACAGATGGGAGGGGTTGTGAGCGGGAGCCATTTCCGGCGTCAGCAGGGGGCGTGTTCGGCCCCCTGCCTTAGCCTACCTCTGCTGCCGCGCCAAGCCTCTCAGTCAGCCAATAGAGCAGGCTGGTGGGTGGGGTTTAGCTGCATCTAAGCAGCTGCGGCAGCTTTCTGTCCCTCAGTTGGCTTCCTGCTTCCATCGGAGCTCCCTTCCTCCTTCCCTTTAGGTCATCTTTCTTTGCTTTTGACCTTGCTATGGACTTCGGTTGGTTGCCTTGGTTGCCCAAGGGACCTGGTAGGAATTTTTTAATCCATTTGGCTAATTGGAACCAGCCTCTTGGTTTTTTCACCTACCTTGTAGGAATTCATCTCAACTTCCGAGTATTGGCGGTTAGCCATTGGAATATGTGTACAGTGGTGCCTCGCAAGACGAAATTAATTTGTTCCACGAGTCGCTTCGTCTTGCGATAATTTCGTCTTGTGAAGCGCGGTTTGCAGCGGCAAAAAACCCCAAAAAACCACACACAAAAATTGTCTTGCGAAGCACGGGCATAGAAAACTTTGTCTTGCGAGTCACCAAGAACATTGCAAAACGCTTTCGTCTTGCAGGTTTTTCATTGCGCGAGGCATTCGTTTTGCGAGGTACCACTGTACTGTGTTGGAAGATAGGGTGTGACCATCACCTACCCCTCCTCTTTTGGGTATTCCGTTAAAGGAATCCGGTGGTCGTGGATCCTGTCCGATGACCTGCTGGTGCTAGGGCCATGGCACAACCCCCGGTGACGTCAGGGGAAGCTTCCAGTTGTATTTGCATCAACAAGCTCCTCCCACTGTTTGTTAACCCTCAGAATGGCTCCCCGCTGAGTGGGGTGGAGTCATGCATTGCCTGTTCTATCCAAGGCCTAAGCCAATACCTCTCACATGCTGTGTAACCAATAAAGTTGTGGCCTTATTTTGCCCATTAACCTAAAATAATGTGTCTTTGTGTCTTATTTAACCCTATGTGGGTGGCGGGTCCTTGACTCACAATCTACAGTTCCACGTCACATCCAAACGCAGGGAACTGTGCATTTTTTAACCTATGGTTAGTATTCATTAGCCACAACTGAACTGTGGTTACAGATCCTGGCTTGTTCTGACATCATGGTTTAAATAAACTGCAGTCCCCAGAATTTGGGCATCATGCAGAACTGTGGACAGTTTAAAACTTAATGTGGGTGCTTCTGATTTCTTCCTCAGACATGTGAAAGAGGAGAAGGAAGAAGCTCACTGTGGCCTGTGTGTATTTCATACTTAAATTAAAAAAAATAAGGACAGAGTATAGACAGCCATGACTGATAGCATATTTAAAGAGCAGTCCACTCTAACCCTTTCTTGTGGCAGCAACATGGCCGCTGGAGAGTTCTGGGAATGCAAAGGACTTTACAAGGAAATCAGTAAATTATTTTTCAGGCTGCAAGCAATATCTCTTTCCAATGACCTCTTCTCTATACCCCACAGCGCCAGATCGGTTTCTCAGGTACAGACAGCACGTACAATGTTCCTTTCCTTTCCTTAAAACTGTCCCCTAAACAGCAAGTCAGTCTAAGGAAAAACAAGACTTCCAGCTGAATAATTTACTTCCTGGGGAAAAGAGTTCATAATTTCTGCTCCCTCCAACTTCTCTGCGATTAAACCTGCCCTTATCCCATCGCAGGCCATGATCTCCTCGGCTGCTCACAGTGAGCCTTATATAAGAGATGTTTGGTTGCTCCATATGGAAAACAGTTTGTTTTGGCAGCTGTATCATCTGCAAAACACCCACACTGGCTCCCTTCATCTCCAGCACTTTGGGGTCTTCAAGTGTGATTAAGACCACAGTGCAAAGATGCACTTCCTTGGAAGTACGGATGGGAGAGGAATTCGATTGTTTGCATTTCAGTGAGAAATCATCTATTTTGCACTTCTCAAAACAACATGTGAACTGAAACACAACTACCCTTAGAAATTTGCACTTAGAATCATAGAATTGGAAGGGATCCCCAAGGGTTTTCTAGTCCACACCCCCAAGCAATGCAGGAATCTCAGCTAAAGCATCCATAACAGATGACCATCTAATCTCTGCTTCAAAACCTCCAAGGAAGGTAGGAACTTCTCCAAGTTTTGCAATGCAGCTCTTCAGTTAAACGGTGTGACCAAAAACACGTTTAACAGTGAAAAAATTATGTATAAACGCATTATATTTGGGTTAATTGCTTGGAAAATATGTACGCCAATCAAAACTGCATAGAAAAATGTGTGATAAGAAAAAAAGTGCACTAAAATCTCAAGATTTTAATGAGGTTTTTAAAAGTGCAGTTTGATGAGGAAATGCGGAAAATGAATTTAAGATTGGAAAAGCTGGGAGAAGACCGGGGAGAGGGGAAGACGGAAGAGGAATGGAAGAAATTTAGAGTGTATTATAAAAAATATTGTAGAATTGATATATGAAGAGAAATATAAGCAATTGAGTACGTTGCAGGTTATGAAATAAGAGAAAGAAATTTAAAATATAGATTAGAATGTGATAACGGAAGGTAAAGTGTAAGAAAAAATTGTAATAATTGTAATTAAGTATAGAAAATACGAGTAGAACCTGCGAAGAATGATATGCAATGAACCGTTAGAAAAGGAGCTCGGGGAAGTCCATGATTGATTTAGAAAATGAGTTTTTAAATAAGATTTATTTGTTGTTATGATGTTTAATGTTGTCTTTTTTTTCTTTTTCTTTTTGGGCTGATATGATGTGTGAATATGGTGTTATATATAGAGGTAATTAATGGTTTTTTTCTTTATATAATAGAAAATCCTAATAAAAAATATTATTTAAAAAAGGGAAGTTTGCTCTTCCAAAACCAGTGGGTGCAATAACTGAACCAAGCCCCTTTCAGCTGCACGTCTAAGGTTCCACCCACACTGATGCTTTTTACTTTGCGAGGGATTGCTGTATTCGTATTTTTCACAAACCCAACTGTCGCTCAAGGGTAACTGTGCATTTCTTCACCACGCAACTGTGCGACACACATCGCCGATGGTTATAACCGTGCGGGTGACGTTTGAAAGGTACTTTTTACGCAAAAGTTCATTTCTGTATAGGATGTGCTAGCATTTTCCTACTTTGCCCGCTGAATGCACATGCACCTGAACGTTAATGCATGTACACCTGAACATAGCTATTTAATATTAAATGAATATTGAGGTCATTCTCAAGTTGAACCCCCTGCCTTGTAAGGAGGATGTGATTTGGGTTAGGTTGCAGGGGTGTAGGAAGACCTTGGGGTACTTTTGAAGACCTTTGGCTTCATTTTTGCCGCTGGGAGAAGGACCCTGCACTTAGTTATTATCAACCCGTCATATGGACAATCGAAAAATTGGGTACGTAGTGCATGGTACAACGCACTAATGAACGCTCACCACAAACATAATCTGTAGCACCATCAACATTTTCCATTTGTGGTTTCTGACCGCAGAGAAATGTGCAATGCAGAGTGTGTTGAAAAAAGACCCCCTGTCTGCCAAAAGGAGGAGGAACTTGGAATACAATCACAAACATCCCCCTCCCTCCCCAGTGAACAGTGAAGGTTTAGGGAAATGGGCTTCAAATTAAGCACAGCTGCAGAGGTCCACACTGAGAGGCAGCATCCCCCCCCCCAAAAAAAACTCAATAAAAAATACGGCCACCTTCAAGTTGTTAAGATAAAGAGAGATGATAAAACATCCATCCCATAGATTCACTCTCAGCCGCCTGAGCTTAAAGTTTAAAAGATGGGAGCGGGGAGGAAAGGCGGTGGGATTGATGTCAAATCTGTTGGGCAGGACTGTGTGGTTGGTTCACATGGAAGTACAATGACAACACATGTCAAACAGCCATCATAAAACAGCTTCTGAAGAATCCATGTAAAACAGGGCTCATGGGCCGGAAGCAGCCCACGAGTCGCCCCCAAACCGAGCTGCCCGCTCGGTGAGTCCCAGCGCGCTGCGCTAAACCGGCACAGTGCAGCATGGGGACTCGCTTCCGCGGCTCTGGAAATCACTTCTGTACATGCCCAGATGCTGGAAATCGTGTCTGTGCATGTCCGCGGCGCTGGAAATTGCTTCTGCGCATGCCCAGATGCCAAAAACCACACCTGCGCAGAAGCGATTTCTGGCGTCTGGGCATGCGCAGAAGCGATTTCCAGCGCCGCGGACATGTGCAGATGCGATTTTTGGCGTCACGCTGCACCAGCCCAGCCCACAGAGGACCTCCGCAGGAGTGATCCGGCCCATGCCTGGTAAGCCTTGCCGAGTAGCTTCATCTTACAATTACTGTAGCTGCATCTTATGTGGAAGCACCAGTATAACAGTTCCACACACATAAGCTAAGGAGCTGCCGTCCAGGGATGAAGCCACCTGCTTTGTATAATCAGGGACAAGTTCACGACTGCTGCAAGGCAATGAGTGCGAAAGCCTTTACTTTCAAACAAGACACGATTTAGGATCAGAGTATTTGAAAGGGAACTGTTGGATTTTGACAACCTCTTGTTAAGGTCTGCTGATCACATAATAGGTGAGATTTTATGTGGCGTTCCAGTGGTCCATGGCATAAACATACAGACACTGTTGAAAACATTTTAAAGTATTTACCTGAAGCCTCCCGATTGCCACGAGGCAATATTTGCTGCCTTGTCCCACCTCGGCATCTTCTTCTGGTATGGTCATTCCTGAAAACAACAACAATGTAATAATTCCACTGTTATACAGACCCTCCTTGCTCTAGCAAGTGAATATGGTGATAGAGCCTTTCGAGGTTTATTTTGGTTTAAGATAACACAGAGGAAGTCAGGGAATGAAGGAAATAATCCAACAGAGGCTGGGTACGTCTTTTTTCTTTTATGGGGTTCCCGCTTCACGCTAGCAGTTTATATAGCAGCACATTTTCACAAAAAAAATTATTTGCATTTTAATTAAGTGCTAATTGTTGCATTTCAGCTGGTTTAATGTATTTTGTTGACATCCGAAGTTTGCAAGCCAAACTGACGGGGTCAGAAATAAGCATTGCTGTGATCAATGAAGATTGCTCCCAGGGTGCATTCATGTATTATATTTGCTTCATTAGGGCAGTTTTGTTTTTTGCTTTTATTGTAGAACAAGAACTCTGCATTTTCTTTAAAAACAACAACAACAACAACGGATCACCGACATATTCTGTCATACTGAAAAGGAACCAGCAAACTGAAAAAACATGTGGGTGTTTCATTACGCTTTGTGTGTTTCCAACCTTTTAAATAGGATTTAATGTTCTAAACATGAAAAGAATAGAAAGGCATTCCAGAATACTATTTTTGGTGCCTCGGGGTTGCACAAATAGCGATGTTGGGTACATTAGTTGCCCACTAGTTTTCAAAATCTTTAACTAATCAGATTACCCAAAATGTGTTTTGGGGCCATAAACTTCCTACAAATGCTTGAGTGATTCTAAGCTATTTAAAGCCCCGTTCCCCAGAGTTTCTTAGATTCACGTCGCACAAGAGTTATGAATTGCTCAGAAACATATTTTGGCATATTAGTCAAGTGGATTAGAAAGCAAGCCAGTATTTTGAAAAGAAATTCAATTCAAAGTATTTTAATCTCTTCTATATGGGCAGTAGTGTGTGTGTAAGAGAGGGGGGAGGGAGGGAGGATTTGGGGGGCCCTTGCACACAGCACCCTCACCTGGAAGAATCAGGCCATGCAAACATCTGCATCTGAATTTTGAATATTCTGTGCAAAGTGGAAATGGTAGCACTATAAATCTGGTGGCCCCTCTTGCTGGTCATGGGGCCCTGGCATTGCCCACTGCTCTCCCTTAAATACCGGGTGTGACGGAATGGCCTGGTGGGCAAAAGAACTCCAGGGTGCAGAGAGTTAAACCCCAACCTCCTGGATAAATGACACATTCCATTCCTGAGGGGCGGGACTGCCAGGGTTTTAAAAGGAATGGGAGGGAGTTAATTTGGAGAGAGAGTTGTGGGAGCGAGGGAGAGGGGGTTAGGCAATTGGCAGTTGGGAGTTAGGGAGTTGGTAGAGAGTAGAGTGTTAAAGAGGGATGCAGGAGCTGTATGAAGAAAACTGTGTTAAATAAAAAGAAGATAGGTGCTTTTAAGAACCAAAGAAACTCATGTTTATAAGTTAAATAATAAAGTTAATTGTGCTTAAACGTTCACTGACTCGGCAGTGTCTCAGTACCTTCAGAGGTGTGACAAAGAGGGGAGAACAAAGCTTTCCTGGAGAAGAGGAAACTGTTTGCTGTTTCTCCTGTCATACAAAGGGCTGGTTAGCGAAGCCGAAGGAGCCACATAGTTGCCTAAGGGAGAGGCACACTGTAGCAGTAGGGATCCCAGGGAGGGAGACCCCACTGGTGGCCATAGGTTTCGAACGCAGAGCCTGAGGTACTCTGGAGACAAGTCCAATTTGGACTCTGGAGGTTTTTTTTTTCTCCTGTTTGTGGAGAAGCACAGGGAGAGCCTCTGAGGTTAAAGCAGTGAGGTGGGGGATCCATCACATTTTTGGTGGCAGCGTCGTGATCTGAATCCACAACCAAAGTTGAAGTTTGTGGGAGTTTTAAAACGATATTTTCCAGAGAAGGAAAATGGCACATTTAAGAAAAGCAAGAGAGGCTAAAGGGGATGAGAGGACAGAAGGGACTGAGGGGAGCCCAAATTCTGAATTAGAGCTTATGAGACTGAGAATTGAGATGTCTAGAATTGAAGCTGAGAGGGAAAAGGAAAAGATAGCGGCTGAGGAGAGAATGCAGTCTGAGAAATTAAAAACACAATTGGAGCAGGAGAGATTGCAAGCAGAAAAGGAGATGCAGCTGGGGAGAATGCGTTTGGAAGAGATTCAATTGAGAGGAGAGGTATCTCCAAATAGAGAAAATGTGGAGGTTACCTCAGCAAACCTCAAGAGATTCCCAAAATATGTAAATGGGGATGATGCCGAAAGCTTTCTATTCAGTTTCGAACGCATTTGTCAGGAATTAAAAATAGCTGAGGCGGACTGGATGATGTATCTGAGGCCTCAAATATGTGGCATCTTGAGTGAAATATACTCAGACTTAAGGGATACTGAACTATCCAGTTATGAGATATTTAAGCAGCGGGTGAGAGTACGCTGTGGGCTAACTGCTGACCAAAGCCGAAAAGCCTTTAGAGAACTAAAAAGAGGTCCCAAAGAGACATTTTCTCAGCTGGCAAGCAAGCTAGATCGTTTGCTGGACAGGTGGATTCAGGGGAGCGGGGTGACAAGCTTCCAAGAATTAAAACAGCTAATTTGTGTGGAACAGTTTTATAAACACGTCCCTATGAATCTACGCTGGTTTATTAAAGACAAAAGGCTGATGGATGTGGCCAAAATGGCTTTAATATTAGATGAGATTGAAGGAGATTGTCCTGAAATGCTGATTCCAAGGCAGTGGCCAAAGAACAGGCAGCTGAAGCCTTATGAAAAGGAGGAGAAAGCAGGGAGGGCTCCAAACACAGAAGACACTCCAGTAGTCAGAAAAATATCTTGCTATTTTTGTGGATTAGAAGGTCACATAAGATCAAGATGCCCGCAATTAGCAAAAAAACAAAATGCCAACACGGCTACCAAGTCAGTAAAGTTGCTAACCCAAGCTGAGGAAAAAAAATCACCTGAGGAAAGTAACCCCGAATCAACTGTCAGTGCCTCAGAGACTGTGGCTAACATAAGGCAGGTCTGGAAAGCTGATCAGGGGATTAATAAAGACTTTATGGAGCCAGTGATTTTAAATAGTCAAGAATATTTGGGTTTACGTGACACAGGTGCAGAAGTGAGTCTGGTTAGATCACACTGTGTGACACAGGATCAGTACCTTAAAGACCAAACTTTTAGTCTGAAGGGAATATGGGGTCCTGAGTTCGAGGTTCCGGTAGCAGAAGTGGATATATTTTATAATAGCGTGAGGAGAAAATGGAAAGTGGGCGTCTGGGATAACATCGATACACCAATTCTGATAGGCAATGATGTGATCAAGCCTGAATTTAAGGTTCAAGTTATCACTAGAGCACAAACCTCCACAAAAGGGAATCCATTAACTGCAGTAGAAGAGGCCCAAGCCGATCCTGAGGGGAACGGAATGTTGGGGAGAATGTCAGTTATAACCACCATAACTGCCAACAGGGCCCAGTTACTAGCAGAACAAAGGGAGGATGAAACTCTGAAGGGACTGTGTGAAGAAGATAAAGGGCAGTACGGCACAGTGGTGTCAGTAGAAAGGCCCAGGGTTTCTTGTATAAAGGAGGAACCACTAATTAGTAAATCTGAGACAGGCAAAACTGCAGCGGAGTGGGAAAGCAAAGAGCAATCAGTGTTGCCAGAGAAGACCAGTCTGCAAGAGCTGCAATTGGCACATGATGCCCCCACAACAACGCATTTTGAAATAAGCCAAAAGGAGAGAGTCCAAAACCAAATTTACTGGACTGCTATAAACAAAGACACCGGAGGTTCTAAAAGTGAGAACAGTTTTATTTTAGACCTCGGGGACAGAGCCCTAGGATTACCAGAGGAGATTCCTTTGAGAGAAAACATAAATAAGACTGTGTTAAAAGTCCATGGAAATGATTTAGCAAGTCAGAGCTTACATAAGGAGCTCATAGCCGACTTGGGTATGAAGAAGGTGTTGCCACTTGGTGGAGTTAGCTGTGTAGAGACTGCAAATAACTTTCTGCAAGCCAAAGAGCTTATTGAAAAGAATGAGGGAACACCGACCTCGTCTGTAACACCTTATCCTAACCACCAACAGTACTGTGTGGAAGAGCGTTGCCAACCATTTGTGTTAAGTTCCGACTTGATTAGTCGGGAAGGCAAATACAGCCCTTCTGAGCTGGTTGATGGGCAGCAAACCAGTGCACTTTTACAACTATTTCTGCCTGAATGGAAGGAGGAAGAGAGCGTGGCACATCCAGTGATTATATCTAGCATGCTGGAGCTGCTTCGCTATGTGCCAGAGACTAAGAGGCAAGCTGTAAGCAGAGAGCAAAGGGCACAGCAATGTTCGACATCAGGGGTTGTATACCTCATGATGAACGGGAATCCCGTGTGTGGCAAAGGAGCAGCTCGAATATGTAAACATGCTCCTCATTCGTCCTCTTGTGATCCTGCTAAGGCTGAGTATGTTCCAGCGAGGAGTCGGAAACAGCGCGAGGCCCACAGGAAAAGGATCGCCCGAAAGCGAAAGCGGCTTGAGATTTGCTTGCGCCGGACTATTGCACTGAGAGGCATGTTCCAGTACCATCTGAAACTGTCTGCAGAGTCGTCAGTGCGAGGCAGAAGATCTGCTCAACGCATGGCCGGTGCAGCGCAAAGAAGGAAAAGCGATGCGGCAGGAGGAGGAAAAAGGGCGTGTTAAAGGCAACAGTTTTCTTCCAATGCAGAGACGTCAGGAGTCCCACTGACTAACACAGCTAAGGACAATCTTATGCACCACTTATCGAGACTTATTCCTTCTAAAGTCATCATTGACTGGTGGGAGGAGGGTTTCTTTTTATTTATTAGGTGTCGCAAGAAGAATTGCTGAGAACAAGTGCCTTCATCGTTTGGGGAGGATCTACTGTACTTTTGTGGACGGTGATAACATGATCTTTTTAAAGACAGCAATGTATTTAAAGGTTGCTTGAATGTAGAAAATGTTTATTGTATAGTTTTTAGGAAATACCCCAAATTTTAATAGAAGGAAAGGTTTAACCTTGCTGTATATGTACATAGGTGGGTATTATTGGGAAAATGCATTCTATTTCTTTTGAAATGTTAAAGTGTATAGTGCATATGTAAGTGTGTATATCTGAAGTCTAGGTTAACTGCAGCTATAGGTATAAGTTTAGCAGGGGAATTGAGAGTTGCAACACAGGTTTGTGTAAACAGCGCACCTGGGGGGAAGGTAAGCCAGGGAATTCCCGACTCTATCTCCTTGCTTCGGCATTACTCTGATAATTTTGAGTATGCCTGCGCAAGGGTTTTCGGGGGAGGGGAGAAAATGTGACGGAATGGCCTGGTGGGCAAAAGAACTCCAGGGTGCAGAGAGTTAAACCCCAACCTCCTGGATAAATGACACATTCCATTCCTGAGGGGCGGGACTGCCAGGGTTTTAAAAGGAATGGGAGGGAGTTAATTTGGAGAGAGAGTTGTGGGAGCGAGGGAGAGGGGGTTAGGCAATTGGCAGTTGGGAGTTAGGGAGTTGGTAGAGAGTAGAGTGTTAAAGAGGGATGCAGGAGCTGTATGAAGAAAACTGTGTTAAATAAAAAGAAGATAGGTGCTTTTAAGAACCAAAGAAACTCATGTTTATAAGTTAAATAATAAAGTTAATTGTGCTTAAACGTTCACTGACTCGGCAGTGTCTCAGTACCTTCAGAGGTGTGACAAAGAGGGGAGAACAAAGCTTTCCTGGAGAAGAGGAAACTGTTTGCTGTTTCTCCTGTCATACAAAGGGCTGGTTAGCGAAGCCGAAGGAGCCACATAGTTGCCTAAGGGAGAGGCACACTGTAGCAGTAGGGATCCCAGGGAGGGAGACCCCACTGGTGGCCATAGGTTTCGAACGCAGAGCCTGAGGTACTCTGGAGACAAGTCCAATTTGGACTCTGGAGGTTTTTTTTTTCTCCTGTTTGTGGAGAAGCACAGGGAGAGCCTCTGAGGTTAAAGCAGTGAGGTGGGGGATCCATCACACCGGGCAACAACATACACCTTGGCAGACTTGGCATGGGTGGAGCTGGTTGAGAGGTAACAGCGTAAAGGTAACAACGGCAGGTTCTACTTGTGGGTTTCCGACAGGGATCTTGTTGGCTCCTATGAGAACAGGGTGCTGGACTAGTTGGGCCGTCGATCTGATCCAGCAGTGCTCTTATACAGCTAGTGCCTTGGCAAACGTGTGAGACTTTGGCGTGAGTCGAAGAGCAAGAACTAGAGGACAGCTATTCTTCAAAGTTACATGAATGTTTTGTGACCAGGTGGAATGGTCGCTGAGGGTAGCACTTCTGGAAGAGGAGAAGCCAAGTGTCCACCAGTCATTTGGCATAATGGTAAGTTTAGTGAGCCAGTGTGACATACAGTGGTATCTTGGTACTCAAACGGCTTGGCTCCCGAACGCCGCAAACCCAGAAGTGAGTGTTCCAGTTTGCGAACGTTTTTCAGAAGCCGGATGTCCGACGCGGCTTCCGCAGCTTAACGGATTAAGTTCGAGAACCAAGGTACCACTGTAGTAGTGTTTGGCGTCAGAGATATTCCTACTGCTGTTGCTTCATTCACTATTCTCATCGCCACGGCCTTAGCCATAGCTGCCAAGTTTTCCCTTTTCTCGCGAGGAAGCCTATTCAGCATAATGGAAAATCCCTTTAAAAAAGGGATAACTTGGCAGCTATGGCCTTAGCGCAGCTGTTGTCTTCCTAGTATAGTCACATGTATGTTCCCAGCCAGTGAGGGAATCGTATAGTGAACAGGATGGCATAACTACATCACAAAGCCAACCAGATTGGGCTAGGGGATGAGCTCACTAAAGGCAAACGAAGTCCGTCGAACAGAGTGCAGTGCAAATGACCAGGCAGACATTTTCAAAAAACAGTTTGCCTACTGTAAATGCAAAGAAACATAAATAAATGTCCCAAACCGAAACCTGGTTGAGAAATGAGGTTTTCGTTAGATGGCAAGGGGGGGGGGCGAGTAGATTAAATTTAAGTAGCAGATACTATTAAAGCAACACCATGCTGGAAAATTTATTAGCTGTGCTATCCCATCATATGCACAACTCATAAGAAATCGAGTAATTGGTCTGGTATTAATTCATGACTCAATAGACTCACTAAACCTTTCAGAGCATATATATATATATATATATATATATATATATATATATATATATATGTGTGTGTGTGTGTGTGTGTGTGTGTGTGTGTGTGTGTGTGTGTGCCAAAAAATTAATCCAGTCACAACTCAGGTGCTACTATTGGTAAAAGTCCACCATTTATATTTCTGGCTTGGATAAAAAGTCTTTCTTCTCCTGGCTGATAGTTGCAAATAAGTCACATTTTAACATTAACATGGATTTAAGGTGGATTACAACTTTTGTAATGTTACATATAATTTTGCATACATATATGGGTACACCAGGAAGACTGATGCCTGCCCATTATTTCATATTGGAAGCAAGGTTGAACCCAAATGCCAACCCCACACACCCCATTTCACAGCACCATATGGGTGTGGTATTTTGCATATTGTGCAATGGGTAGAATTTGTTGTCATTGTGGAAGTGGGATTGCCGTTGGGGTATGTAGGTAGTGCTTCTATTTAAATGACAGTAGTTATTTCTAAATATGTATCTATCAATACAGATTAGTCCATGCAAAAATTTTTTTGCAGACCTGTCTTCTTTTGCCCTTTTTGGCCACTGTTCTTCCATGAAGGTGGCTAAAGGCAAGCAACAATCTCCTAACCTCAATGTCCCCTCCCATTTGCAAATATTGAGATAATATCATTGAGCTCCTTTTCAGGGCTGTTGTAAAGATGGCTGGGCTAATGTAGATCATATACTTTGAGTAGTCAAAGGCTAGAGACAACGAGTGTTTGTTTTTGAAGAGTATTGTGAGTGGCTAGCACATCAATCTGTTCCACGCTGTGCTAGTTTTCTGCTTACATGGAGGTGAACAGGAGGGGTGTGTGTGAACATTAAATTTCCTACCCAAATTGGTTCAATTCTTTCCCCCATCTCCAGCTACTTAGGCTGTTTACACACCTTACATTTAAAGCACAATACCCACCCAACCACCCAAAAAGAACCATGGGAACTGTTAATTTGTTAAGGGCATAGGTAACTGTAGCTCTGTAAGGGGGGAAAAGTCACTGAAACCAAAATGGAGATGCAGGTTGCTGGACCATAAGGCTCTCGAAAGAAACACTGGTTAAGCGGTAATGGTAAACAGGGCCAGCTCAAGACATCTTGCTGCTTGAGGCAAATGGGGCAGGGGGCACTCTGTGTATAACACAGAGGTGCCACAAGTTATGGAGCAAGGTGTCCATTTCAAAATTCAATAGATCCCACAGAATCCTAAGCAGCTTGGCTTTTAGTGGGGGAAAGCTGCTAGTCCTTATAATTCCACAGAACATCAGTACGTAATGGGACAAGATGGCACCACACAGTTGAATCTTATTTCAAAACAAGCAACATCATAGTAATGTTCTCCTAGTATGGGGATGGGGGTGATAATTCTGTGGCACATACAGCTCAGGGGGTATAGGAGGAACAGAGGAGGCTCCTACTGCTGCTTCCCAGTATCTGCCACCTGAAGCAACTGCCGGCCCTGATGGAAAACAGAACCTGGATATCTAGACACAAAACAAAAAGTGACAATTTGGAGAGAATTAACCGAGAAAGAAATATGTGCTGTTATTTTATTGACACTTGGGTGGGTTGAGGGTCTTTCTGCGCGCGACGTGCACTTGGGAACTCTCTGGACGGGAACACTAGTCTTGGCTTCGCTTTGACACTTATAAAACTTCCTACACACACACTTTACAGTTTCTCTCAACCAAATATTTTCCATCCATTGTTATGCGATGAACAAAACCGATTAGGAAAAAAACATCATATGGACTGCATAAAAATTCATTTCCTTCTCAGAAATATGAGATCCCTTAATTGAGTGGGATGAAGGGGAGACAAAACCTTTTTTTAATATTAAATTTAGAATGGCAAATATCGAGGGATGGGGGCATTTCATTTCTGCACTTGGTGGGCAGGGTTAACGCAACACTTTATACAAAGTTAATATGTCCAGCCAGCTAGCCAAGCAGACAAAGCAAATGGATAATCAAAGGTCTGGGCAAAAGGCTCATTTCATAGAAGGCGTCTCTTCCTACTAATGTCCCAGTGTTCAGTTTCACAATCTACCATAACATGCATTTCGCATGTTATAATAACCTACCGAAATAGCTGGATAACAAGATTATGGGTTTTCATGAGGCAATTTCAAACATTTACCTCCTGGGATGCAGAATTAACACTCAACTTAGTTTATTTTGTAGGGCAATGGGGTTAAAAACAAAACAAAACCCTACATTCCGCTAGAGAAAAAACCTTTTCACATAAACATGTTAGAGCTCCTTGGCAGCCAAGGCCACATTCACACCATACATTTAAAGCACGATAAACAGTCGTGACTTCTTGCAATGAATCCTGGGAGCTGCGGTTTGTTAAAGGTGCTGAGAGTTGTTAGGAGATGCCTTTTTGGGGTTGCCATGTGTCCTCTTTTTCCAGAACAGGACCTCTTTTTCAGGCCTGGTTGCCACATGGTCCTCTTTTTCCTGGATACGTCCTCTTTTTCAGGATAAAAATTTCCGCCTGGGCAGATTTTTAAAATTGGCAAAATGTCCAGGTTTTTTGTTTTGTTTTGTTTACGGTAACCCAAGAATTTTTTCCTAGTGCATTAGACTCAGATCTAAGGCACCCGGGTAAGCTAGTCTGCAGCAGAGAATCACAATAGAGCAGCATCTTAAATAGGCCACATACTGTGTAAATCCCTTGTCTTGTGGCTGAACTAAAAAGACGCTGCCTCAGCTACAAGAGGAGCCTGGGAGGGCAAGAGTTAACAGCCCCCCCTGCCCTTAAGAAGAACCCATATGTACATGTTAAACAGTTTAATAAATTGCTCTCTGCACACTTATGTTCACAAAGATGTGAATGTGAGCCCAAATACTTTCATGTGGCAATTGAGGGAGCAATATGTATTATTACTATTTTGTTGTTGTTGAAAGTTAAGAACATTGCTACTAGCGATATATCACAGCTTTTATAGTCTATATATAGTAAGGGTATTTAAAATGAGAGCCGTCATAGCAATCCATAGTTAAAAGTCAGGAAATGTGTTCTCTTTTTTGCTCTTCAAAATATGGCAGCTCTACTTTTCCCCTCGCAGAGCTATTATTTCCAGAGTGGTTCAGCAATCAATCCCTTCTCACAGGGAACTCTGGGAATTGTAGTTCTGTGAAGGGAATATGGGAGTCTCCTAACAACTCTCCGGGGGAAGAGTCTTAACTGTTTAAAATGGTATCATGCTGCTTAAAATGTTTGGTGGCCCAAGTCAGTCACTGAAACTCATCATACAGTGGTACCTCGTTTTGCGACTGCAATCCGTTCCGCGGAGCCGGTCGCTCCCCGAATCGCTCGCTCGCCGAAGGCACGTTTCTGTGCGTGCGCGAAGTATCGATAGAGCGCTTCTGCGCATGCACACGCTGCACAGATTGCTTCTGTGCATCCGAGCGCCGCGGAACCAGGATGTAAACACTTCCGGGTCTGTGGTGGTCGGAAACCGAAGCGGTCGCAAACGGAGGCGGTCGCAAACCAAGGTTTGACTGTACTGTGAAAGGTTTTCAGGCATGCTACTTATTACGTTTTTATCCTAGAGGAGTTCCAAGGAAACATAGGTTATCCTTCCATTTTATCCTCACAACAACCCTGTGAGGGAGGTTAGGATATTTGGGGGTGGGGGGTAGGGAGAGGGTCAAGGTTACTTACTGAGCTTTAAATGTAAGTGAGGATACTATGAAGAAATTTTGCCATAAGGAACTGGATGCTAGCAGCTGCCAGGATCTCTATAGCATAACAGTGGAAATAGTTATAAAATCTGACTATATCCTTATGGTATAAAAATCTCTGGAATTTAGTTATTGCAGAAAAAAGTGAGTTATGGGTCTCTAAGGGACAGGAAAATCCTGATCATTTCTATTCAATATGGTGGGATTTTATTTCATATAGTTTAGTTTCAGATTTACAGATATTGTATCTCTCCCCGTGCCGCCATCTAGAGAAATATGGCTGTCATGATTTTAGACTGGGTATTATCATTTAATATGTTTAGGTTTCATATGCCTTGCCTTTAGCTGGATGCATTATTAAATTTTTGTTATGGTTGACTTGTCCCTATGGTTCCATAATAATTTGAAAACTGGTAAAAAAATAAAATAAACATTACAAAAATAAAATAAAAGATAAATCCAGATCTCAACCCAGGCCTCCCCACTGGTGGCTGGTCCATTAGGGTGAAAGGGACACTGTCCCACCGACCTCCGTCTGCCCTCAGCCAGCCCCCCCATCTGCGTCCCTGTGCCAAGGCGTAATGACTGACTGACTAGGGCCATGCATGCCCAAAACATGACCTCCAAATTCCTTATATGAACTTGAAGGGTTTGCGGGCTTTTCTCGAGACAGAGGTGGCCACGGAGACTTGAAGTAATTATCATGAGGTAGTTCTGGAAAAGAGCCGACGCTCTGCATCTCCTTCCACCCACGAGGAAGACTTCAAGGAGCGTGCCAGCCTTTTTCTCAAAATGGATGGAGGGAATCAAAGAGCCCCCTCCCTAGTGTAATGACCTCCAGACAAAAGGAGGTGAAAGACTGTGAAATTAGGTCATCTGTTTGCTCACTAGAACAAGTGCCCTTGTGACTCCGATCTCAGGCGCATTCAGCTTTGGAAAGAGGTGGGGGAGAGATAAACTAACCCTCTACCTACTCCCCCAAAACCTGCTGCTAAGTGCATTTAGCTGGGGGTGAGTTGGGGAATGTTTTCTTCTTCTTCTTTCCCTGAAACTCTTAATAACTGCCTCCCGTACTGCTGGAAAGCTGAGTGTGTATCTAGATGATTCTGAGACAAAGAAGTCTGGTTTCATTTAGCTTGGAGACATCTGTTTGGTACTATATAAATAAATAGCATAGGACCATGAGGAATGTTTGGCAGGCGAAACACGTAAAAAATAGATAGAGAGAGGAGGATAGAGGAAAGGTTAGTCTCTGAGAGGTCAACGCCAGATCTGGGCACATGCGAGTACTTCGGTCATGAAAGGCCAGGACCTTGGCCTGGTCTACAGGGCAAACTCTAGGTTTGTGGGGGCCCTTAGCACAGCGTCCCCTTTACCAGAAGTCCTGGAAGAAGACAGCAGCCTGCTGATGAGTCCCAGGTGACTTGGAGATATTGTATTGTTCTTCAGATATGGTATCTGAAGAAGTGTGCATGCACACGAAAGCTCATACCAAAATAAAAACTTAGTTGGTCTTTAAGGTGCTACTGAAGGAATTTTTTTATTTTACTTGGAGTTACCATTTCAGCTTTTTACAGTGCCTTGCCACTGATGTAGCATTGTTCCATACCCTCCAACATTTCTCTGAGAAAAACAAGGACACCCTATTCCATACCCTCCAACATTTCTCCGATGAAAATAGAGATGTCCCCTCCAACATTTCTTTGGTGAAAATAGAGACATCCCCTCCAACATTTCTCCGATGAAAACAGGGGTGTCCTATTCCAGACGCTCCAACATTTCACCAATGAAAACAGGGACGTCCTAAGGAAAAGCAGAAACCGGCTTCTGGAAACCCGGGACTGTCCCTGGAAAATAGGGACACTTGGCGGGTTTGTTGTTCTGGGGCATTGTGGGAAACTTAAATGGCAACCCTAAAGGCATCTATTTTAATGTCCCACAATGGTACATTGGGGTGCTCCTCGGCATTCTGGGAAATTAAAATGGCTGCTCAGTGCCCATTGGAGCACCAGAAAAGAGGCAGCAGGGAAGCATCACCTCTGGGACATGCAGGGTACAGGGCTGAGATCCTGGCGCAGAATTAACAGTATCGTTTTGGACTGCAGGTGGGGAGGACCACATATCTAAAAGCGTTCTCTGGCTCTGATGCTAAGATAAGGAAGTTAATGGAAGGGAAGTCTGCTGCTTCCTTCTTAAGACCACAAAAAGAGCTCTGTTGGATCAGCCCAAAGGCCTATCTAGGCTTAGGCCACAATGCTCAGGTTTTTTTTCAAAAGGTTCTCTCATTTACATATTCAGTGGTTTCATACAAATTGTAAGTACTGTCTTTGATATTTGTTTTGTTTATATGTATATTAGTGATTTAGTTCGAATACTAATAAGACCTGGTTTACACCACCAGTGAATGCACTAAACATAAAAGCACAAGGAGAAACTACTGAAGAAGCCCATCATATGGGCGAAACAGGCAAAAAAACGCCGGCAGCCTGTCTACCATTGACACCTCGTTCGACCTGCTGCCACTTTGCTGACCGCTATATAGCCTCAAAGACCATAAAGACTGGTTTGCCTTTTATTTGTACATGCTATCTGTTTAACGTTTGATTTTGGCTTCTGTGTCAGCACTTGTATATGGTTCTCTTATTGTTTTCTCTTTGGATTAATAATACTTGATTGAAACTTGATTGAATCTGGTGCCCTTGCGTGCTGCTTGTTTTGTATTGGACTTTTGAAGAAATTGGCAGCATTAGCCCATTATCTCTGTTTTTGTTGTTCAAAGGCCTATCTAGTCTGCCATCCTGTTCTTACAGTGGCCAACCAGATGCCCCAATGGGAAACTCACAAGCAGGACCTGAGAGCAACTGCTCTCCCTGCTTGTGATTCCTAGTAGCTGGGATTCAGAGGCATAACGCCTCCAACAGTGGAGGTGGAACATAGCCATCATGGCAAGTAGCCATTGGCAGTTCCCCCCTTGCAGACAGCCGAGGCTCTGAAAAAGCTCTCAAAAGCCCGAGATAGGCTTTGGAAAACTGCAGGCCAGTTTGCAAGGTATGCAAAAGGAGAACGTTTCAAATTAATTACTTGCGCTAAATACCTCAGAGATAAACGCTGTACGTATTTAGCTCCCAAAGAACAGTAGCAACAGCTATTCAGATGCGATGAGCTTGCTCTGAATTCCTCGGTTTCCTGGTGTGAATCCAAGGAGAAGCAGCGAGGTGGGGCCATGTCGGGGCCTGAGCTTTCAAGGTTACTGGCTTTTCAGCGTTCAGAACAGGTTGTTCTAAAGTTTCCCGCGAAGCAAGCCAAAGCCAGCCTTTTGCTGCTCTCCATACCTGAACTTAACAGCTGTAATTGTATTACAAGGCAGAAAAATGTGAACAAATTCAATTTCCTCTGCGCTTAATTTTATTTTGTGTGCTGGGGGGCGGGCTAGGGAATTAACACGTCGCCACGGGACTCCTGGGCTGCACACACACCGTACATTTAAAGCACATGGCTTCCCACAAAGAATCCCAGGGGGCGTAGTTTGTTAAGGTGCTGGGAATTGTAGCTCCGTGGTGGCAAACTACAGCTCCCAGGGTTCTTTGGGGGGGACTCACGTGCTTTAAATGTATGGTGTGCAGGCAACGTTGCCAAAAGCTACACAGTAAAAAAAGCCAGCTTCCTCCTTCTGAGCAATTTATGGCAGGGGTGGGGAACCTTGAGCCCAGGAGCCAAATACAGCCCTGCAAGCCCCTCCGTCAGGCCCTTGGAAAACTCCCAGGGCAGACCTACTCCTCACAGCCACACCCCTCAGCAGCCATACTTCACGCCCTCAAGTATTTTTGCCTGGCGGGAATATGTCATTGAATTCTGAATGCCTTTTGCTGCCTGTAAGGTAAAAGGTAAAGGACCCCTGGATGGTTAAATCCAGTCAAAGGCAACTATGGGGTTGTGGCACTCATCTCGCTTTCAGGCCGAGGGAGCTGGTGTTTGTCCACAGACAGCTTTCTGGGTCACGTGGCCAGCATGACTATACCACTTCTGGTGCAATGGAACACTGTGACGGAAACCAGAGTGCACAGAAATGCCATTTACTTTCCCGTCACAGCGGTAACTACTTATCTATTCGCACTGGTGTGGTTTTGAACTGCCAGGTTGGCAGAATCTGGGACAGAACAACAGGAGCTCACTCCTTCACGGGGATTCGAACCGCCGATCTTCCGATCAGCAAGCCCAACAGACTGAGTGGTTTAGCCCGCAGTGCCACCCACGGCTTGTATGGAGGATCTGTAAAGGTAAAATTTGCAATCTTTGCTCCGCCTGCTTTGCCTCTGGCCCTGCCCTCTACTGGCATGCGGCCCCCAGAATGTTGGCCAGAAGTAGTTGAAAAAGCCCCCTCACCTCTGATTTATAGTAAAGTACGGAGACACAGATTCTGATACATAAACAAGGCAAAGCATGGTTGTAAAGATGCAAAGTTCAGCCCTGTTTTAATTAACACCCAGTCCAAGGTAGCATTCAAAGTCTTGATTATTTTTGGACCCTTTGGACCTGGCCAAGATTCTCCACTCACCAGGGCGAAATGGCCACGATTCATCAAAGCACAGGAATAGAAACCTGGTTTCCAGGCCTGTTAGGCATAGAAAACCTTTGTCCTTTCCTTAGCTTGAAACCTGCCCGGTTGCTAGGCATGCAAATAGGTCTGAGAGGCGCATATACAGTGTCATCAGCAACTGGTTTCATAAAGGCCCCAATGGCTTCCCCTAAAGATGGAAAGCGCAAAAAAATATTTCCCGGTGAAGTTCTTAGAGAGAAAGGGACTTTGGAAGTTCTCTCCCACCCAAAAGGCTGCATGCTCCCTGAAAGACAGCTTTTATTAGCCATCCCTTCATTTCAGCTTTCCAGCCGTACATTTCCGGCCCATGCCAGTAGCGAAATGGTTCAGAGGCAGAAGGTGGACAGAGAAGACTCACATTGGCATGGAGCATCAGAAGTCAATATTTTTCTTGGCTGCTGCAGGAGTGGCATAGTTGCCCGATAACTTTTTAAGTAAATGTCAGCACTTGCTCCCAAATCTACCCTCCTGCAATCAGGGGTGGGAGTATCCTTATGATAAGCAGGCAGAGAGACACCCTTAATCTGGCCCAACTTCAAATCACCAGTAGCCGGACTGGAGGAAGTGGGATGAGGCCGTTAACAAGACGGTCAGCACTTGCAATTGATTGATTGCTAGCTAAGCTTCAAGACCAGGGGTAGGCAACCTAAGGCCCGGGGGCCGGATGCGGCCCAATCACCTTCTAAATCCGGCCCGGGAATCAGCATGTTTTTTACATGAGCAGAATGTGTCCTTTTATTTAAAATGCACCTCTGGGTTAATTGTGGGGCCTGCCTGGTGTTTTTACATGAGTAGTATGTGTGCTTTTATTTAAAATGCATCTCTGGGGTATTTGTGGGGCATAGGAATTCGTTCACCCCCCCCCCCCCCAAAAATATAGTCCAGCCCACCACATGGTCTGAGGGACGGTGGACCAGTCCACGGCTGAAAAAGGTTGCTGACCCCTGTTCTAGACTGCTTATATTCTAGTTTCTGCTTGTCCCTTGTTCTCAAACTATGGTCTACACAACTCTAGTGGTCTGCAAGCTTTGTTTAGGTCAGGGTTTCCCAAACCAGGCCCTCCAGCTGTTTTGGACTACAACTCCCATCATCTCTAGCTAGCAGAGCCAGTGGTCAGGGATGATGGGAATTGTAGTCCAAAACCAGTAGCAAACCCAAGTTCGGGAAACCCTGATTTAGGTGGACCCTGGAAGGTCTGAGGATTTGTGGTTGAAGATGGGAGACGGTACAACCCTTGCATTAAGTATTCATAATGACTTTTTAATTGCATTTAATTGCTTTTATTCCTCGCATTGTATCACAGTTTGAATACAATGAAACACAATACATAAGAAATAAAGGAAGCAGAGGAAATATGATTTAACAATCATACAAGATCACAACACATTCCAATTGAGGTAACAGGCAGGAAAAAAAAGCAAGTGGTCCACCAAGACCCTCAACAATTTTCAAGTGGTCGGGGGGGGGGGGAGGTTGGGAAAACCATTGGACTAGATGTTTTGGGCTAGCTGGGTTTTGAGGATTTGCCCTTGTTTTGCTGGACGAAGCTCTCACCTTGGATTGCATCCAACTAAGTTCTACTCAGAATTAGACCCACTGAAACTTATGGACCTAAGTTAGTCTTTCCTGTCCAGTTGTCCAATGGCAAGTCTGGGTGGGCAGAGTCAGTCCAGGTCCTTAATGTACTTCACTGAGACGCTGCCACATGCAGTTCAACCATTTACCACATGGGGCAGCCACACACAAATCCGAGCACAGGCCAAGGTTCTTCTAGAACTAAGGAAGGGAACCTCTGGCAATCCAGATGTTGTTGAACTACAACTACAGCTTCCTTCAGTTCTAGCAAGCAATGCTGATGGCCAGGGTGATGGGAGTCATAGTTTAGCAACATCTGGAGGGCTAAAGGTTCCCCCACACCGTATCTAGTATAAGGGCCGCCAAACTTTTTGGGCCCGTGGACAGATTTGCAAACTGGAGAATCTGTTGTGCAACCTATTATATGACTACAACAGAATGGTTATTTCCAAGTCTAATTTCAGAGGTAGAGGGGACTCCCTGGGTGCCAGAGAAGGCACATATGCACCCATGGGTGCCACACTGACAACCCAATGCACAAAGTCTACCCACAGCGGTCACTCAAAGCCCTTCAGCTTTGCTTGTACCCGTTCAGACTGAACACAGTATCTAAAGTTATAAGCAAACTGTCTTGCCAATGGCAACCACCGAATGATTAGTAAATTGGATTGATATAAAGTTTCAGGTGTGGTCTATGATTATTGGCTGAATACTGCTGAATGACGACAGCATGCAGAATATCCCATATTCTGCTAAAAGGACCAGGGAAGAAAAGATGGGAAAGACTGTGTCTGAAACCCCATGAAGCTGCTGCCAGTCAGTGCAGGCAATACTGAACTAGGTGGATCACTGGTCTGACTCGGTATAAAGCAGCTTCTGGGAAAGGCCATAGCTCAGTGGTTAGAACACCTGCTTGACATGCAGAAGGCTCCAGGTTCAACCCCCAACATCTCCAGGAAGGGCTGGGAGAGACTTGAATACAGAAGATCTGCTGCCAGCTGCAGTATGTAACATGGGCGACAGAACACCTGCTTTGAATACAGAAGGACCTGGGATCAATCCCGGCATCTCAGTTAAATTGATACGGTAGTAGGCCCCGGGAAGGGTGCTGGACAGCTGCTGCCAGCCAGAGTAAAGAATACTAGCTGGATAGACAAAAAGGCTTACTTGGTAGTAAGGGTGCTTCCTGTGTTCCTATTGTTTTGCCGACCTTTTCTTTTGAAATCACAGTTGAAATTGTGTTTTTTGTTCGTTCGTTTTTTGTTATTTTACAGTAATCCAAAAGCGAAATTGAAACGGTTATGTGATTTACAATAACCCAACCATCTTCTTAAGTGCCAGCTGGAAACACAAAGGGAAGGATTCTGACCTCCCCCTGCCCCACCGCACTTTCCATAGCTGCAGCACACACGGCAGCCATGTGATGTGAATTAGGTTCATTTGGTTTAAGTGGCTTCTGAAATGCCAGAAGAACGTACTGTGTGCCATCTACGTGCGTGCACACACACACACACACACACACACACACACTAATCAAGCTATCTTTAAAACTGTCAAGAAGATGCAAAAGAGAATACAGCACTACCCACCAGAAATATGTACGGCCAGAAGTTAAAATTGGCTAAGAGAGCCTATGGCTGTAGTGTGATTGGGATGAGGGCATTTGCATTCTTCGGGGAGGAGGGGGGCAGAGAAAAGAAAGCCGCCCCCAATGTGTGTTTGTGGTATGTTCAAGCTCAGGCAATGAAAGGGCAAGATAACTCCAGTTCTGATTCATATCAGCAGGAGCTGTCAGAGGGAAGAGGAGTTCTTCAGCTCATCCAAGTGGTAAGGTCAGCCAAACCACCCCTTCACAATGCTGGATTCTCCTCTTGGTCTCCTGTTGTTTTTCACATTTTCCCATATGGAAATAGTCCCATGCGAGCGATTGAGTTACTGGTGTGTGTGTGTGTGTGTGTGTGTGTGTGTGTGTGTGTGTGTGTTTTGAACAGTGCAATGGACCAAGAAAGGGGAAAAGCAATGTCATTCCCAGAAGCCCTCATTCAAAACAGGACAGGATTGACTTACTGCAGAGGTTATAATGCCTAGGCTCCAAAAAGCTGCTTTCAGTGTAGGCAAGGCAGGCCTTTGGCTAACTGAACAATCCATGACCTTATTTAAACTATCTCTGTCTGTGTCTCCTTATTGCTGTTTGTTTGTTACCGTGTTATGTATTTTTGTGTTCTTATATTGAAAACCGCCTTGTGATCCTTGTTCGAAGGAAGGTATATAATTTTTAACAACAACAACAGGTTATGGGACTCTTAATCTCAGAGTCATGGGTTTGAGCCCCATGTTATTGCAAAATATTCTTGAATTGCAAGGGGTTGGATGACTCTCATGGTCCCTTTCCAACTCTACAAATTCTATTATTCTAAAATATCCATACACAGACACACAAAAGGGAAGCATCTGATGGGAAATAGAAAAAAGCAGAACGCATTTCAAGATGCTGAAGAGTACTGCATTTCGATTGATACCCAATGTGGTTCAGCCAGAACTTTGGAAACTGCCTTATACCAAGTCATGCCATTGGCCCATCTAGCTCAGTGATGTCTACCCTGATTGGCAGTGGCTCTCCAACATTTCAGAGAGAGGGTACTCTTAGCCCTACCCGGAAATGCCAGGGATTGAACCTGGGACCTTCTGCATGCAAGGCTGATGCTCTAACCACTGAGCTACAACACCTTCCCTAGTGTGTTTTGGCCAGAACACAGGGCACTGTCTTATACTGAGTCAGACTGAGAGGGAACAGGATGTCCTTGGGGGGGGGGGGTTATGCTCAAAAGCATCCATTCTGAAGCAAACTCTCACTGACTTCAAACTGGGTGCTTTTGAACTGTCTATAAGGAAACACAGAAGTTACCTGTTCTGGCCAAAATGCAATGCTCTTCATCATCAGCACTGCCCCCCCCCCCAAAAATGCTGTTATCACAAGCTGACTGTGAAGATCCAGTCAGTTCCAAATCTGGTTTGACACCAGAGATAAATGGCTGTTGAGTGTTGAAGAAACAAGGTCAACCTCCACAAGCGAGAAGCTGAAGAAACAGCAGCCTTGTATTTACCTAAGTCCTCTCCCTCCAGAATGGTCTTATTAAGGAATGTTCAAGGGGTGCCCCTGCAGAGGTTGTGGACTACAACTCCCAACCAGCATACCTGACATTCAGGGATTCTGGGATGTGCAGCCCCAAACATCTAAGACAGCAACCTTATGGCTATCCCTGAACTACTATAACTTCAGCCACATCTGCACTATACGTTTAAAACACTCCTATACCACAGAATCCTGGGAACTATAGTTTATCACGGGCGCTGAGAACTGCAGCTCAGTGTATGGAAGCACCCTTAACTACAGTTCCCAGGATTCTTTGGGGGCGGTGAACCCATGACTGTTCCAGGGTTTTGCACGGTGTGAATTGCGACCATAGCTAGATCCCAAACTTCTGCATTTCCACACCAGTTCAGCATCAGAGGTGGCTGCTGGCTGGGGACAGAGGGCCAAGGCATGGCTGTGCAGCTGGGCTGCCTCTTTCCTTTGCATGCATTACAATATCCCGTTGGAATGCCTGATTTTTTTCCAAAGAAAAACCCTACTGAGCCCATCCGAAAGCTTGGAGCGGACTGCCGCTGACGAGAGCTGACCTGCCCATAAGGATGGGTGAGCTGCAGGCTGCTTGCCCTGAAAATGAATCAGAGTCCTTCGTGCGGGGCCAATCAGACACCAAAAACCCTTTGGGGAGAGGGGTGTTCAATGTTTGATTGGGCCATTCGAGGGTCCCCACCCATCAGCTCAATTCCTTCTCCACTCTGGTCACGTTTCACTGTCCAAACTGATTTCCCATTGCCACCTCCAGGCCCAATTCTTTCCCCATTAACTTGCCTGCCAACACATCGCTGCTCAAAGGATGAGTGGGGAGGGGGAGCAGCTCAGATCCCAGCTCCCAAAGTACAACTCCCATCACCCCTTAGCATTGGCATTTTCTGGCAGGAATGATGGGAGCTGAAGTTCACCCCCCACCAGTCCCGAGAGGAAGGAGATGTTGCAATGTCAAGACATTGCAAGGACCTATGGTTTTGGAAGCAGCATGGGGAAAGGAGGCTACTTTCATCCCACAAGGAGATGCTGCGCTGCTATTGCTTGTCTGGAGCCCCAGGGAAGCTTCCCCCACCTTGGGAACCAAAACAGGCTAGCAGAGTGTATATATGGGAATAAGCAGCACTGGGGTGGGTTATGCTCTTGAGTAGGGCTGTAACACCTGCCTAGATTCAACTTGCAGAAATAAATCAGGGACATTTGGCTATGGAATACCTTGTACTTCTTGAGAGCATCCCCTAGGCTCAGGGGGGTACCCATCCCTTTTGGGGGCCGAGAGGCACACCTGGAAATCTAATAAACTGTCGTGAGCACCAAGAAATGGCCATTTCACAGAAGGTGATGCTTAGAACCCTCTCCCCAACTATGGTAATCCAAAACAAATATAACATAGACCCCCAAAAAGCAACACTCCCCACAAAAGTCAACCACCCCACCAAACGACATAAAAGTGCCTCGTTATTGTGATGAGCAGGGGCCCCTGATTGAAGCCAAAGGGGGATGTTATGGACTGGTTGGGGACAGAGGAATGGTGGGAGGAACCAGATGGGGAACCTCCAAGGGAAGAAGGTTCAGAGCCCAGGGACTGGTAGTGTGATAATGATGAGTGGTCAGAGGGATAAGGCTGCCCGGCCATGGATGTGCTCCCATCCATTTCAGCAGAACATAAGGAGACACTCCCCAAACCAAAAACATTCATATAGAAAGAATTAAAGATGTGCCTTGCCTATTTTACCTGCCGGAGGCCAGGCTTTAATGTAACCAGTACAATGGACCACAGCATATTGGGCCTCTCCTTCTTTCACCGGGCCAAGGCCATTCCTAAATGGAAATAAACAACACTTGTATTATGCCATTAAGTTTGTGGTTGACAGAGCTCAAAAGAAGCATTTAAAAAACCAACCCAAGAAGACTGTTGCTATTGCCACAGTAAGGCCAAACTATATCCATCTTCAAAATATTTTATCCCTTCCGTGTAAGCCCCCACCATTACAAGCATCCAAAAAAAATTTCACGCTCCTCAACACTGCCTCAGTGTTGGAGTGGGAGGCTGAATTATTCCCCTCTCAATTTTGAGCCCAAAGTTCCCATTTAAGGACCTTTGCGGCAGCACTAGCTCAATTCAGTCATCATACTGAACTATGGTTTATGCTAACCATAGTTAAGTACCCTAAACATGGCTTGCAACCATAGCTGCCAAGTTTTCCCTTTTCTCGCGAGGAAGCCTATTCAGCATAAGGGAATCTCCCTTAAAAAAAAGGGAGAACTTGGCAGCTATGCTTACAAATGCTTGTCTGCTTCTGTTCTCTCTCTAATCAGCACTTGGTTCTCCAGGTTGCATTGACATCTGGAAGTGGAGCAACAGCCTTAACTATAGCTTGTTAATTCAGGAATCAAGCCAAACTATGGTTTGCAAACCTACTTCAAGCCACCATTTTCAATTTGAATTTGTTGGCCAACTGCAAACTGTGGGTTTATTATTATTATTATTATTATTATTATTATTATTATTATTATTATTATTTTCATTTCTATATAAGGCATAATGCCAAACCTTAATGCTTCCTTAACCATGGTTTGACGTGATGATTGAATTGAGCCACTAGTTTAATAACCAGTATACAATTAAAACGGACTCCCCAGAGCAGATGGTGGCATAGGATGGAGAAAGTGTGTTCATCTCTCTTCCTCCCAGGTGTTCATTCACTGATTTCACTCAAAAGATGAACATTATAGATGAATCTTATAGCATATAAGATTAAGTCTTACCGTGTTTCCCCCTTTTTAAGGCGTAGTCATAAAATAAGCCATAGCAGCATTTCTAAGCATTTGAGAAATATAAGCCGTACCCTGAAAATAAGCCATAGTGATAGGCGCTGTGCGGAATAGAGCACTGAGCTCCCCGAGTCAGCAGCAGCAACGCCGGCCGCAGCAGTGTTTGCTGAGTCCTTTCTTGCTTTTGGGACTTGGTTACTGTGCTGGCTTGGGATGGTGTGTGTGCAATTGCTGTTGCTGCTTCGTGTTTTTCAGCCAGATTCTCTGGGTTCTAAGCACTTTCCCCCGTTTGTTTGTGAAGCAGCACTCGGCTGCAGCCCTTGCCTCTCCCGGCGGCTGCATGAATGCTCGATCCCCAGGAGGCTGCAGTTGATCGCTATCTCCTTTTCCATTTCTTTTGTCTTTGAGCACCCGGCCCCACCCCCTCTCCCCTTCGTGGAATGAAGAACGGAGTTTTAGAAGCATTTCCTCATTATAAAAAAAGGTCAGGAACTTTTACTTTAACCTCAAAAATGGGATATTTCCTCTCTCTAAAAACAACTCTGACCTGAACACCAATAAAACGGGGGTAGATCACTTCCAGTTTATAAATCCGCAAGTAGATCGCAGTCTCCTGGAAGTTGGGCTCTATACTTTGGCTGATTGCAAGCCTTTGCATCTTTAAAAAACAAAAACCATGCGCTTCTCAGTCTTAATTTTCCTTTAATTCACCCCCCTATACCCTCCTCCAACCATTGCCTCCTTCCATTCCTTACCCCCCTCCCTCTCTCCCCACTTCCCTCACTCCTGTGCGATCTCATTTAGTCATATACTTGCTTTTTCTGTTGTGTTGTCTATTTTATATTTAATATTATTACCCTTTATGATGTTACTTTTTCCCTTGCGATAATTATTATTTTTTATCTTTAACTTTCCTTTCCATATTTTTCCATATATAACTCAACACTTTCCCATTCCTTCTTAACTCTTTGGATAGAGTGCCCCCCCCCTATTATTGTTGTTAATTTTACAATTCCTGGATTTTTTATGCTACAGGGCTATGGGGCTTCACTATTTGACCCCCCCCCCAGGTTGGGATTTTTAAAATAGTTCTGTGGGTCCCAGGGCGCAGAATCACCCCCGATCCTTTCCTTTGTCTAAACAGACCTCTTCCCCCCTGACTTTGGAAGGCTGTGCTTCAAGGGTGATACCAGGGGTTTTTTAAGACCTGCACCTCTTAAGGATTGTTACGGTCCATAACTTCCATTGCTTTCTACAGGGTTGGGGGTTTAAAGCACTGCCACCCCACCCCACCCTGCAGGCGCTCGGAACTGGCAGCGCCAACAACGCGCCCAGCAGCGCGCAGAAGAGAGCACCGAGCGTCCTGAGCCAGTGGGTCCCAGTTGTACCAGCACTTTAAAAAAAAGACACCCCCTGAAAATAAGCCACTGCGTGTTTTTTTGAGGGAAAAAAGTTATAAGACGGTGTCTTAAAAAAGGGGAAACACGGTATCTACCTAAATAGGGATGTAACACACTGGCATTTAATTTTTTTATTTCTAATTAAATGTACTTAACTAAAGAACGCAGAGTCAGAGCATGAGATCAGTTCTTTGCTCATCGTAATTCCACTCTTTTGCCAATTGTTAACTCAATTGCTCTGCTAAAATTAAATCAGCACGTTGGCAAAGTTACTGAATTCTTTAGCTTCCACATATCAAGCAATTAACACTCTTTTCCTCGCCGTACAAATATGATCACCGGCCAGCGGTAATGGCCCATATTGAGCTTGTCTTCCTTATTGCGAATCACATCAGTATGTAGCCTCATATTGGGGTGGATCCAAATGTTCACATTACCACTTACTCCACATTCAGTGCGCTCCCATCGCTAGTTTTAGAAGCCACGTTCATACAATACTAGCTAGCCCCAATCTAAATCGATCCTGCAGTTCCTTGAGAAATACGGCTGGTTGATGTGGGGTTCCCCTCCCCCCCCTCAAACCAGCTTCAGTCTAAATAGAAAACTGGATGTGGATTAAGTGGCAATGTGAGCCCTTGAGACACATGCGCAGAAGAGTGGACAAGTGAAGATGGCTGTTTGATGAACAGGAGTTCCACACAGGTTGTATGGATAGAAGAACCAAAACAGTAATGAGCACCAGGGGAAGGCATCCCTGCCCCATCTCTAATCTGAACACCACCATGCATATGCAGCTTCAAATCAGGGTAGATAAAAATCAATCGTTTTTTTAATAATAATAATAATAATAATAATAATAATAATAATAATAATCTGATTTTTTTATTTAAATCGGATTTTTAAAATAATATGCTTTTGGAGGAAAAATCTTTCTAAAGATAGTTTTCTATTTAAGTTACATTATAGACGGGGCGCTGTGGGTTAAACCTAGGGCTTGCTGATCAGAAGGTTGGTGGTTCGAATCCCTGTGATGGGGTGAGCTCCCATTGCTCGGTCCCAGCTCCTGCCAACCTAGCAGTTCGAAAGCACGTCAAAGTGCAAGTAGATAAATAGGCACCGCTACAGTGGGAAGGTAAACAGTGCTTCCGTGTGCTGTTCTGGTTTGCCAGAAGCAGCTTTGTCATGCTGGCTACATGACCTGGAAGCTGTACGCCGGCTCCCTCAGCCAATAACATGAGATGAGCGCCGCAACCCCAGAGTCAGTCACGACTGGACCTAATGATCAGGGGTCCCTTTACCTTTATAGTCCAAAGGCTATTCATCAGGAAGTATGGATTTGTTTTAAGTTTCTCATGTGTGCTAAACCTCAGACTAAAGTTTGTTTTGTTTTTAAATCATTTAACCACGTCGGTTAACAAACTTGGATACATATGCTACAATGTTATTGTTTTAGTTAAATAAGTTGTTTAAATTGTTTTTAAGGAATGATTATTTTTCTCCTTCCAATAAAGTACAGCAGAAAAGTTTTCCAAATATCAACAGTTAACTTATTACACCTCACAATAATTTCATAATTATCTGTCAATGTATTTCTAAGTGTATAATCAAATCAGTAATTTTTGATATAACTGTAAAAACTACTCTGAAAATTTATTATTCCAAAAACGAAACCTTCATCTGGTTGTAAATATTAAGATTACACCAGCAAGAATGAGTCTCTCTGTTAAAAAAATGATTTAAATCAAGTCATACTGACTAGTGATTTAAATCGTGATTTAAATCAAATCCACCCTGCTTCAAATGCAGGGGGTGGGAATGACCTCGTTGTGTTTTAAAGCTGCAAACATGAACATACTCTGAGTCAACCTTCAGAATTCAATGTGACTTAACTTACACACTGAGTCCCACTGATTCCAAGAGGACTACTCTAAGCGTGGCTAAGTCTGGATCTACCCCAATGTCTACTCTGAAAAGCAGCAACTCTCCAGGGTCTCGAGAGGAGACCTGACAAAATGGGCAACCGGATGTTGAATCAGCGAAGGAAAGACACCTACCTGTATCTTTTTCGCATGGTGGTTATTCTGTTTAGAGGCAAGTGATCCAGCGGTGCATTTCCACACCTGCAGGCAAACCAGCACATCAACTAGTTGAATAAAAACACTTGATTGCAGAGGGAAGGGGAGAGACAATACTGTATTGGCCCAAATGTAGGCCACACCCGAATATAAGCCGCTCCCTTAAAATTCCGTGGGCACTCACACCCGTCCCATTTTACCGTATGTCTGTTTCAGGAGTGATATCATAAAAGCCAATTTTCATAAGGTCGCAAATTTAAGCCGCACTTTAACTTTTCACGGTCCGCATTTGGGGGAAAAGTGATGCTTATATTCAGGCCAATATAGTATGGGGCATCAGGAATCTTTTTGTGTAGACGATTTTTAGCAAACCTAATTGGATTGAGAACTGTAGGCTATTTTCCTTGAAACTGTCTGTCCCTTGACCTGTTTCCCCCAATACACCGGCTGCCTTCCCGATGTTCTGGACTACAGCTTCAGCCCCATTGCACTGTACATTTAAAGCAGTATTGTACCACTTTAAATAGCCATGGCTTCACCAGAGCATCCTGGGATCTGTAGTGTGTTAAAAGTACTGAGAGTTGCTAGGCGACCCCCTTTGAGCTCACGGAGCTACAGTTCCCAGGGTGGTTTAACAATCAATCCCTCTTCCCAAGGAGCTCTGAGAATTGTAGCTCTGTTAGGCTATTAGCAACCTGCAGTTAGGAAGCTATAGTTCCCAGGATTCTTTGTGGGCGAGCCATGACTTTTTAAATCAGTATAATAGTGCTTTAAATGTATAGTGCACATGGGAACCTCTATCAGGCCCAGTCAAAACAGTTCCTGGAGACACCAGGCTGCCCTAGATGTTCCAATTGTTCAAATTAGGTAGGGGTAGGGAAACACACACCAGAAAACCGTAACTCATAAAAGAAAAAGGGTGAAATACAAATTGCACAATCAACAACAGTTTGGTAAAGGAGCTCCTAGCCCACGATTCTTTTTTACTAGCCCATAATCATTATTTTTACAAGCCCTATGCCTGCGTTAGTCATTTTGTGGTGAGCTGAATGAAAACAAAAGAATCTTCTGATCTGCAAACGTTCTCCCTCTCGAGTGGTCACCTGGAAGGGATGGATTTTATCTCCAGGTGGCTGACTGTTTGGCAAGACTGACCAGTAAATATAACAACTCATAGAAGTTCATTTCCAGTACTTGGAGAGCACACACCACAAGGATTTTCAACTAGAGCTCAGCTGGAATTTATCTGAAGACATTTATTTCTGAGGAAATTTCCGAGATCTTTCTTTCTTTCTTTCTTTCTTTCTTTCTTTCTTTCTTTCTTTCTTTCTTTCTTTCTTTCTTTCCCTTCTCCCCACCTCAGCCCCGCAAAAGAATAATGTGACTTTACAGAACTTTCTCTGAATATTTGTCACCTCTTCTTTCCCCTTTGTACTGTCCTAAACATTTCCTTAATACCAGGGAGAACTTTCTGACCGTAAGAGCTGTTTGGTAATGGAACAGACGCCCATGAGGTGGCAGACTCTCCTTCCCTGGAGGTTTTAAAGGAGAGGTTGGGTGGTCATCCGTCATGTATGATCTAGTTGAGTTTCCTACATTGCAGGGGGTTGGACTAGATGACTGTTGGGGTCCCTTCCAACTCTACAATTTTATGATTCTGAAAAGATACAAAATGGCTACCAGCAGTTGTCATGGCAGGAAGAACCACCTCTCCCCATACATAGAATCATAGAGTTGGAAGAGACCACAAGGGCCATCCAGTCCAACCCCCTGCCAAGCAGGAAACACCATCAAAGCATTCCTGACAGATGGCTATCAAGCCTCTGCTTAAAGACCTCCAAAGAAGGAGACTCCACCACACTCCTTGGCAGCAAATTCCACTGTCGAACAGCTCTCACTGTCAGGAAGTTCTTCCTAATGTTTAGGTGGAATCTTATTTCTTGTAGCTTGAATCCATTACTCCGTGTCCGCTTCTCTGGAGCAGCAGAAAACAACCTTTCTCCCTCCTCTATATGGCATCCTTTAATATATTTAAACATGGCTATCATAGCACCCCTTAACCTTCTCTTCTCCAAGCTAAACATGCCCAGCTCCCTAAGCCATTCCTCATAAGACATCGTTTCCAGGCATTTGACCATTTTGGTTGCCCTCCTCTGGACACGTTCCAGCTTGTCAGTATCCTTCTTGAACTGTGGTGCCCAGAACTGGACACAGTACTCCAGGTGAGGTCTGACCAGAGCAGAACACAGTGGTACTATTACTTCCCTTGTTCTAGATCAGGCACCCCCAAACTGCGGCCCTCCAGATATTTTGGCCTACAACTCCCATGATCCCTAGCTAACAGGACCAGTGGTCGGGGAAGATGGGAACTGTAGTCCAAAACATCTGGAGGGCCGAAGTTTGGGGATGCCTGATCTAAGTGCTATACTCCTATTGATGCAGCCCAGAATTGCATTGGCTTTTTTAGCTGCTGCATCACACTGTTGAAACCAACCCAGACCCTGCACTTGTCATCCAAGGCCCTTCTCTATGTCCCCACTCCCCAAGATGTTTAGAGGGTGACAACACAAGAACGGTTTCACCTGGTGCCATCATTACATGTATTTAGGCACCAGGCAAAAACATTCCTCTTTACTCAAGCCTTTGGCCATTAAATAATCTATAGCCTGGAGGGGGGAAGGGAGAGACTGTTATTATGATTATTTCATTATGCTGCCTAGTATTCTGCTCTGTATGTTTTATATTATTATACTCCCTAAATTATGTTCTTAATGTTCTACACCACCCTGAGATCATTAGATAAAGGGTGGTATAGAAATCTAAGAAATACTAAATAATGATGTTGGTGATGATGTTCAGCACCTCAAACTGGAAAAAAAAAACAATTTATGAGATAGAATGAGTAGAAGAATCCCAAATATATTCTGAGGCCAAAGAATGGCTAAATCATAACCCACAGACCCATGGGATGTTTAATTACTGCAAATGCAATTTGACCGAGACAATAAAACATTTAACAGGCAGTCACCTAAAATGTTTGAAAATTGCAAAATGAAGATGTTCTCGAGATTTGCTCATCTGCTAAAATTAGTTGGTGATTAATTCCTCTTGCCTTTCAACATGTTTTTAAATAATAACATTGGTTTGTTGTGAAACGCAAACACAGTCCCCATTTCCATTCCACTGTGGAATGTTTGGCCCCTAAAGTGCTGGTTTCAATAGTCACACATTAGGATGACACAAAGGCTCGCATTCCGGTGGTTGATTTGAATAATTTTTTCCCTCCTGAAGAAGTACAGGGGAAATTAAGTTCTGGTAAACACGACTGTAGAAAGGATATGAGCTGTTGGTTCTTTTATTAATGGCAGAAAAATGCAAAATTCAGCTTTATTGACGTGGTAATGAAAGCAGGCACCAGAGACTTCAATGAACAGCATATGCTACTCATGGGTTGGCAAAGAATCCACCTTTGTAAAATGATTTAGTTACACATTGAAAGCAATGATCGGACCTCTTTTTCATGGCCTGCTGAACCACCAATATGGAGACTCATATTTGAAAGGAAACTTGACTTGTGATACTGAGCCAGGCCACTTGTCCATCTAACTCAGCACTGGCTGTAGCAGCTCTGCAAGGGAGGAGACGGTAGTGGTGAGGGGTTGCTGCTGCAAGGTAGAGACAAGGTAGGGGTAGTGATCATGCAGCAGTGGAGCCAACCCAGAGTTTCCTCCAATGTCCCTGAATTTTCCTGACCTTGCCACGCCCTCTCACTAGTCCAGTTTGCAGCTTGGAGCTGCTGGGAGCTGATCCTTTGACCTTTTACATGCCAAGCATGGAAATAAAATAGAACCCTTCCAGGTGACCACTCAAGAGGGCGAACGTTTGCAGATCAGAAGGTCTATCATGGGGCCATAGAGCCCCAACTTTGCCAAGCATTCATGTTCCCCATATTTTACTGCACAGACTGAATCCAAGGGAAGATACCAATCAATGTATCTGGATGCTTTTCAGTTCCAAGCGTCTGCAGGAAAGCCTGTGGACTGTTTATCTGCTGTCCAATGAAACCATATTAGAAGTTTGCTTGCTTTTTTAGAGGAACAATTCATAGGAATCCTTGCTGGTCTAGGGAAACGCCCCTCCCCTCGCTTTGTACAATGGACATGCACATGTTTATGGGAATCCCATAGGAGGGAAATTAGGGTTTTTGTTTTGCGTGCAGAAGCTTCCAAGTTCAGTCCCAGGCACGTCCAGTTAAAAACAGAGGTGGGGAACCCTTTTCAACCCAAGGGTTCCTTCTGGGTACCACACACAATTGGTGGGCATAGCAAAAGGCAAAAATAGGGAGAACAACAAATCTAAATTTTACCATTGCAAACTGGCAATGCCACTCAATTTAACTCCACCAAATCCTTGCAGTACTTTCATCAAGTCTACCCAAGTATTTTGCAGTTAATCTCCACTGGAGGCTATTCCACCATATTGCTGCTTCTGGAGGCACACAACAGCAGTTCAGGTCTAGATGCAACAGTAATGGGAAAGCAATGAAGCACTGCATGTTTGAACACAAGCGTATACCTCATTCTGCATATGAACGACCGCCTCGATCCCATGCACATTCTCATTGAAGATTGCTGGCCCTCTTTCTTCACTGTCCCAGTCTTCAAATCCAAAATCCTCCCTAAGAAGATAGAAGAGGAGGGGAGAAGGAGAAAACAAGGAGAAGAATGAGTCACAAGTCTACCATTTTCACTCACTCACCCATAATCCCTTTTTCTGTACCTGCTTATCTGCCATGGAGCCTATGTGTGTAGTGAAAGATTCTGGAGGCATATATCTCCCATACATACTAGCAGGAGATAACGGACTAAAACCAAAACAAGCGTGCATTTTCTAGAACTGTAATTAACCAATGAACATGACTTCAACAAGACCATTATTCAAACCTTAATAATAAAAAATGTATTTCAAATAAAGCAATATAACTTTGTTTAATTTTGTGATCAAGTCACATACTGGAAAACTTAGGAAAAAACCCTCCCTTTCTGCTCCCAATGCTAGACAGTTATGAAAGTCGTAATTGCATCCATGTGATATTCTGGCATGGGACACCTTAATGAAGCATGCTACCCGCAGTCATATTTTTGACAATTACATCTTCACTTTGGAATGCATTTAGAAGATGCCTCAAAAGGTTGCTGCACAAGCCAGATCTTGCCCTGAATTATACCCGTGCAACCCCGTGACCTAGTTTAGAGGTGTGACTCAGAAGACTATTTATGACAAGGGAAAAGATGACAGTGATCTCAAACAATCCAGTTTTCGGTGGTTACATTTCTTCATCCAGAGACGCAAAGGGCCAGTTCTCTCCCTGCAGTTGATGAAGGCAAGAGTCATTCAAATCAAATTCCGCAGGAATCCCTGAGGTATGAAGGTTAAATAACTGTTACATGTTTAGCTGAGTGTAGGATCCACTCTGACCTCCCTCTTCACAATTTTACAGCTATCATTCATATCCCCAAAGGAGATTGCTAGGTTCAAAGGGGGGATACACTCAACAGCGCAATGTCCTGCTTTGGATTTGGACAACATGTTATTTCCTTTCTCCACATTTCGCCGTCTCCTGCATAGAGACATCTGGGAAGATGGCTTCATCAACTTCCTCATTATGCAAGCAGGATGTCAGGACTGGGCTGTGGGCAGCTTTTTGGTGTGAGCCAAGGAACCCATGCAAGTAGTCACTAAAAGCAAGTTAGAACCAGAGGACAAGCCAGAAGTTGAAACCCAAAAATATAGGGTCAAACCATAGTTCAGAAAAATGTTGTTGCTCAAGAAAAGGTCAACTGCCTCTTCTCCTTCACCATCAACTCTTGGAAAACACACTCAGCCAGTCATGGATTAACATCCTAATCATTTTAGGATTTCAGCCTCCCTCAACCTGCCACGATATGGGCCTCACTCCCACTCCATACAGAAGGATGCAGGAAAGTGAGTGCAATCTCAAAAAGTATGAGCTTCTCCCCAACTACTGAATCATATGTACCACAGTCCTCTCTCCTCCCCTACTAATTCCACTCCCCGCTCAATTCCATCTGTCTTCTCATCTCCCATTTTTAATTTCTAAGTCCTTTTCACTGGTGCATAGTGAACTGCAAATCAAGAACAAATAACAGCACAGCTGCGTTCCACATGAGAGGCTGAGCGCAGGGAGGCAGTAAACTTTGTTCTGATTACGATTCTGTCAAATGACCACAAAGCGTTCATCTTTCTCGTGGGCTTCTACATCTGAAGCGCTACTTGCAACGAATGCAAATTCTAAGACCTCACATGAGCAGCATTGGTGCAAGATATGGAATAAAATCTGGTCACAATGCATCAAGGAAATATCAATAAGGAAACAGTGCAAAATGTAAATACAGATTCATCTGATTTGATACCGTTACTTAAAGTGTGGAGTTTGCTTGGGGGCAGGAATTGCCTTACAGCTTGGGGGTGGGGGAGATCCCCCCTTTTAATATGAAACTGTCTAAATCTCAGTTACTCAAACAAAACATGAACCAAACCAAAGCTGACATGTGAATTTTGCACTTTTCTGAAAGTTTTGGTGCTGTTCTAAAAACCAATCAACATGGACAAAAATGCAGCATATGTTAGTGGAAAGTGTACATAAAAATACACTATTAGTGAAAAATAATGTACTAAAAATGCTTTCATTTGGGAAACTTGCTTTGCGCAAAATTGAAAACAAAAATGTGTACACTAGGAGAATTTTGCACTAAAATGTTGCTGAATTTTCATCAGCGCTTGTTGTTGTTTTAAAATTGCAATCTGATGTGGAAACGTAGAGTACTGAACTTAAGGTTGGAAAATGAGAAATGGAGAGATGGAAACTGATAGATTCATCCACACCTACTTCACCAACCTGGACTACAACTCCCATTAGCGTCCGTCAACATGGCTGTGATGGCTGGGAGTGATGGGAATTGTAGTCCAAAACATCTACAGGGCAGGTTGGTGAAGGTTGCCTTACAGTGTTTCTCAAGCAGGGCCTCCTAAAGGTAAAGAACCCTTGGTCCAGTAAAAGGCGACTATGGGGAGCGGCACTCATCTTGCTTCAAGCCGAGGGAGCCAGCGTTTGTCCACAGGCAGCTGTCTGGGTCATATGGTCAGCATGACTAAACCGCTTCTGGTGCAACAGAACACTGTGATGGAATCCAGAGCACACGGAAACACCATTTACCTCCCCGCCGCAGCGGTACCTATTTATCTACTCGCACTGGTGTGCTTTCAAACTGCCAGGTTGGCAGGACCTGGGAAAGAGCAATGGGAGCTCACCCCGCTGTGGGGATTCAAACCAGCAACCTTCCAATCAGCAAGCCCAAGAGGCTTGGTGGTTTAACCCACAGCGCCAACCGTGTCCCTCCTAGCAGCTATGCTACAGTGTAAAAATAAAGACTCCTCTAAGAGTGAAGTCATTCTTACTCTGGTCCACTTCAAAAGTACAGAGTAATCTTGCCTTTACAAGCAGTTCAGACCTTTGTGTCAGTGGAGTGCTCAGTTGGAAAGTCAGTGACAGGTCATTCCATGACCTGCTACCCAATCCACATAACTGGAGATAATAATAATAATAATAATAATAATAATAATAATAATAATAATAATAATAATAATAATAATAATATATTATTTATACCCTGCCCATCTGGCCAGGTTCCCCCAGCCACTCTGGGCGGCTCCCAACAAAATATTAAAATACAGAAATCCATCAAACATTAAAAGCTTCCCTATACAGGGCTGCTTTAAGATGCCTTCTAAAGGTCTTGTTGTTCTCTTCGACCTCTAGTGGGAGGGCATTCCACAGGGTGGGTGCCACTACCGAGAAGGCCCTCTGCCTGGTTCCCTGTAACTTGGCTTCTCGTAGCGAGGGAACCGCCAGAAGGCCCTCGGCACTGGACCTCAGGCAGAATGATGAGGGTGGAGACGCTCCTTCAGGTATACTGGACCGAGGCCATTTAGGGCTTTAAAGGTCAGCACCCTTTGAATTGTGCTCGGAAACGTACTGGGATGCCAAGGGGGTTGGTGGATGGAAGTACTAGCCTTCTAGGTGATCAAATGAATTGCCTGTCACCTATCAGGAAGTATGAGAAAACACCAATTTAACCGCCTACTGTACAGTCCACTCAAGTGAGCAATGTAGCAGCGAGGAAGGGACATACAGAACCTGTCTTATCAGCTCCTGTGAGCAGATTTCCCCTCCCTCCAACGTTGTTCCGCTCACACAAACAGATAATTTGCACGAGTGGCTAAACACTTGTATCAACAGTTAAATGCTCGTAGTCAACCAACAAATAGGTAAATCCAAACATGAGAAATTTGGGTTTTAATAGACACATGTCAGCTGGCAGCTTCTGCCACAACTATTTCCTAGGGCCTTAAATGTTTCCCCTAGGTGGAAGGAGCGCTGGGTCCATTTCCTGGTTTGGTATCTAGTCCAGCATGACAGCGCTCGTTCCATCATCGCAAGAGAGGCTCATAATCAACGCAGCAGCTGCACAGCCCAAATTATATTGCTCCTTGCATCATAGACAACCAGTGAGCAGATGGCTAATAAAGAAAAATAAAATACCGTCTCAATTTAGGTCTAATTTATAACAATGAAAATTGCTTTTGAGAGCCCAGGACTGACATGCAGCCCGATATGAAATCAGTAATTAACCAGCTGTCCTCCCCGCACCCCCAAAGTGCCACTGTATGACAATGGCTGGCAAGGTGCAGGCAATATAGCCTGCACTCGATGCCCCTAAAGTGCTTAACGTGGCCTGTAATTGCTTCTTAGAATTCCAAGAATCCAGTTGTGGTTCTGAAGTGCCTAGCCCTCGGGGGTGGGGGGGTGGGGGGATGGGCAGATCAAGCTGCTAAAACGAAATTGCAGCTCAGTAAACTATTGTGCGTTTGCCCCAGTGGAGTGCAGCATTCCTATCAATCCAACATCATCCACAGGAGCATCTGCCCTCCATGTAATAAATATAATACTGCTGCTGCAACAATTAATATATCCATCTGGTGTTCAACATATTTGACATCCATTACCTCAGTTACAACGACCCTGTGAGGCAGGTTAACATTACCCTCGTGTTGCAGATGGCACGAGGCCAAACGGGTAAAACAAAATGGAAGCCGCATGTTTTGCTCCCCAGTCTTAATTTTTGCAGAGTTTAGTCGCAACGCCTGGTCTTTTCCTGTGTCCATTCCACATTGCTGGCTGCCTGAAGAGCAGGAGGCGGGGGATAAATAGATCCAGCTAATGGGCCAGATCCCTCACTCCCCCACTCTTTGTGGCGGCCAACTCTGACAAGTGGCCGAAACCACAGGCCACTTGAAATCACCTGATATCACAACCAAGTCAGGCAATTAACACTTGCCAGCGTTCACAGAGGATTTCTGTAACGGCTGCTTAAGTTGATGGGCAGCGACAGAGGCCTCCTTTTAAGGACTGCACTGTGAAAAACACATTAATAAGATTCGGTTAATGTTGCATCACTTTATGATATTTAATATGGTCAGGCTGATTGCAATTAACACCTATGGATATCACACACAACTTACCGTATTTTCCTGTGTATAAGAAATTAAGTTGTTTAGCTTTTTTTGGAGGGTGGCAGAGGTTACTTCCGCCAATCGCTCACCCGCCTGTCCACCACTGCTGATTGCTTGCCACAGCCGCTGCCAATCACAAACCAGCCGCCAATTGTACGCCCGCTCGTCGCCACCAACAGCCCACCTACCTACTTGCCGCAGCTGCCAATCGCCTGCCAGCCTTGCCACAGCTGCCAATCGCCAGCGGGCCTTGCCGCAGCCACCAATTACCCGCCCAATCACCGCTGCCAATCTTCTGCTTGCTACTGCCATTAATTGCATGCCCCCCCCTCTGCATTCACTATCTGTGTATAAGACAACACCCAATTTCTACCTTTTTTTAAATAGAAAAAAGCATTGTCTTATACACGGAAAAATATGTTATGAATATGATTTTCTACGGTGATATGAATTACAGTTGGTTGTTCTTCCAGTATCCCTGAGGAAAGTTTCGAATGAAACACATTGGGTAATTTACCATTTTATTAAAATTCCCTGCATTTTCCAGCATCCCTTTGATACTTCTTCTCCCCTTTCCCCACCTTATCCCCCCCCCCTAACAGCTAAGTTCGACCTGAGGGATATGGTGGCTCCTTGTTTATGAAATTCTTTCTGTAGGGATGCATGTCTGGTGCCATTACTATCTGTTCTTAGGTCCCAGGCAAAAAATGGTCCTTGGATCTTAATCTTCTCCTTATTTTTTACTGTGGTGGAGCTGGACCTGATTTTTTAAAAATATATTACTTGTGTATTTTAGGTTGTTAATGTTCATTTTTGTAAGTTGCTCTGAGTTTCCTGTTTTCAAAAGTGTCTTAAAAATGCAAATAATAATAATAATAATAATAATAATAATAATAATAATAATAATAATAATAATAATGGGATCCAGGTGGCGCTGTGGGCTAAACCACTGAGCCTAGGGCTTGCTGATCAGAAGGTTGGCGGTTCGAATCCCTGTGATGGGGTGAGCTCCCGTTGCTTGGTCCCAGCTCCTGCCAACCTAGCAGTTCGAAAGCACGTCAAAATGCAAGTAGATAAATAGGAAACGCAACAGCGGGAAGGTAAATGGCGTTTCCATGTGCTGCTCTGGTTTGCCAGAAGCGGCTTTGTCATGCTGGCCACATGACCTGGAAGCTATACGCCGGCTCCCTCGGCCAATAATGCGAGATGAGCGCGCAACCCCAGAGTCGATCACGACTGGACCTAATGGTCAGGGGTCCCTTTACCTTTAATAATAATAATAATAGTTCTTTGCCTTACACAGCCTAGTGAATTCATGGATAGAATGAGACCTGAAGCCAGGGATTCCTAAATTGCAGGTCACCTGCCAGATCACTTGGTTCCTCGGAATAACTGAAGAACATATATAAAAAAACACCCAATATATTTCAATGCTCTTTTTATCGCTTTGCAACACTTGAGATGGAGTCCATCCATCAAGAGCTGGGCTGCCCCCTCAATAGGGGGGGGGATTCTTCCCAATTTGGCTCCAGCCCATCCTGACACAATAGAAGCACATGTTAAACACAGCCATGTTGAAGTTTATAGGCTGATAATAAAATGCAGCCCAGGTTTTATTGCCCAGGTTTCCATTCTTTTCTACAACCCCCACTGGGCATCTAAATCTAGCTCCTTTTCAAAGTCACCCTTCCCTCTAGGATTCCTAGATTCTATGACACTTCTTCCTAGGGCCAAAAGAAGAATAAAACAGGAGGGAATATAGAGCACACTTACAACAAGCCAGCTTTCATCAGGTGCTCTAAAATAGCGCATTGTAATTCCCTGCTTCCCAAGTGGGGGGGATATTAATTCCCAATTTTGGGGAAAGGGCTGTACTTCAGTGGTAGAGCGCAGGCTTTGCATACACAACTTCCCAGGGTTAATCCCCAGGTAGGGCTGGGAAAGATCCTTGTGGAAGACCTTGGAGAGCTGCTGCCAGTCAGTGTAGTGAGTTAGATGGACCAATCTGGCTTGGGATAGAGCAGCTTTCTGTGTGCATTGCAAGTAATAGCACTGCAGAAAAACTGTGCATACCTCATGCTTTAAAATAAAGATTCTGTATCAAAGCAATCTAAATTTTGCAAACTAAAGAACTCTATAGTTTCATCACCTTTTCCAGATTCACCCCCTCCCCCAAGATTTTAAGAAACTATTTTGCACAATGTGTTCTGCTTTGTGAGTAACGTGAGCCTCTGCAGGACACACACTTCTTGTTCCCAGCCACTGCAGAACTTACCCAGCCATCTCTCTGCCTTTACAAATTCTCTCACACTTTCAAGCACGTCTTTGTGGCCACTAGGGATAGAAAAGTGCTTTTCAAACTAAAGAAAGTAGCAGGGGCAGTCTCTGGTCTTTCAAATTTCAGTGGCGCCCTGTACAAGGCCAAAATTCAGCACCTCCCCCCCCCCGAACCTCTCACCTTCCATTCTGCTCAATTCACTACAGTAATTTTTGTTTTATAAATAAATAAAGCAAATAAGCTTGCAGAAAGCCTTTTGTTTCAGAAACAGCCACTTCTTCCTTAAATTCTCCACCTTGCCACATGCAAGTCAGGGACATATAGAATTGTAGAGTTGGAAAGGACCGCAAGGATCATCGAGTCTAACCCCTCTTTTAGAATCATAGATTCACAGAGTTGGAAGAGACCACAAGGGCCATCCAGTCCAACCCCCTGCCAAGCAGGAAACACCATCAAAGCATTCCTGACATATGGCTGTCAAGCCTCTGCTTAAAGACCTCCAAAGAAGGAGACTCCACCACACTCCTTGGCAGCAAATTCCACTGTTGAACAGCTCTTACTGTCAGGAAGTTCTTCCTAATGTTTAGGTGGAATCTTCTTTTTTTGTCCTAAGTGGGGCTTGAACCCACGACCCTGGGGATTAAGAGTCTCGTGCTCTACACCTGCTGCGATGGAACTGATAGCATAACACTTAATTATGTTTGGCTGTTTCAATTCTGGTCAAGATCCCAGACATACAGCAAAACCATAGTTTAGCTAGCCCTGGAGGGCATACAGAAAAATTCCAGCAGGAGGTGGAGAACTGCAGTAACCATGGTTTGCTGGCCGCAGACATTAACACTTTGCCTCCATCAGCACAAATAGCTTTTGGCAAACCACCTTCAAGCCATGGTTTCACAGGCTAGTTTTCAACCAGCCTTTAGCAACAACAGAGGAAAACCAACTAGAGTTATACAGGATTTCTGTAAAACAGCCCTTAATTTGTGTAGAAAAATCAGCCCATCTTCTGCAGCAGAACTCAGTGTCCTAGTACCTAACTACAAAGAAAGAAAAGGAAGCCCAATCTTCCATCAATTATCCTGATGTACCTCAACCCTTGCACCCTCCTGTTCTTCTGCCCTCCAGCTTTCCCTTCAGTTGATATAAGAAGACGGACAAATGAGTTTGGTTTGGACAAGATAACAAAAGAGGGCTTTGTACTCCAAGAAAAATACTCCACAGGCTGCTCTGAGAAGACAAACAGAAAACAGGAATGAAAGCTACCAGAAGAATCTTGGTAGGATCCAAAAACATCTTTCTCTTGGTGCAAGAAGAAAAGGTGGGGAAGTGGGAGAGGGGGAACCCCCAAGACGGAGATGTAGCAAAACAAGTGGAAATGGTAGAAAAAATGGGAGCAAAATGTTCAGCAACAAACGTTATCTGATGTGGTTCCAATTAGAAGTGGACCTCTGGTTCAAAGGCTGGCTGGACCAAAGTACTAATTGACATCTGTGCTTCTAAGAAACATTCTAGTAACCTTCAAAGACACGTCTTGTTCTTAGTCCCTTGGACAATGTCTAGCACGAGAGCAGGGCAGGAAAACAGGGAGCTTCCAAAGCAGAGGTGAGGGAACTTTTTCCGCCCGAGGGCCATATTCTCTTCTGGATCACCTTCCGGAGGATACATCCATTGGTCAACCTAATCCAGAATCAGCAACATGGTATCCTCCAGATGTTGGGAGGACTCTCATCAGTCTCACCCAGAATGGTTGCGGGATGATGGAGGGCAACACATCTGGAGGTCTCCATGTTGGCTATCCCTGACCTAATCTCATGGGGCAGATACGTAGTTCCACATACAGGCTACTTTGGTGATAGTGGTTGAGATGTAAGGTTAATTTGCATCCTACTTATTTATTACCATATGCAAATCTGCATGCCTTGTCTCTAATTTGATAGTTTATAAGCTTCTCTACAATCATAATGAGCACCCCAAAAGATAATCCCAAAATGACTTTAGTTTTGAAGTAGATTAAAGCAGTTGCATGGGAACAAAATGTAGACATTTGCACTAGCCTAGAGAAAAAGAGGAGGAATTCCCAAGCTCTTCCAGGCTCACCCGGAAGAAAGGATGGGAACGTATCCTGTAGTCTACAGCATAGCTGTCAAGTCTCCCGTTTTCCCCGGGAAATCCCCGTTTTTCCAGCTGTTCCTAGCTGAAAAAACCAATTTTTTTGTTTTCCCCCGGTTTATTCTGGCGCGGCGGCCATTTTGGAACTGGGTGGAGCATGCTCAGAAGCGACTTTTGATGCTGCTCTGCCCAGTTCCAAAATGGCTGCAGTGCGACTTCTGGCGCGGTGGCCATTTTGGAACTGGGCAAAGCAGCATCAAAAGTCACTTCTGAGCATGCTCCACCCAGTTCCAAAATGGCGGCAGCACTACTTCCGGTCTGCTATTTCTGGCCCGGTCCCTTATTTCTCTGACAGCAACTTGGCAGGTATGGTCTACAGGTTGCCAATGTGGTGCTTATGTGCCCACAGAGGTGCTCACCCTCCACTGTCATTAGGTCTGAAAGAAGGATTTTATTGTAGCAAATAGAAAAGGCTGCAGTGTGTGTGTGGCTCTTGTCAGTTTGCATTTCTTAGTGCAGAAAGTATTGCTGAGATCTTTCCTATTCTACTTAATTCAAGAGTGTTCTATGTGGTTTCTTTCTATGTGAAAGAAACAGGCAGAAGGCTTCTGATGTTTGGGTTGTCCCTTCTGGGAAGCTGAGTAGATCTGGTTCAAGCTGGTTCTGCTATCCTTTCTGTCAAGATCATGCTGACTATAATAGTCAGGCCAGAAGGAGCCTGATTTCTCACTTTCTCTTTCTATCTCTTTGTTCTAGTGCTCTGTTCTGTGTGCTATAGTGTTAAGGTTTATTATACGTTCTTGTAAATTTAGGTTACATCTGCTGCAACTGGATTTCTTATGGACTGTGCCAATCCTGAATGTACTGGATTTGTGACCATTTATGCTCATTTGCCTTCAGTAGCAGTAAAGCTCTGCTGGGTGAAATACAATTGCCTCTGGCCTATTTTGGGGGGAACTCTGCAACGTGTTTTAAGTCTTCCTCAGCCTTGTTCGACGATTCTCACAACACTTTCTCCGGTTTGCAAATGGCCGGTAGCCCCTGCAGTGTAGTCTGACCCTTATACAGAACTAACACGGGCAGGTGCGGAGAAGGCACACCTGTCCACACAAACATCCAATGGGGAGCTGGAGGCTCCAACATTTGCTCCTCCAATATGAGAGCTGACACTATGAAACTTTGTTTTACCTGCCCCATATCAGCCCTGTCAATGGACCAAGGATTATTCCTCCTTGTTTTCTGTATGAACCAAAACTTTCTCACTGTTGTAGTCCTCTGTCCCTCCTTCTCAGTGCTTCCAAAACAAGGCAAACTGTAGCTAAACCACCATGGGACCCAACAATTCACCACCAACCCAATTCTCGGTGGAACTGTTTGGCACTCCATGTGTTCTGGTGTTATTTGCAGTGACCTCATTGGATTGCAAAGGAAAGAATGAGGCTGGGTGTGTGTGTGAGAGAGAGAGAGAGAATGGACATTGTATAACATTTACTGGCATGCTGTCCCACTGCTCCAAGGAAGCATGGATCCTTATCAAGGGCAATAAAAGCAAAATGAAACATGACTGAAATGTAGCATAGTTCAGGGATATTTATAGCTGTTGCTGGCAGCCACTACAGCTGAACTGGAGCAAGGGAATTGCAAAGGAGCCTTTTATGTCAGGTTTTTCCCCCACCTCTCCCTCAAGGATGCCTGTTCCAATGTTTTCTTCATCTTGCTCAGAAGGCTAAAGGGACTTTCCAAGTACATAGGCCTTTTGACAAATGGACCAAGGTTGTGTCATTCCTCTAAACATTTAGAGCGAGCAAGCTTAATTCCTATGAAATTATGGAATAAACCATGGAACGTGATCCCACAAGAGGCAGTGATTAGACACATTCATGGAGGATAAAGCCATCCATGGCTGATAGCCATGATGGCTATGCTCTGCCTCGATGGATGGAGGCAGTAATGCCCCTGAATACCAATTGCTGGAAACTGCAGGAGAAGAGAGTGCTTTTGTTCTTCAATCCTGCTGGCTAGTTTCCCATTGGGGCATCTGGTTGGCCACTGTGAGAACAGGATGCTGGACTAGATGGGCCACTGGTCTGATGCACCAGTCTCTTCTTACATTCTTAAATTAGAAGAACGCTATGGGGGCAGGCAAAGAGTCCACCTAAACATTAGGAAGAACTTCCTGACAGTAAGAGCTGTTCGGCAGTGGAATTTGCTACCAACGAGTGTGGTGGAGTCTCCTTCTTTGGGGGTCTTTAAGCAGAGGCTTGACAGGCATATGTCAAGAATGCTTTGATGGTGTTTCCTGCTTGGCAGGGGGTTGGACTGGATGGCCCTTGTGGTCTCCTCCAACTCTATGATTCTATGATTCTAAGTCAATTGTTCACCCCACGCTTTTCAATAACATTCCCCATCACTTCTCCAACTGCAATAGGTCTATTTAGTTTTTGCTTTTGAAGTGGATTGGCTGTGCTAGGGTGAGAGAGCGCTTTAATCCACTTTATTTGTGTGAACCCAAAGTTCTGGCTTGCACTGGAATCCCTCCTGCAAAAGCATGACAGTCTGGAGGCACCCACTCTATAGACACATTCCTGCCTAGGAGGAACAAAATCTAGCAGTGCTGAGCTCCAAAACACTTTTCAGGCTGGAACAAGGGCAACTGGCCAGCGTATATGGAAACTTACTTTTTTATATCTCTTTTTAATTATTAACTATGCCAGAAAGCTCATAGAGGCTCATAACTCTGCTGAAAAACAGGTATCATGTGCTGATGTGGTAGTGTTGGGACAGCACTGGCCATTTCTACATCCAAAAGGCAACAACAAAGCAAGCCAGGCAAAAAGCTCTAAACTCACCATTCTCGTGAGTGTTTAAGCTATGCGAACTGTTGGTTCAAAAACTCTCTCTGGTTTTAGCAAGTAGGAATTTGGGTCAGACTCCATAGAAGCACACAATACATTCACTAGTTACAGGTAGGTAGCCGTGTTCGTCTGCCGTAGTCAAAACAAAATAAAAAAATTTCCTTCCAGTAGCATCTTAGAGACCAACTAAGTTTGTCATTGGTATGAGCTTCCGTGTGCATGCACACGAAAGCTCATACCAATGACAAACTTAGTTGGTCTCTAAGGTGCTACTGGAAGGAATACATTCACTGACATCCTAAGGAGAGCCCAACTGGAAGACGGCCCATCTAGTAGAGTAACTTTCTCCCAAAATTGGCTTATTGGTCCTACGGGACCGCCTCTCCTGGTATGCCCCGCGGAGGACCTTAAGGTCCACAAACAACAATACTCTGGAGATCCTGAGCAATAAGGTGGCTAGATTGGCCTCTACTAGGGCCAGGGCCTTTTCAGTATTGGCCCCGACTTGGTGGAACGCTCTTTCACAGGAGACCAGGGCCCTGCAGGATTTGTCATCTTTCCGCAGGGCCTGCAAGACAGAGCTGTTCCGCCTGGCCTTTGGGCTGGACTTAGTCTGACCCCTGTGTTTTCCTCCCTCATGGCTTGGATTTATGGACTACTTAAAATGAGGCTGCATTTTAAATTTTAATATTGTATTTTAATCTGTATTTTAATTAATTGCTTTTTATGTTTTACTGTAATTGTATTGGTGTTAGCCGCCCTGAGCCCAGTTTTGACTGGGGAGGGCGGGGTATAAATAAAAATTTATTATTATTTATTATTATTATTAGGAAGGCAACAAACAGACCATAAAGGCAATAGCTCCATTGCTCTCTTTCCCTCCTTGAGCAACTGGCATTCAGAGGTATGTTTGTTTTGAACACAGAAGCTCTATTTCCATGAGCTGGTCGAATTATTTTTTATTTTGTTTGTTTAATTTAAAAACACATAACCCCCCCCCCCTTTTTACCATCTAGGTCTCAAAGTGGTGTAAAGTGATTCAAAAATATACAACATACAGAATTTCAAAACACAAATGAAACCTCAGAAATTTAATGTCTCAGAAATTTGAACTAGAACAGGAGGATTAAAACAAAACAAAATGGGGATGTAGTCACCTTGCAAATAGTCTGGCCAGTTACAAGGCACCTTCCTGTTCTATATACTAACGGCAATCTCATCTTTTGAATATGGATTCTGATGTAGCCAGAATCTCACCACACACACACACACACACACACACACAGGTAGTAATCAGTGGGCTAATCCCAAGGTTTGCACAAGTACAAAAGAAACTTTTAGAAAGCAAAACATAATGGAGGGAAGGAGGAAGGGACAATGAGGGCCGAACATGCTGTCTGTCTGTTGAGAGGAAATGGAGTTTCCTGGAAGAGCATATACAGTGGTACCTCAGTTTAAGAAAAGTCTTGTTTACGAACTATTCGGTTTACGAACTCTGCAAAAGCAGAAGTAGTGTCCCGGTTTGAGAAATTTTCCATCGGTCTACGAACGGAAGCCGAACGGTGGAAGGGCACCGGCGGCGGGAGGCCCCATTAGGGAAAGCGCACCTCGTTTTAAGAATGGTTTCGGTTTAAAAACGGACTTCCGGAATGGATTAAATTCGTAAACCGAAGCACCACTGTAGTTTGGTGTAAAACTTGTCAGGATACAGTGCTTTCTTGTAGCCAACCATCCTTCATTGCTATTGAACACAAAACATTCCACCTTTGCGTACCGCAACATGAAGATTCCTCAAGTAATCTTCTATTCAGAAGGTTGCGTGTATCAAGAAACTTCTAGTCCTGATCTTCCAAATAACGTTCCAGGTTTTACAGATGAGATTTGTTTGATTAAAAGCACATGTGCGCACATACATCCCCATACTACAGGAATATGTTTTAAAAGCACATGGGGGCACATGTAAATATCAAGAATTTCCCCAGCTTTTAGATTGGCACGGGTCCTTCCTGTATGCAAAGTCTATGCTCTGTCTCTAAAGATATTGTCCCCTTCCCTGTGGAAAAGGAAACTCACTGGGCATAGGCCTCTGAAGGATGTGTCATGTCCAAACCAGCCTTGCACATCAGGCAGCTGCTTGTATCTTTATGACCACCTGGGACTGAAAATGGGAAAGCTCCAGTATCGCAAGTTCCCTCCCTGCGACCATTGTTGCTGGAACTGGGAGTGATTCCGGAGCTGGTTTTTATCCGGTGGAGCTTTGATTTGGCGTTGACTTTCCTAGATATCGCTTTGCTTCAAAACGCCATAATCATATAGGGAAGTGCCTCCGGAATAACCAAGGCCTGTTTTGTTTTGATAAATGTGCTGCCCGTTGAGAATGGAAGACAATTGCCAAAATCAGGAGCTACCTTGGGAAAGCTGCCACACTTTGCTACCTCAGCATCAATGTCTAAACTGGTGAAGTATTGGGGGGTGGCGGCTTGACAAACAGCAGCAATTATTTAATCTTATTCCTCTTACTTTTTCTCCATGGACAAAGACAACAACTTACTTTTTCAAATCTGGAAAAGCCTGGACACTTCCTTGGGGAACTTCCTATGCGATCCGAGAGCTCACAGAATATCTGTGCTGAGGGAAACCAAAAAGGTAGCGGGCTCCAGAGTTCAAGGGCATCCATACCAAAGTGCTGAATAACAGGCAAAAGAGGGCAGGAGGGGTTCCCTCAATGCAGGGCTATATGGACCAATGGTTAGATCTGGTAAAAGACAACTTCTTTCCTCTACACCAAATGGCATTCAGGAGGAAAAAAATCACAAGTGTAGAAACAGCATTGGAGTAAACAATATTTGCAGAAAAGGCCTTATTTGATCTTTAAAAGGACAACAACAATTTTTTTCCAAATTTCCATCTCTGGTGCTATTTATTCAACAATGACTAACAGCGTCCTGTAGAACCCCCTCTTTACAGCATCCTTTTTTTCTGGCCTGATATTGCAAATTGCTTCGAAGTTGCTCCGCTGATTAATTAATCCTGCACCGCACACAGACAATCTGACTCCACGGACAACATCTGGATTCTCTCTGGGTGCACAAACTTTGCTTGCTAACAGCATTCCTTGCAAGCTGGACATAAAACTGAACCCGGGTGCAGCTGTTGAAGCTATCAACATCTGCAGTTCTCATGGCTTCCAAATGGAAGGTTTCCCCCCGCCTCTTGTCCAGATCTCTGCAAACTCCCTACTGTTTTACAAGGCTCAGATTCCAATATTACAGTCTAATGCTTTTTGTGCAAAGTCACTGCAGAACTTATGCTCTTTAATTCAATAAAAGGCGTCTAATCAAAACAAGCCAGTCTTCACTCTCTATCACTGTTTCCATTATAAAAGCTTATTTCCTGCTATAGCTCCTCACAAAATAGCTGTGAATGGGGAGCGCAATCAGGCTCGTGCCAAGCAAAACAAGATTGGTTAAATCTGCTTAGTCATGCTTTTCAGTTGCACAATAGGAAAAAGGCGCAGATACTTTACATCTTTGATCAACTGTTTCCCTGAAACTTAAACCTATCAAAATTTCTCCAGGGAGACACTACAAAGCCACAAGCTTGATTAGGGGAAGAGTTCACACAAAAAAACCCCACGTTATTCTCCTCCAAAATTAATCCAGATGGCATAAATCATGCACACTAATATGGACCCTAGGCTTGCTGATCAGAAGGTCGGCGGTTCGAATCCCTGTGACGGGGTGAGCTCCCGTTGCTCGGTCCCAGCTCCTGCCAACCTAGCAGTTCGAAAGCACGTCAAAGCGCAAGTAGATAAATAGGTACCGCTCCAGCGGGAAGGTAAACGGCATTTCCATGTGCTGCTCTGGTTTTCCAGAAGCGGCTTTGTCATGCTGGCCACATGACCTGGAAGCTATACGCCGGCTCCCTCGGCCAATAATGCGAGATGAGCGCGCAACCCCAGAGTCGGTCACGACTGGACCTAATGGTCAGGGGTCCCTTTACCTTTACCTAATATGGATTAGAATTATTTCCCCCATCAGTCCTTGAAAACCAGCAACTGACACTAGCCTGTTATAAAAGAACACTCAACATGGTATGTCCTAGAAGAATATGGAAGTAGCTGTCTTGCACAGGTGGATGAATTGCCATTTAGCCTAGTAAGGGACAGGGAACCTGTGGATCTCCAGATGTTGTTAAACTCACAATTCCCATCAGCTCCAGGGATGATGGGGAATTTTAGTCTGGCAACATCTGGACGGCCACAAATTCCCCACCCTAGCCTACTAGAATCATCTCTTTCTCATGGAACTCCTTTACATATTCAAATCTTCTGAGTCTCTGCTCTACATTCCCACCACCAGCTGTGGTAAAGGAAGCAGGTAGTTGAGACAGGACATTTTCGGTGGTGGCACCCACTGTTTGTTTTTAACTTCACCATAAGCTGCCTTTGGATTTTTTCATAAACAAAAGAGGCTGAAGGTAAGAATTCCTTTTAAAACACACATCCGGAACACACAGAAACGCGTTTCACTTCTGAGCTATGCTACCTGCCTCAACGTGCTTCACATATATTCTCTCTCCAAGCCTTACAAACTGTTCTCCTCTTGCTGAAGATCTGGGGGGGGGGGGAAGGCTCAGGGTACTGGCTTAAGAGAAGGACCATTGTTCAGGGGCAGGATACCTTCATTGCATGCAAAATGTCTAAGGTTCAGAAGGGCCATAGCAAAGTGGCAGAGCAAGACTGTAAATAAAATAACCAACAGTTCCATTCTCTACAGCACTTGGGACATGCCTTCTCAGGTTCCACGTCAAAGCACTGAAGAAGAAAACCCCAAACTGAACCCAGTTGGTTCCCTGAATGGCCTTTATATCCTGAATAGCTGCCAGTCACTGAGAACCCTTTGAGCACATTTAAGTTTCCGGCAGCCTGTGGAGAACGGAACGTGTGTGTGTGTGTGTGTGTGTGTGGAAAGAAAAAAGCCAAAAGCCAAACAAAACAGCTGGCTACACAACAACATGCTCTTCTTTCAAGGCTTCTGCTGACCTTTTCTTCAGTACAAAACTGGTTTCCCTGGAAAACAAAAAGTATGAGAAAGGCCCAGGGGCTGCCCAAATAGTTTGCCAAAGTTCCGAGTTCAGGCATCCATGTAGCTCTCCCTTCCGTTCCTCCCCAAACCATTTTATTTGATATCGTTAACCCCACTGCTCTCCCAAAGATTGCCAAACCATAGAAGTAGAAAATGAAACAGTTGCTTATACTACCCGTTTAAATGTTTCAGCAGTTTCCCCCAAACCGGCCGCTTTAGCCCACGAGAGCCATGCTGGGACAAGGTTTCATTCTCTCTGGACAACTGCAATGGCAGGCTTAAGTGGACATCATGTGTGATGGACAGGGCCCCAAAGGACAAGTAGGTCTTTTCCACTGTGCTCCCGACAAAACCTACTTCCTGAGATGATGGAGTCTAAAGGGAACGGGCCATAGCTTAGTGGCAGAGCATCCGCTTTGCATGCAGAAGGTCCTGGGTTCAATCCCAGGCATCTCCAGGTAGGGCTGGGAGAGACGCCTCTCTGAAACCCTGGAGAGCTGCTGCCAGCCAGCATAGCTGCCAAGTTATCCCTTCTTTTTTTTTAAACATAATTTTTATTGATTTTACAAATTACAAAAGATGGTACATACATATACACCTTTTCCACCTTCTTCCCACCCCCCTCCATGGGTCCTCCCCTGCCACAGAAGTATCCCACGCAGGTGAACAGTCAGAAGTGGTCCATTTTATGATTGGGTTTCTGTCCTCCTCCCCCTCCCCTGCCCCCGAAGCCCCCCCCTGCCACCAGGGAGCTCCAGTGAACCAGGGCAGTACGCAGGAGTTCATCCATCCAACCATCTATTGTCATACCAAAAAAAAAGAGAATACAAAAAGAGAAAAAGAGAAAAAAGAGAAGAAGAAAAAAAGACAAAAAGGAAAAAAGACAAAAAAAAATTCATCATAATTGTTAAATTCATAATTGTTAAACCATATTTTGTGGGCTTCCCCACCCTCCCCCCTTCCCCGGTTTTCCTCCCTTATTTATCATCTTCAACAGTTTCATAGTTCATATTTTATAACATACACCTTTATATCTTGTACCACTTTTAAACTAACTATTATCATTTTCGCCTATTGTCCAATCACTGAGAAATCAAACTCCCATTTTTTCTTCCCGTGCCTAATTTTTACCCCTCTATAGGCCTCCATATTTTCACCTTTTTCCAGAATCAATTCACTTTTTAAACCTATAATTATTCCCAAACTAACCTTACACCCCCCCGAGTACCGGCTCCACTCCACCAATCCAGCAGGTTCCATAGTCAGCAGTCCAGTTATAGTCCTATTAACCCATCCTTACAATCACAACTTCACTTTCCCTTCACCCCACCCCCTGTTTACAGTCTTTTGCCATCCAGGCCTCCATATCAGACCCCTGAGCTTCTTCTCTTCTCTGCTTAATTTTTCCTTCTTCCCTGTGGTCATTCTGGAGTTCCAGTAAGTCCAATCGTGCCCCCCTCGAAGGGGAGGCACTCCATCCAACTTTTTGTAGAGTAAAATCATCATTTTTTTCGTGATGGGCTTCATTTTGTGTTAAGTCATCACAGTCCTCATCATTGTCATTCTCACATTCGTCTTCTTCAGTTTCAAAAGCTTCATCTTCTAAGAAATCATATTCTGCCATCATCATCTGGAATTGTTGCTGTAACACTTGCCGTTGTGTCTCCTCTTGACATAGTTCTATTCTTGCTTCCCACATTAAGGTCAAAACAGTCCGCTGAAACTCAGGCGGGTACCTTTTTGTTGACATAGTTCAGTCCTGTCAAGGTCAAAACTTGTCACATGGGGTGGAATATAATCGCAGTCTATTTTCTCGACTCCATTTTAACAAGCTGGCTGCATTCTTAAAAATAAAGTTCGAACTCACATTTCAAAAGTATATAAACCAAAAAAGAATTTCCAAAAAGTCCAGAGATAAAGATAAAGATAGAAATAGAATTTAACTATAAATCCTGATCAACTCACTGGATTGTCTGGGCTGCCGGCTCCTGAGGAACAGAAAGGTCTTTCTTAGTCTTAACTTCTTTCTGCAGGGCAATCACAACCACAGTCTCTCTCCCCTTTTACCCTGCATTTAGGGGAGATTCTCTTTGATGCCTTTGAGGAATCCTTTTAAGTTGAAATCTTCTGTTTACGGCTTCGGGTTTCTGTTTACTGTCTCTTATGTTACCGTAGGGGGGGGGTGGCTTCCTCTTTTCCCCTCTCTCCCAGGTCCAAATTGTTGCCTTAATTTACATTCCAAAGAATCCAAATTACTCACAGTCTATTCATTTGCTGAATGTTCTTTGAAGAATTGGCCACCTCCACTTCCCAGACTCGCAGCTTCGCACTCTCAGAGCAGCAATGTCAGCCTGTCCGCCGCGGTTTTTTAAAGGGATTTTCCCTTATGCTGAATAGGCTTCCTCGCGAGAAAAGGGAAAACTTGGCAGCTATGCCAGCCAGCTGTAGACCACACTGAGCTAGATGGTCCAGTGACCCGACTCAGTGTAATGTCAGATTTCTCCGTCCATGAAGCACAATTTGACCGTAAGTGAGGAGATGGGTGGGCACAAGCTCAGAAGACTTTGAAAGGGGATTTTAGAAACTCTAATTTAGGAGTGGGGAACTTGTCGTCCTCCAGTTGTTGTTAAGACGACCATTCCCATCAGCTCCAGCCAGCATGGCAAAGATCAGGGATGATGCAGTAAGGGACCAGCACAATCTGCAACATGGATGGGAAACCTCAGGCCTGGGGCATACCTGCCAAGTCTCCTGCTGAAAAATGTGGGATCAGCAGCAGCACGGCACCGGAGGTTGCGTAGAGAAATAGGGCAGAGCGGCACCGCAAGTCGCTTCTATGCATGCCCGGTGGCCATCTTGGTGGTGGCCGCATGGCGGCAGCCATCTTGGTGACGGCCGCCGACATGCGGCCACCACCAAGATGGCCGCCAGGCATGCGTAGAAGTGACTTCCGGTGCCGCTCTGCCCTGTTTCCGGTGTCCACACATGGGCAAAGCAGCACCCAAAATGGAGGCTCCCTGGCTGGTAGGAAATCCGGGGGATTTCCGGGATTTTTCTCCATTCGGGAGAACAGTGGGAAACGGATTAAAATCTGAGGGTTTCCCGTGAAAAACGGGGTACTTGGCAGCTAAGGCCTGGGGGAGAAATGTGGCCCTCCAGGTCTCTCTCATAGAATCATAGAGTTGGAAGGGACCCTGAGGATAATCTAGCCCAAATCCCTGCAATGCAGGAATATGCTAGGGCTGGGCGATATATCGTCCAAAACCCATTGAAAGTCCATTATCATGATCTCAATTTCATAGTTTTTGACCTGGCAGTATTTCGCGAATCATGATGTCTGTGTGCTATGCAAAAATCACAATGTGGTACAAACCATGAAGCCAGCCAACGCCTCGACATAGCTCCGTCCTTATTTCAGGCATTGTGATATACAGTTTTTCCTCGCTTAACAAATGCCCTGCTTAACTAAATTTCCGCTTAACGAAAGGATTTTTCGAGCGGAGCTTGCCTCGCTAGACGAATTCGTTTTATGAAAAATTCATCTAGCAAATCGTGGTTTCCCATAGGAATGCATTGAAATTCAATTAATGCGTTCCTATGGGCAAAAAATAAAAAAAAATTCAATGCATTCCTATGGGATTCTCTAGACAAATTTTTCGTCATAAGAAAAGACCCGTGGAACGAATTAAATTCGTCTAGCGAGGCACCACTGTATCAGTATATTGTGATGTTTAGCTGGTGGTATATCATTGTAGACAGCCTGTGGTACACAGCATGGATGGGGAGAAGAGTGTGGTGCAATGGTTAGAGTGAAGGGTTAGGACTGGGCAGACCCAGGTTTCAAACCCTGTCATGAAGCGGAATGAGTGACCTTGGGCCAAGCCATTCTCTCTCTCAGCCTACCCTACCTGGAAGGCTTGTTGCAAAGACAATATGAGAATGATGAGGACCACGTAAACGGCTTTAAGCTCTCTGGAGGAAAGAATGCAATAAATAAAATGAACAGAAGCACAGAAGAAAACCAAAGGCTGTGTTAAGATATACAGCATAGCGAAGAGCAGGAACGCTTACGCTGCCAAAGAGCCACATGCGAATCTGAATTGCCAAGAATTAGATCTTTTCAAGCCCTTTTATAAGTGCCTGAAAGAATATTTTTACAGCATATATATATATATATATATATATATATATATGAGAAAAAACAGACTAAGTTCAAGGTCACAATCATAAGGAAAAGGAAGTTAAACCCATAAACAGAATATGGAATCATAAAACAGAAACGAAAAACATGTACACAGATCTAGAAAGACAAACTCTCTCTCATACACAAACACAATTAGATGGAAATTCAGTCACAGAGCCAAGTGGATGGGAAGGCAGCAGCCAAAATAAACTCGAGACAGTGGCTAAGATAAAAAGGATAGCTATTATAAACTACCTACATCAGCATTAAGCCACCAGAAAGGAAATGTCAGGCTGCCTTTTTGTCCTCCTTGACCTGAATTTCCCATCAAAACCACAGAAGAAAAGGCCAATTTGAACAGGCCTATCTTGTCCCCCTTCTTAAGGGCAAACAATACATTAGATTACTCACACTTAAAAACAACAACAACAACAACCCCACAAAACAACTTGCTTGTCTAAAAATAAAATGTGGTTCTATCAGAAAAGATGGAGACTGACCGTAGACAGAGAGAGAGAGGCAGGGGAGGGAGATGAGAAGCCCAAGTAGCCAATTATCTAAATTTCCACAAAGAGGAAGACAGCAGAGATGCAGGCCAGAAGCATGGGGATAGCCATGATTTATGGGGGGGGGGGCGGGGGGCAGCAGGCTTCATGTTGAGAGGAGAAGAACCTTAGTTAAGTATTTTTATTGATTTATTTGATTGAGGGGGGGCAGCTACCCCCCTGCCTACGCCCTGGTGAGAAGCAACAGTGGCCAAAGGGTAGTGTGTGGGGCAGACGAAGAATACAGTATCTTCAATTTACAGTCACACCTTGAAACAGGCATGCTCTGGATCAGGGCCCTGCATCTGCTTTTTCTTCCAAAGAAAAGTGGCATTTTTGAGCATTTTCTTTCTCTAAAAGTGTGAACAAGCTGGTTCAGACGATAATATCTCGGCTTAGTAAGTAGCGATCATGCACAAACCTTTTGTTTACACACAGCGTGCCTGTACACATGCAGCAATTAAATCAGGAAGCCTCGATCATAGTTTTCCATTTTATCCTAACTAAGAAATGGTGGTCATCAGCTTTGGTTACCAACCACAGCCGCTGCAGAAACCAATAAAAGGAAACCTTGACGGCCTTATATAACAACTAGGTCACAGTCTCACGGCCGCCATTTTGTGAATAGTGCCCAAGGAACGTTTGAAAATTCCCTTCAAAAACCGGCAACATTCAAAGCAAAGATGCCCGAGCACGCTGGAATATCACGCAGAAAATAGCCAAAAACTTTATACTGCTTGGAATGCCAAGCGATAGGTGCGCAGCTCAAGGAAACAGCTGACCTGTCATTGAGTTCTCGGATGTGCAGAGCTGCTCCCTCAGTTTCTCCACGTCATCGGGGTGAACCTGCTCATAGAGAGTGCTTCCAAACCACTCTGACTGGGGCTGGTTGAGAACAGGAGTGACAGAATCAGACACGTAGATCACTCGGCCTGTCTCAGCAGCAACAACAAAGAGGAAGCCATCTGCAGCTTCAAGGATGAGGTGTTTCAGTTCCTTGCCGAGAAAAGGAGAAGAAACAAGTAATTTAGGGAGCAAGAATAAATAAATGAAAAGCAGTTTTTAACAGGAGTGCATATTTTTGTGTTACTTCTTTTCAATACTGCATTCATTTCCATTAGTAAAGGCCGGCTTTTGTCGGACAATGTATTTGGATAAAACTGCAGGAGTTTAGTTTTACCCACATTCAGTCTGTCATTCCTGTTCACTGGGCTGCATTCAATATTCCCTGTCCACATTTGCAAGGACAAGTATTAATGTGGATAAACAGTGGAACCCAACACAGCAGCTGTGCTCATGGAAATTTACTGTGTTGTAAACAGCTTTGAGATTTTTTCTTTAAAACATAAAGCTGTATAGAAATACTAATCATACTAATAACAATAGCAACAACAACAACAACAACAGCAAGTCAGGATATCAAGTCACGTTTCAAATGTAATGTGCTGGCTTGCCTGTAAGCCAATAGCTATAGTTTCTGGTTACACATGTAACAGGAAACTGTGGTTAAGAGCAGAATCCTGGCTTGTTCACTTGAAGAAAGGAGGACTCTTTGGGCATGGGTATGTAGCTGCATGTAGCTGAACACTATTCATTTATACCCTGGCTTATTAAGTCAGGATTGGATTGTGTGAATTTGCCCGGCATCTTGGTTTGGTCATAATGCTAACTCACTGATAGGTGGAATCTGCAGCCCTCCAGATGTGGTTAGAAACAAACCTGCTTCAGCTCCAACCAAAACAGCTTATGATGGATTCCTGGCCTCACAAAAGTCAAAGGCTACAAAATAAGCAACATCTGGTGGGCCATCCCTCTGCTAAACCATGGTTTAGTGTTACATGCATGAGCTCCCCCTCGCCTCCCCTTCTGTAAGGAAATCATAAGCTTTTGTCTCCAGCTAACCACAGTTTGCTATCATGTGCAAATCTGGAACTGGGGTTAGTCTTACCTGTGGCATTCCCAACCCCCACTCTTTTACACATATACAATCTTTTCATTTGGATCAAATGCAGGGGAGATAACTCTGGGCCACAGATGAAGTCACATATATGTTTGGCTTACCTTACTGATCTCAACGGATGAAGAAGTATACCAGTGGTTTTCAACCAGTGTGCCTGGCACCCTGGGGTGCCTTGAATGATGGTCAGGGGTGCCGTAGTCAACACCAGCCTCTGTCCCTCTTTCCTTCCCTCCCTCCTCTGATGCCCTGTTGTGTCTCTACCTCCCAAAGGCTTGCACAGCTGTTTGTTGCAGCAGCCCTGGCTACAAGCTACCAAGGAATGGTGCCTCTGGAGATGGCATGGGGGTGCTTCCCAGACCCCTGTGGGGCAGTGTAAGGAGGCACCTCTCTTTGGGGTGGGGTGGGATTGCTCGGAGACTGGGGTGGCAGCTGCGGCTGCCCAGAGGACTCCCAAGGACGGGGGAGAGGAGGCTGAGGGAACCCTCCATAAGGGAAGGGTTTTGAAAAAGGGTGAGAGGCTGCCCGTTCTGCACGCAATGGGTGGCAGAACTGGGCTCCTGAGCCCCACAGGGGTGCCGCAGAAAGCTGGTCAAGGGAGCCATGGACTCCAAAAGGATGAAAACCTCTGAAGTAGACAACCAAAGACTTAACTATGCAGAAGCCATTTCCCAAAACTAGCGATAACACAGTAACACTAACAAAACTAAAACTAATATGAAAAGGGTGGCACTCATTCGAGCTCAACCCACAGCAACCAAAAGCTTGCCGCAACGACAAAGATTTTTTAATGGTGCTTCTGAAAATGCTGACATGTGTCTGCAGAGGAAGGGAGTATTCCACAACTGTGGAGCAGGTGTGTTACGTCCCACGTGCACACAAAGTCCCCTTCATTTTACCTTATGTTTTTTAATGCAGACTAAGCTGTTTTATGCATATGCCGCCAAACCAGGAAGTGCACGTCTGGGGCTACACATTCTCATGACCCTTGCAGCATGCGGCAGAGGACTCTGATGAGGTTCAGGCAACTTCCTTGCAGGGAGAACTGCCAGTACCTTATTCGGGATCCACCCTGGCACCATCCTCTGACTCAAGGGAAGGAGCTCCTCGCAGTACATCCAGCCTCACAGAAGTCTACAACACAAGGCAATGGCCCTATAACCAGCCAGTCAGCTCTCCTAGGAGTTGGAACCTACTACTGTATACTCCAAGTATGATCATCCCTCTATCCTTTGCAATTTGTACAAATCGCCTCGCAATGCAACATCGCAGTGATGTAGAGCAGTGTTTCCCAACCAGTGTGCCTCCAGATGTTTTGGGACTGCAACTCCCATCATCCCTAGCTAGCAAGACCAGTGGTCAGGAATGATGGGAGTTGTAGTCCCAAAACATCTGGAGGCACACTGGTTGGGAAACACTGATGTAGACTTCTCTCCCCCAGCTCCCTCAAATACAATTCCATGGAGCAAGGAAACCAAGGCATGCCATGACACGAATAATACTAGACAGGAGAGGGCCGGGGGCACATGGGCCTGTATCTAATGTTCTCTGCTAGTGCAAGGGCTCATTCACAAGCAGACGGGTGAATTTCAACACTGAGCAACAGGGGAACCAAATGCAACAGGGCACACACGGAAACTTGCCGTGCAACGGATTGCACAATCTATTTCGCGACGAAACTACCGGCATTCTCTTGCACAATGACGTTCCGCTAGCTTAAAACATTTCACACCAGCAGAGGTAAATCGCTAAGTCACTTGAACTTGGTGCTACACCAGATACGGTCCATGGCTGACATTTTCCGTGGCAGCTGTGTGTTGCGCATCACACCATCCCCAAGCACGGCAAACATCTGCATCACACTAGTAGACGGAAAGACTAGTAGACCGGAGACTGAAAGGTGCAGGGGTTCCAAGGCCAGTTCCCACCCACTGCACAACAAGAAGTCTAGATGTGCCACCCCGTTGGGGAAGTGCAGTCAAAATGGGGCAACCTTTGACTGCGCGTCTCCATTGGTGGCAAACAGATACCTGCCGCCATGAGTGTGAAACTGTACTGAAGGCTCTCACCCCTTCGTTCAGGGCCACGGCTTCCCCCCCCAAAAAAGCCACCCACCTGCTCAGTGAGGAAGGAAGGCTTATATGCTCCATCGGTAGATTTGTTCCCAGTGCCCCTCATGGACTTCATGTGTGACACTGCCATGCGGAGAATGGTCAGCTTGTCAGGTTTGCGCGCCAAGGCGCTGCAGGTGGGCACCATGTCAGAGAGCTCGGTGATGTACTGGGTCATCTTGTTCCTCCTGCGTCTCTCGATCTCACTATGGTTCTCCCTAAACGCACATAAGAAGGAGCAAACCGAGAGAGAAAGCGAGATGCTGTCGGTAAAAGATGCAGTGCTTGGAAATCGTTACAATAGTCAGAGCACGTGGGAGGGTTGCGTCACACTCTAGCATGGCCAAGAGACGGAGAACCAAAAGGACAAGGCTACGCAGAGTGTCGGGAGGGGTTCCAAATATGTTCTATGGGCCAGGGCAGAGCTTCCCAATCTTGGGTCTCGAGTTATTCCCATCATCTCTGGCCACTGTTCCAGATAGCTAGGGATGATGAGAGTTGTAGTCCAAAAACAGCTGGAGACCCAAGGTTGGGTAACCCTAGGCTGGGGCAACTTTTCCCAACCAGGTGCCCTGCAGATGTTGGTAGGCTACAGCTCCCAAACCACTCTTACCATTGGCCATGCTGGCTGGGAATCCAACAACATCTGGAAGACACCACGTTGAGGCAGCTTTAGCACCATCCCAGTGATGGCCCTGCATTTATCCTGGTAAAGCAGAGATGGGGAAGCTGTGGTCTCCCAGGTGGTGCCGGATTTCAGCTCCCATGAGCCCCAAACAGTATGACCAATGGTTGGGGATGATGGAAGCTGTGCAGGGTCATAGGTTCACCACCACTGTGTTATAGCCTTCTTATGGCTGCCATCCATTCATACAAAAATAAGCAATGGTTTGGGGACCAGAGGGACCTTTGGCAATGGGTGGTCCAATTTCCACCAAGAGGGAGAGATTCATTGCACCTCCCTCCCCCACATCACAGGTCAATGTCCCATCCTGTCCCAGCCATGCCATGTTGGTAGAAAACAAAACGTATATCGGGGCTCCTTTCACTCAGGGGCTTTCGAAGCGCATAGCAAGGTCTTCCATTTTTTGTCTTTCATTTTGCATTTTGGGAAAACTAAGGCAAGCAACCCCAAGCCTAGTGATTTCTTACAGGCACAGGAGCACGGATGGAGCCCCCCCGTCCACAAAGCCTGATTTTTTTAATGGAGGAAGTAGATCCACGTTCACATTTATTTGCATGGGCAGATCTTCCTCCTCCACTGAAGTGAATGGTGTGGGTCTCTGCAGGCCGGGGAGCTCCATGCGTGCCTTGAAGTAAACACAGAGCTCGACATTGAGACAATAAATTGGTGAACACTTGGGTCACGTAACCATTTCAAGTCCAATCTGAGCTGGTGGGGAGAGAAGGGAACCAATGGTTTCAAAGAGAGCTGTAGGATTACAAAGCTGAAAATGAAGCTTTGAAACACTTATAAATACTTGAGCCAATCTGTCCAGCGAAACCTTACATCAGTTCAAAGAAATATTATGTTGAAAGTAAAAGTGAACTCCATGCTATTTTTTAACTGCCCCAAGATAACCCAGATAAGAAATTCAGTGATTAAGCAGTATCAAAATAGCTCAAATGAAAAATAAATTATGCAATATGAAAAGTCAAATTCTGCAACATGCATAAATTATACAACTGAGTAGATTTTATTTATATTTTAGTTGCATAATCCATTCTAGTTTTGCAGATCACTGGGAAGGGACAGGAAATTATGGAAAGTGGTGAAACTCCAGGCAATCTAAGCAAGACTGGAAATCTTTATCTCATCACCCCTTCAGCTTGCAAGGTTTATTCAGGCGTTGCCCTTTCTCAGGAAGCACAATTCTGCACCTAATCACACATTTTGCGCTGTTTGTGCCATCACACAAAATGGGCACGTGCCCAGAGCCACGCAGATTATGATGTTCAAACTTGTATCTTGTTAATAAATGTGTTGGATTGTAAGTTCTTTGCAGGAGAGAGGCAGGACCAATAATATTTTGGGGGGGGGAGTTACTCTAAAATTGCTAAAACACCTTTTGCATTTTGTTCCAAGAACTTAAGTGAGGGGCAGCTATAAAATGGGGGAGGAAAGGATAAAACGTACTCCAGAATTTCTGCCAGATTTTAAACATAGAATCCTTCCAGGGAGAACAAGAGAGTTCAAACAAAAATTTTCTATAAATATATGTTCTGAAGGCATTAAAAACATATATATCACAGAGGGCATTAGCACATTACGCTGAAAGGGTACCTGTGGTGTGTGGAGATGAGAGATGAGTATGGGAGAGAGAGTTGTGAGAGGTATCAGAGAGGTATTAATCCCTTGGTATACCTAAATTTAAACACCCAGAATGCATGGTAGTTACCTCTCACCAAACCCCTTCTGCAGAGCAAGACCGCTTGATTGCATCGATGGCATCCGAGCATTGAGTGATGCCTCAACCAAGGAACAAGTTGGACCACTGGTCCATCAAGCACCACACTATCTAAAATGACTGGCGATGGCTTTCCAGGGTTCCAAATAGAGATCTCTCAGAGTCCAACCCCCTGGGGAAACAAGCGCTCTGCCACTGAACTACAGCCCTTCCTCTTTACCCTTCCCTCGATAGCAGAGATCTCCCAGAGCCCACCTTCTGAAAGCACAGACACATTTAGATATTGCAGTGACCTCTTTGCTGCAGATCCCAGACACGCTGCTCATGGTTCCATACACAGTTTCCTACGCGCTGCCTTTCATGTTAAAATCATTGTGCCTCCCCAAAATTGCTTATCCGGGTCTAGACAGTGGCGGGAAAGTGATTCGCAAGATGCAAGCAAGAAGAAGCTAGGCTAACTATTCACTTACTGGGTGGCAGTAAGTGAGATCCTGCTCAGCACAGAAAACTGGTGCATCTAGCTCTACACTGTCTGGTAGCAGCTCTCCAGGATTCCAGACAGGGTTCACTCCCAGCCATACCATGAGAATCATAGAATTGGATGGGACCCTGGGGATCATCTAGTCCAACCCCCTGGAATGCAGGAATATGCAGCTGTCCCAAACGGGGATCGAACTTGCAACCTTGGCATTATCAGCACCATGCTCTAACCAACTGAGCTACCAGGAACTTTCTACTGTTCTACAACTGATCTTCAGACCTTTCCCAACTGTCCCCCTATTTATCCCAGCTTTTTTACATCCATCATTTTCTGACTGTATATTACAATTATTAACCTTCCAATATATGCTCTGGCAGTTATCCGTGTTGCTAGATGAGTTTTTAGCTTGTTTTTGTTCACAACTTCATTTTTAATTGAAAAGCTTGGTTCTCTTATAAGACAGGGTTCTCCCTCACTGTTCTCTCAACGCCTACCTTGAGTATTTTCCCTTATCCCCAGATATTTGATCATCATACCTATAAAAGAAAAAAAAACAACATAATAAAGAAATAGGGTTACAGAGGACAAGCATGACAAAGATATCACAATGTACTCACGTTCAGCCAGATGGGTGGAGTATAAATCATAAATTTATTATTATTATTATTTACACATCTGGCAATCTTGCAATTGTCTTGCTTCAAAATGTAATGGCAAACCATATTTTAGCGTTGTGTGCACAGTCTCAGATTTACACACTCCTTCCTCTAGTGCAACCATGAAATGTAAATTGGCAGATTCATTTCCACTTTTAAACTAACCACAGTTCCCTGTTACGTCAAAACGTGGAGAACTGTGGTTAATTTAAACCAGAGGTAGCCGACATAGTGCTCTATCGGACCACAATAGGCATTAGACCCAGACCTTTAGAAGGCATCTCAAGGTAGCCCTGTTTAGGGAAGCTTTTAATTATTATCCTTCATGGATTATTATTATCCTTTATTATCCATTATTATTATCCTTCATGGATAATAATGGATCAATGCCTTGTCGTGGCGAAGGGGCTTGAATAACTCAGAGAAGCTATGAGCTATGCCATGCAGGGCCACCCAAGATGGACAGGTCATAGTGGAGAGTTTTGACTAAACGTGATCCACCTGGAGAAGGAACTGGCAAGCCACTCCAGTATCCCTGCCAAGAAAACTCCATGGACAAAGACAACAGGCATATACAAGTTATGACGCTGGAAGATGAGCCCCTCAGGTCGGAAGGCGTCCAACATGCTACTGAGGAAGAGCGGAGGACAAGTACAAGTAGATTCAGAGCTGATGAAGCGGCTGGGCCAAAGCCGAAAGGACGCTCAGTTGCGGATATGCCTGGAAGCGAAAGGAAAGTCCGATGCTGTAAAGAAAAATATTGCATAGGAACCTGGAATGTAAGAACCATGAGTGGAGGTAAGCTGGATGTGGTCAAAAATGAGATGACAAGAATAAATATCGACATCCTGGGCATCAGTGAACTAAAATGGAAGGGAATGGGCGAATTCAGTTTGGATGACTATCATATCTACTACTGTGGGCAAGAATCCTGTAGCAGAAATGGAGTGGCCCTCATAGTCAACAAAAGAGTGGCAAAAGCTGTAATGGGATGCAATCTCAAAAATGACAGAATGATCTCGATACGAATCCAAGGCAGACCTTTTAACATCACAGTAATCCAAGTTTATGCACCAACTACCGGTGCTGAAGAAAATGAAATTGACCAATTCTATGAAGACCTACAACACCTTCTAGAAATGACACCAAAGAAGGATGTTCTTCTCATTACAGGGGACTGGAATGCTAAAGTAGGGAATCAAGAGATAAAAGGAACAACTGGCAAGTTTGGCCTTGGAGTTCAAAATGAAGCAGGGCAAAGGCTAATAGAGTTCTGTCAAGAGAACAAGCTGGTCATCACAAACACTCTATTCCAACAACACAAGAGACGACTCTACACATGGATATCACCAAATGGACAGCATCGAAATCAGATTGATTATATTCTCTGCAGCCAAAGATGGAGAAGCTCTATACAGTCAGCAAAAACAAGACCTGGAGCTGACTGTAACTCAGATCATCAGCTTCTTATAGCAAAATTCCAGCTTAAACTGAAGAAAGTAGGAAAAACCACTGGGCCAGTAAGATACAATCTGAATCAAATCCCTTATGAATACACAGTGGAAGTGAGGAACAGGTTTAAGGATTTAGATTTGGTGGACAGAGTGCCTGAAGAACTATGGATGGAGGCTCGTAACATTATACAGGAGGCAGCAACGAAAACCATCCCAAGGAAAAGGAAATGCAAGAAAGCAAAATGGCTGTCCAACGAGGCCTTACAAATAGCGGAGGAGAGGAGGCAAGCAAAATGCAAGGGAGATAGGGAAAGATACAGGAAACTGAATGCAGATTTCCAAAAAACAGCAAGGAGAGACAAGAGGGTCTTCTTAAATGAGCAATGCAAAGAAATAGAGGAAAACAATAGAATGGGGAAAACCAGAGATCTGTTCAAGAAAATTGGAGATATGAAAGGAACATTTCGTACAAAGATTACCATAATCAAGGACAAAAGTGGTAAGGACCTAACAGAAGCAGAAGACATCAAGAAGAGGTGGCAAGAATACACAGAGGAATTATACCAGAAAGATATGGAGGTCTCGTACACCTCAGGTAGTGTGGTTGCTGGCCTTGAGCCAGACATCTTGGAGAGTGAAGTCAAATGGGCCTTAGAAAGCATTGCTAATAACAAGGCCAGTGGAAGTGATGATATTCCAGCTGAACTGTTTAAAATTTTAAAAGATGATGCTGTTAAGGTGCTACACCCAATATGCCAGCAAGTTTGGAAAACTCAGCAATGGCCAGAGGATTGGAGAAGATCAGTCTACATCCCGATTCCAAAGAAGGGCAGTGCCAAAGAATGCTCCAACTACCGCACAATTGCGCTCATTTCACACGCTAGCAAGGTTATGCTTAAAATTCTACAAGGCAGGCTTAGGCAGTATGTGGACCGAGAACTCCCAGAAGTGCAAGCTGGATTTCGAAGGGGCAGAGGAACCAGAGACCAAATAGCAAACATGCGCTGGATTATGGAGAAAGCTAGAGAGTTCCAGAAAAACGTCTACTTCTGCTTCATTGACTATGCAAAAGCCTTTGACTGTGTCGACCACAGCAAACTATGGCAAGTTCTTAAAGAAATGGGAGTGCCTGATCACCTCATCTGTCTCCTGAGAAATCTCTATGAGGGACAAGAAGCTACAGTTAGAACTGGATATGGAACAACTGATTGGTTCAAAATTGGGAAAGGAGTACGACAAGGTTGTATATTGTCTCCCTGCTTATTTAACTTATATGCAGAATTCATCATGCGAAAGGCTGGACTAGATGAATCCCAAGCCGGAATTAAGATTGCTGGAAGAAATATCAACAACCTCAGATATGCAGATGACACAACCTTGATGGCAGAAAGCGAGGAGTAATTAAAGAACCTTTTAATGAGGGTGAAAGAGGAGAGCGCAAAATATGGTCTGAAGCTCAACATCAAAAAAACCAAGATCATGGCCACTGGTCCCATCACCTCCTGGCAAATAGAAGGGGAAGAAATGGAGGCAGTGAGAGATTTTACTTTCTTGGGCTCCTTGATCACTGCAGATGGTGACAGCAGTCACGAAATTAAAAGACGCCTGCTTCTTGGGAGAAAAGCAATGACAAACCTAGACAGCATCTTAAAAAGCAGAGACATCACCTTGCCGACAAAGGTCCGTATAGTTAAAGCTATGGTTTTCCCAGTAGTGATGTATGGAAGTGAGAGTTGGACCATAAAGAAGGCTGATCGCCAAAGAATTGATGCTTTTGAATTATGGTGCTGGAGGAGACTCTTGAGAGTCCCATGGACTGCAAGAAGATCAAACCTATCCATTCTTAAGGAAATCAGCCCTGAGTGCTCCCTGGAAGGACAGATCGTGAAGCTGAGGCTCCAATACTTTGGCCACCTCATGAGAAGAGAAGAATCCTTGGAAAAGACCCTGATGTTGGGAAAGATTGAGGGCACTAGGAGAAGGGGACGACAGAGGACAAGATGGTTGGACAGTGTTCTCGAAGCTACGAACATGAGTTTGACCAAACTGCGGGAGGCAGTGCGAGACAGGAGTGCCTGGCGTGCTATGGTCCATGGGGTCACGAAGAGTCGGACACGCCTAAACGACTAAACAACAACAATTATTATTATTATTATTAGTGATTTTTTTCAACATACGGTACAAAAGTTATCCATAGCCCCTTTTATTAAAAAGAAAACAAAAGCCATAGTGCTTTAAATACATTTCGAATTTTGCCATGATGCTGCAATTAGACTCACTGAGCAATTCAAAAACATGAGCCTAAAAAATAGCAGTCAAGAGGTTGTTAACGCTGCATGCACCTGATGGATCTAAGAGCTCCCGGGAAGCTGTTAAGATAAATGCTACTTTGTCATTCCATTCATTTCAAGAGAAACTGCTGTCTCAGGTTGTGCGATGACAGTGCAGTAAAATTGCAGTAATAAAAGCTTACAAAGTTTGACATATTACAGAAGACAACCCCTGGTCATTCTGATTTACTTTCACTACACTGCAGCACTGTAGGTTGCCAAAGCATAGGAAAATTATTCTAGTATCCAAATAAACCTACTACATTGAGCTATTCTGTCTTGAAATTGGAGAGGCATAAAATTCTCTAATGAAATAAAAAATAGGGATGCGATGCTGAATGGATGATTACAGTGGTACCTCGGTTTATGAACTTAATCCGTTTCAGAAGTCCGTTCTTAAACCAAAACCATTCTTAAACCAAGGCATGCTTTTCCTAACAAGGCTTCCCTCCGTCGGTGCCCTTCCACCGTTCGGATTCCGTTTTTAGACCGAGGTAAAGTTCTCAAACTGTGACACTATTTCCGGTTTTGCAGAATTTGTAAACCAAATCGTTCTTAAACCAGGCTGTTCTTAAACCGAGGTACCACTGAAATCGTTTTTACTAGTAAGTTTTTAAAAAATGATTTGAAAGATGGAAACATTGCCAGCGGACATTAACAATGAGAATACTCCATTAATTCTAATTCAAAAATATAGATTGATATAAGCAGTCCTTATGTCCAAAGAGATGCCTAAATGAGATTAACGATTATAAGCTGTGTTGTAATAATAATAATAATAATAATAATAATAATAATAATAATAATAATAATTTATAATTTATACCCCACCCATCTGGCTGAGTTTCCCCAGCCACTCTGGGCGGCTTCCAACAATAGATTAAAATACAATAATTCATCAAATATTAAAAACTTCCCTAAACAGGGCTGCCTTCAGATGTCTTCTAAAAATCAGATAGTTGTTGATTTCTTTGACATCTGATGGGAGGGCAGTGAGATCATTTGACCACTGAGTGGGTGGTGTTTGATCTCACAGCCTTGTAAAATAAGGCCACATTTATACCATAAATTTAAAGAGTGATGATACTGCTTTAAACAGCCATGGCCTCCTTGAAAGAATTATGTGAGCTATAGTTTGTTAAGGATGCTGAGAGTTGTTAAGACGCCCCTCCCATCCCCCTCACAGAGCTACAATTCCCTGAGTTCCATATGAAGAGGGGTTGATTGTTAAACCACCCTGGGAACCGTAGCTCTTTGCTAGGAAGAGAGATTCCCTAACAACCCTAACAACAAACTACATCTCCCAGAATTCCTTGGGAGGGGGCATGATTGTTTAAAGTGGTATCATAGCTGCCATAAGGTGTTCCCAAAGTTTTAAATGATTTATAAAAAGTACTCCCTCAGAAGAGGCACACGTATGAGGAAAATGGGAATGTCACTTTTAAGGGAATGTCTGCCATAAAACATGAGTGCATGGTCTCAAAATCTTTAGCCTGTAAGCCTGCATCCAGAATTTGCGTTAATTTTTAAAAGTTGTCAAACCCCGAGCGGTGTTTCAATTACAATACCGCAGGGCACACTTTTGGCTTCAGAATTATCTGGAATATAGGGAGACTCAGACAGACTATTAGTTCATCCAGCTACGATCATCCGCATGGCACAACAGGTGATCTATCACTGAAGCATTGTTTTCTCACATGTAGAACTGATGGATTAAATCTCATATGCCTGCCTGGCGACGACATCTTCAATTGCAAGCCCTATTATTAAGTGTAAAAAAATTCAGCAACAACCCTGACAGACCAATAATCCAAGTTTGTTTGCTACCTCCACTAACACGTCCCTTTTGGGAACCCTTCAAGAAAAACAAGCTCACCTTGAAAATTTGCTGGGTCCTTCACCATCTTCATCATCAAACTCCATCCTGGGGGGAAAGAATAAATGGTTAGTTTTCTGAATGAGTCTTTCTGATTTAAAGAAACAACGGCTTCAATGTGGCCTGGTTTCTGGTTTTTGATATTGGAAAAACCCTTCTCCCCCTTTTTTTCTATTTGCTAGTGCTGCTTCCTTAAGAAAAGGAAGGAAGGAAAGAAGGAAGGAAAAGAAAAGACTGGGCTAGATTTGATTATCCAAATGCCACATTTTAATGAACTAATTCGAAACGGATACTGCATGGCCGTGAAAAGGAATCATTCTACCTCAGCCCAGTTTCCAAAAACAGGATTCTAAGACCACCTATGACCTTCCCATGTTTCTTTAGTTCCTGCTTCCAACTTCCAACTTCCCAGAAGGAAGGAGGAAGAAACTGCTGAAAAGCTGGTCAGCAGCTCCCACCTGGAGTTTGGCTCTACCTAGACCAGTGTTTCCCAACCTTGTGCCTCCAGATGTTTTGGGACTACAACTCCCATCATCCCTAGCTAGCAAGACCAGTGGTCAGGAATGATGGGAGTTGTAGTCCCAAAACATCTGGCGGCACAAGGTTGGGAAACACTGACCTAGACTCTTGGTATGTCCAAGCACATGGCCAGTGCAGGCCCCAGAGCATCCTTCTTAGGGAGTTCTGGGCCCCATTATTATTATTATTATTATTATTATTATTATTATTATTATTATTATTTTATACCCCGCCCATCTGGCTGGGTTTCCCCAGCCACTCTGGGTGGCTTCCAACAAATACAAAAATACATTAAAGTATCACAGATTAAAAACTTCCCTAAACAGGGCTGCCTTTAGGTGTTTTCTAAATGTCAGGTAGTTGTTCAGCTCCCTGACCTCCGATGGAAGGGCGTTCCACAGGGCGGGCGCCACTACCGAGAAGGCCCTCTGCCTGGTTCCCTGTAACACCCGGACCTGAACTCCCGGACCAGTTTCTTTGCCTACAGCTTTCCTCACGATCTAGTCAATGAACTCTTCTTCTGCTCTCTAGTCACCATCCGGAATATCTTAACTTTTCGTGGAAGAACTCCAAGAACCCCCAAAAAAAACTCTGACATCCATGTACACTTTTTTTTTTTGCTGATGTTGCCTCCTATGGATTCTAAAGGGTTTAAGAACAGACATACAGTGGTGCCTCGGCTTACGAATTTAATCCGTTCCGAAGGCACCTTCACAGGTCGAAAAATTCGCAAGTCGAAAAGCGCCATTGGAAACGCGATTTTCCATAGGAATGCATTGGAAACGGAAAAATTCGTAAGTCAAAGCAACCCCATCAAAAAATTCGTAAGTCGAAAAAACCTTATCTAAAACCGCCGCGGTTTCCATTCGGATGTCGAGAAATTCGTAAGCGTGCGGCCATTTGCCCCGCTTGTAAGTCGAAAAATTCGGTTGTCGAGTCGTTCGTAAGTCGAGGTACCACTGTAACTCCCAGAATGCTGTGCGGTTTATAACTGCAGGGAAACATTTGCAGCCATATGGAGATCAGAATCCATAACCCGCCGTTGCCAAGGCAAGATATGAGCGAGGAACACTTAGGCCAGCCTTCGCTGACCAGGTGCCCTCTAAGTGCTTTAGAAATATAAATCCCTCCGTGGCAAATGAAGATGACGGACTTTATGGAACTTGCCGAACTGACTGGGAGACTCCGCGACCAGAAAGAAGAGACGGTGGAAGAAGATTGGAAGAAATCAAAATGATATTTGAAAAAATATTGTAATATTTGAAAATCTGGAATATTTTTGGAAGCTGTTATAGGCTTTCGGAGTGGAAGTAGGAATTTTGTTTAGCATTTTAGTATATTAGGAGGTTTAAAAAGAGAAATTTTTGATAAGGATATAATGTTGATTATGGTTTGATTTTTTAATTTAGGTTAACTGCTAAAGATGATTAAATTTGAAATTCAGTTAGGGGGGGACTCGAGGAAGTCACCTAATAAACAGGTTAAGAAAAAGGATGAAATGATAAGAATTTTTATGTATTGTTTGTTAGTTTTGTTTTGGTTTTGGCTTGTTGTGTATTTTTGTGTATGATTTTATATGTAGTTATTATAAAATGAATAAAAAAAATGGGGGGGGACTATAACTCCCTCCCATCAGCCCCAGTCAGTATAGCTGATAAGAGTCGCAGTCCAAAATGTCTGAGGGCACCAGGTTGGCGAAGGCTGTCTTAAGAATTATGCTACCCTGGTTTATTTTTTAAATTCATCATTCATTTTAAATTCATATTCTAAACCCCCTTCCCCCCACCCACCAAGGAACTCAAGGCAGTGTACATGGTTCCCCCCCCCCTATTTCATCCTAACAACAACCGTGCAAGGTAGGCTAGGCTAAGAAAAAGTAATTGGCCCAAGGTCACCTAATGAGCTTCATGGCTGAGCTGGGATTTGCACCCTGGTCTCCTGTTCCTAGTCCAACACGCTGTTACCACACAATGATTTATATTGCCTTTAAGCACTTGAAACTTCAACTAGATCATGCTCACAGTTTGCAATTCCATCATTTATATTTTCCTTGACAGAGAGAGAAAATGACACTCTGCATCAAATGAAACTCTTTAAAAAAAAAGCCTTTTAATTCCTCGGTGGGAACCTGTGACTGTATGTATATTGGTGAAGAAACAGTGACATCCAGTGGCCAGTTTGGCAAACTGAAAAGTGAAATTGGTTTCGCACATGAACCAACCCAATATAATTTTAAGTCACACTGCTTCTTTCGACCATCATATTCACAGCATCGTTTATTTTCATCTTCAATATCCTCCTTACCTCAATTATATTTCACTGTATGTCATTGATTTACCATGAAGAATCTAGACCTATCCATTTATATTTCCTCAACAAAACACAAGATGGGAAAGTTTAGTGCAAAATAAATAAATAAAATGCATGTATAATGCATTTTAAGACTTTTGATGCTTCCTCCATAAAGAACAAGCACAGAGAGTGGTGAGCAAATGGCCTCTTGGAATTCAGTTCTCTAATTGGGGAAATGTGCAGTTCTCTACATTATGTGATGCAATTCTCCAGCCATAAAATGTGTGTTTAAAAAGTGCGTATCGGGGGGAAAGTGTGTGCCTAAGATTCATATTTTACCAAGGAAAACCAAAACAAAAATTGATTAAATTGGGAGAAACTGCTTGCAACAAAGGCATACAAGAACGTGTGTTTTAGGAGAAATGTTAGAAATTAGGAGACAATCTTTCATAAGGGGTTTTCTCTCTCTATTATAATTTTTTTAAAGTGTCATCACACTGTAGTTCACATGGCTACCAATAGGTGGCTATCCCAACTACAGGGTGAAGACAGAACAGCAGCCTGGTGAGTGGGAAAGTGGCGTGGGTGGCGAGGAGTCCATGCGACCTGCTGAGGAAGAAGCGATGTTTAGAAATCAGAACTGTTGGGTTGGAAGGGACCGTGAGGGTCTTCTAGTCCAACTCCCTGCAGAAATCTTTTGCCCAATGTAGGGCTTGAACCCATAACCCTGAGATTAAGGGTCTACTGACTGCACTATCCCAGTAGTTTAAATGAGGGTAGAAGGAGAGTTCTCCTTCTCCGTTCTCTGCTCTCTGAGCTCCCCTCTCTCAATTAGATGTTTCTGGAGTGGCAATTTAAGGAGGGTGCAAAGCACCCTCCTAACCCCCTCAGGGTTGTAAGTCACTTTGTGTTGCCTTTGGCAAGAAAAAGCAACTAATAAATTTCATAAATAAATAAAACCAAATAAGCAGTTCACACGGATTACAATCATGCAATCGCAAACTAAAAACCAAATGAATATAACATCAAAACACAATACAATCCCAACAATGTGCTAAAACAAATCACTGAAACAGAATACTGAGCAGGGCAATCTAAAAGCTTTTAAAAGTCATATTTACATTCAAGTGGTGCCTTGGTTTAAAAACAGCTTAGTTTATGAACAACTTGGATTAAGAACGCTGCAAACCGATAAGTAGGTGTTTTAGTTTGTGAACTTTGCCTTGGAAGCAGACCCATAGCTGCCAAGTCTCCCGTATTCCCCGGGAAACCCCCGTTTTCCCAGCCGCTCCCAGCTGGAAAAACAATTTTTTTTTCCGGTTTACTTACCGGCCAGGGGAGGCTCCTTCTGCGCATGTCTGGAGTCTCTGGACATGCGCAGAAGTGATTTCTGGTGCGGCGGCCATTTTGGAACTGGGCGGAGCTGCTCAGAAGCGACTTTCAATGCTGCTCTGCCCAGTTCCAAAATGGCGGCAGCGCGACTTCCGGTCTGCCGATCCCTTATTTTTCCGGCAGGAACTTGGCAGGTATGAGCAGACCATGTTCCACTTCCTGTTGAGTGTGTTCCATTTGTAAATTGAGTCCCCCGCTGCTATAGGAAAGCACACCTCGGTTTAAGAACGCTTTGGTTTAAGAACGGACTTCCAGAATGGATTAAGTTCGTAAACCAAGGTACCACTGTATTTTGAGGAACACTTGTACAAGACATAGCAAAGGATTTGAGGCGAGTGGGAAATGTTTCAGGACGCATTATTAGAGGCTGTGCATGTCTTTGCCGAGGTGGAGTTAACCAGCTCTACACCTCATTTTTGCCCTGGGGGATACTGAGTCACACCCCAGAACATACCAAATCTCTAATCCAGATAGATTCTCAAAATTCCATCCCAACAGAAGATATGTTTGCATCAGTGGGGTGTGTTCCATTATGTTTTGAAGACTGGGCTATTAACCTTTAGGATTGTAGTATATGGTGTGTGAAATGCAATTCCTATCTCACTTGACCACATCAGATGAGATCCCCTAGCCAGAGCCAGTAAATTGCACACCACACAACAACAGCAGAAGTAATTCTAAGAAGACAAATGGTACCACTGCAGAGAAAGACATTTCTTTTCTTTTGTTTTGTTTTCCAAGGGAATAGAGAGCGAGAGAGAGGCAGGTCCTTTTTTTAAAAAAATGGAACTGTTCAAAATGAAGGAATAATTCTCACTTTCCCATTTCATACATTAATTGCCCATTGCGAAAGGAATGACCAAAAACCAGAGAAATAATTATATTACCGTAATTTGAATTTTCAGTTCCCAGTTGCTAGATGCCTTAAATATAGGGAAAATGCATGCTAAAATTTAAAAAAAGGAAGCAAACAAAGCCTTTTGGATTGCAGCAATATATACTTTCCTGGGAGCAAACCCCGTTGAACTCAATGGGACTACTTCCAATTAAGCATGTACAGGATTAACAGTAAACTGATGCAAAGATGAGAGGCATGTATTATAAAGTTCTCTTCGATACCATGTGAGAGGGCAGGAAAAACTTGTTTAAAATGTCACTAGAGTGACATTTAAGGAAAGAGTTCCATCTCTTAGTACACAGTCCGGGCCAGTTCCATCTCTAGGCTGCAGGTGGAGACTTGCACATTTGAAAGCTTCCCCAGGAAAACACTCTTCCTACAGATAGATTGGGAGGAGAGAGGGAAGCCAGGACTGCCTGGATGATGTCATGTCTCTGAGTGAATGTACAGAATAAGATGAGAATCTAGGCAATGATTTAAAGCACACAGAGACACCAGGTACCTGACCCTTATGGCATAAAGATGCATCCTTCAATTAGTATGGGAGGACCCTGGTGAAAAGTTCAAAAGATACAGCATTTCCCCATCAGGACTTCAGAGCCTTACATAGCATCTTGCCCCTTGCTAAGAGTGGTAAAACCAGCATAAATGATGCAAATTTCTTTCATCTGCATAGCTTCTCTGTGTTATAGAATGAATGCGTTTTAAAACATTAAAGAATTGTTTGTTTTTGTTAGCCAAGTCTCAGTTATACATACCGCCATAGCTGCCAAGTCTCCCGTATTCCCCGGGAATTCCTAGCTGAAAAAACGGATTTTTTTTGTTTTTCCCCGGTTTATTCTAGCGTGGCAGCAATTTTGGAACTGGGCGGAGCATGCTCAGAAGTGACTTTTGATGCTGCTCTGCCCAGTTCCAAAATGGATGCAGTGCGACTTCTGGCGTGGCGGCCATTTTGGAACTGGGCAAAGCAGCATCAAAAGTCACTTCTGAGCATGCTCCGCCCAGTTCCAAAATGGCGGCAGCGCTACTTCCGGTCTGCTACTTCCGGCCCGGTCCCTTATTTCTCCGACAGCAACTTGGCAGGTATGACATACCGCACACTATCAAAGTTTTATTCTGGACAGACCAGGCATTTAGCAACAACGACAACCAGGCCAGGGAGGCTGACCAGCACCCCCAGATTCTGAAATACAGCTGGCGAAGCAGAGCAGACAAGGGCTTTGATGTCACTAGCCCTCCTTCTTCCCCTGTATATATTCCTCTACTTCCGAATCTCCCCCTACCACCAGCGGCAGAGCATATGCCTGCGCTGCTCAGGGCGGGCAGGCTCCCGAGGGGGGCGTGGCACGGAGGGTGCCCTCCCAGGCGCAGGGTAGCCACTTGGGAGCCCGGAGCAGCGTGCGTGCCCGGCAGCTGAGGGCAGAGCGAGCTGCTCACAGGGGCAGAGCGAGCCACCCATGGCGGACATTTGAGGCGCCGCCCACCAGCGACTCCCAATCCTCCCCCAAGCTGTCAAAACGAATGGGGAAGGGGGAATGCTGCCGGCAAAGTGGCGCAGCTCCCCGCCTTACCCCGACACCACGCCTTACCCCGACACCACGGCGCCGTCCCGCCAGGAGGGCACTGCGAGCTGCGCCCGCCTGCTGGCCGGCCGGTCCGCCACGCAGCTGCGCCCACGGCAACTGCGCTGCACCTGCCTGCCCGCCTGCCCGCCCGCCGCGCAGCAGCGCCTGTGGCAGCCGCGCTGTGCGCTGCGCCCACCTGCCCACCGTGCTGGGAAACGGGGCGTGAGGGCGCCGGAGGGATCCGGCACACCATGGCGCTTAAGACGGCCCTGATAGACACACAGCAGAGAGGAACATCAGGAAGAACACCCACTAGGAGACAAAGAAGACGACAATAAAATATGACTCACACCCCACTTCTCACTGAGGACAAAACCTACGCTCCCCCTCCTGTCTCACACCCAGGAAGAGCAAAGGTCCATGTTTGGACTCTCTGGTTAATTTGGCCATATGCCCCATTTCCCCACAAACACATCTGTGCACAAACTGGTCCCTGAAAAAGTGGGTCCGCTCCAATGCAGTGCTAGCCATCGTGTTCTGTGAGCATGAGGATTTCCGCTTGTGCCACAGAACTCCCTTCCTCTGCCTGTGCACCCCCAAAATCTGTTCTGGGTGTTGGGACAACCCTCCAGAGCTAATTTGGGGAACAGGGCCACTTGGATACCTCCCGGTCTAAATGCAGTACTACAATAATAGTGTCTAATAAAGAAGTATAATATCACTACAACATAACTGTTGCATCAAAATTCGTTAGCATAAAAACTCACCAAAATTTAAGAAAAACTACCCAGTAACTTCAGGTCCAAAAGTCGTCCCAAAGTTTATAATATTAGTACCTAGTAACCAAAACTTGATTGTGCCTCAAGCTCAAAGGCCAGAATAGTCTGCCCAGGGTTCCTCTGGAAGCAATATTATACTTTATTTTTTACAAAGTTTATATACCGCTTACTTGACAACAGACTTCTAAGCAGTTTATAAAGAACCATCTGAAATAACCCATTGAAGCGAAACGTTTAAAGCAACATACAAAAAATTAAATATAAATAAAACCAGCCATTTTACGATAATCATACATAGGTTCATGAATTTTAACGGTTCTACCCTGAGTAAAACCTAGCAGAACCCAACAAATGAGCCAAATTAGCCAAATATGCAAGTCAGTGCTGTTCAGGAAGTGGGAGGTTCTGCAGCAAAGAAACTTTCAGCTTTACTTCAAGCATAAATATCTATAATCTGCACCTTCATAAAGCATATCAAGGTGGTTTGCAATATAGTTAAGCAGTCCATAAATATCCATTTAACACAAAAACATCAATAAAAAAAACATCAGCAGATAACAGGTTGGTTAAAAAGAGAAAATCGTATTGTGAAGGCCTGTGTAAAAAGTAAGGGTGTTTGTGAGAAAGCAGGGATGGTTCCTGCCAAACATCTATTGGTGGGGAATCCCCAGGGCAGGGCAGGGCCTGCCACGCTAAAGGTTTATTAGCCTCATGCAAAGTCAACTTACCCTGAGCGTCTCTTTCCTCCTCTAGCAGGCATGGGCCCGGCCATTCTCACTTGACCAGCTGCCATCGGCGCCACTGGCAACGTCACTGACCCAGGTATGTCCGACGCCATCTCTGCGAGGGAGACAACAAAGAAGGAGACGGCTTAGCAAAATGAGTTTGATGCAGGGGAAGGAGAGTCAAACTCCCAACCCAGCAGCTCCCAATTTCACTCTTCAGCCAACATCATGGTTCCCCTCCCATATATCCAAGTAAGGGGGAACGGTTCATTTTTGAAAAGCCTGATGGAACAAAGTGGTTTTCAAGAGCCAATAGGAAATGGCAAAGAAAAGCAGCAAGATGCTAACTGCATCTGGGGTAAGACCCATTAAAGTGGTCGTGTTTGTCACTGAACCACCCAAACATGCATATAGACAACAACGGATTTATGCACGTCCAACTGATACTTGATTGCGCACTTGCGCACGGCACTGAAAGTGACCTGAAAACGTCACTAATAGGGCAGAACAGGGGCCCCACCGATGCACATGGGGGTTCCAGAACAGCCCAATGTTATCTTTGCTCTGCAGGCCAATACTCTATAGGATGTCATATAGAGGAGGGTGAAAGGTTGTTTTCTGCTGCTCCAGAGCAATGGATTCAAACTACAAGAAAGAAGATTCCACCTAAACATTAGGAAGAACTTCCTGACAGTAAGAGCTGTTCGACAGTGGAATTTGCTGCCAAGGAGTGTGGTGGAGTCTCCTTCTTTGGAGGTCTTTAAGCAGAGGCTTGACAGCCATCTGTCAGGAATGCTTTGATGGTGTTTCCTGCTTGGCGGGGGTTGGAATGGATGGCCCTTGTGGTCTCTTCCAATTCTATGATTCTATGTTTTATCAGTTCACATCAAACCGCAGTTAAGCTTAACCATGATCCGGTGCAATGTCTGAACTAAGGAAAAGAAGTGTGATATTTCAACACACATCTATGGCAGCTCCATTGTGTCTGGAGAACTCCTTAAAGTCAACTTATATTGTACCCAGTCACCATGCAATGATGGGCATTTTATGTAGTATCATTGCTACTGAATATTACCTGGAGGAAATTTGCCTGGTACATTAGGTTTTATTAGGGGAACTTTTCATCAGCCAAAAGTGCTACAGAGCAGAAAGACTGAAACAATGCATTTTGAGAGGAAATCCAGGAGAGAAACATCTCCTTTTCATGCCCAGGAGGTGCAGTCAAGCTGCAACCGAAGTCTCTAATAAGTCAAATATTTGCAATGCCCTCTATGAGCACAATTCAGAACCAATTACATTGGGTGGAACATTTTCTGCTATTATATTTTCCGCAGAACATTTTACACTTTTAGAAACGCGTTATTTCATAAAAGCTCAAGTCAAGTCAAATTGAGCAACTGCAATGGATATATGATACGAGCTAAATAAAAAAAAAACAAGGTTGCAACTAACTTTCCCCCCAGGTGGCTCTCCCTAGGAAACATGTTTCTTTATGCACTTGTCTAGAAAGCAGTCCATCTATGCTAAAATTGGCATAGTAAACATTTTTGACGCCTTCATTTTAAACCTTGAAATCTAAAGCCAAGGGAGTGCTCGCTACTGAGCTGTCTTTGATTAATCATGCCTGCCTGCTTCTTCCAAACTAAAAAACAACAACCTGGTTACAGTATTAGAGTCAGAACAAGTAAAAGATTTTACACCAACGTCAAACAACCGTTTAAGATGCTGGCTTGTTCTGAAGCTTTTGACCTTGGATAAAATGGGAAACCTAGGTTAATTGGAGATTTCTGGGTTCAGCTTTTAAAAATTGAGGGGAGAATACCTTCCTTTTAAGTAAACTATATATAGTGCTACAGTAGGCAATATTGCCAGCTTCTCTTAATTTCAAAGAAAAAAGATGACAGGGGTTCAGGTATGTCAGCCGACACACTACCTTTTCTAGATCCCGGGAGGAGACAGGTGGAAATAATTCCGTATGAAAAGGGCACCTTCTCATGACTTTGTTACGTTCCAATACTCAACTTATAAAAACTGAAAGCAGTGTTAGAAACCCAGATAACTAAGCTAGGCGCCAAATGGCTCTACGTAAACCAGGGTTACAGTCACCAAAACGGAATGCCTTGCTGCCATTTGGGGGCCAGACAGCTTGAAAGTCATATTTTACAATGCAACTTTTTGGTTCCTGAAATTCATTCCGATTGCGCAGATGTGTTGCTAGTGTGTGAACACAAGCAAGATCCAAAGATCCCCAGGCATGCACCGCCAGATGGTGGAGACGTCAGGCCGCATCCTGGCATCCCAGCATCTTCACTTGGTTGCAAGTGGCCGGTAGCCAAGCGCAAAATGCGCCTGGCGAATTTCAAACCCTGGGGTGAAAGATCGCAGTGCTGCATGCCAAGAGCTCAGGCACAAAATTAAACTTTGCAATTAAGTCCATAATGATTACTAGGCTACAAACAGCCTTAAGTATCCCATTTGCCTCGATACCTCTTCTTCTCTCATTTGTGGCACATTGGCGGCCTTAAGAGCAAAAACTCTCCCACCATTTATGTTTTGGCCTGGTCACCTGGAAACGAATTTCTATTCACCTCAGGTAATCAGGTGTTACAGTACAGAGGCATCAGTGAAATCAAAAAGCTGGATCTTTAATGTGCCCCAGGAAGAATCTTAGGACTTTGTGGATGGCTCCTTACAAGCCTAAATTAATCGGGTTATCAACCCGATCGTATACGTCTTTACTTGGAAGTTCAATGGAATTCCCAGACATGCATGAGATTGCAGCATGTGGATTAAAAAAAATACAAGTTTTAACATCTCTGGCTGCATGCCCTGAATTACCTATTCCTTCCAAACAAGTCTCTATTTCACATGAATGCCAAGGAGATAATATTTCTTAACTTGAATCAGCAGGACATGAAATTATCCTTTAAAAAAAAGTCAGACTAATAATACTGGGTTCTGAGCCTTGCGAATTAAAGGCCTTTTGCCACCAGCAATAGCCAGCAGTTTTATGAAAGAGTTTAATATACACAAAGAGTCAAAGAGGGTGGGGAGAGAGAGAGAGAGAGAGAGAGAGAGAGAGAGAGAGAGAGAGAGAGAGAGAGAGAGAGAGAGAGAGAGAGAGTCTTTTAAGCCACCTCAGAACTTGGCAGCAAAGAACTCACTGAAATAAAAGCCTCAAGAGAACATCCACTGTAAAAGATTCTTCCAAAAAGGCTGTAGCTTGGCCATAGAGAATCTGCCTTGCATAATCGAAGATCTGAGGTTCAACTTCTGCCTGAAACCCAGGAGAGCCACTGGCAGTCAGTGCAAACAGTACAGAGCAGGATGCATCCATGGTCTGGCTCAGCAGGCAGCTATGTTGCAATTACATCCCACCTTTTATTGCATAGCACTTACCAGCACAATATAAAAACGAATCCTGCAAGTGCAATGGAACGATGAACGGAGACAGAGTATTTTTGCATATACCTTTAAAGAAAACCTCAAACCAACAAACACGTTATATAGCAAATTACACCCCCACCCCCTCTCTCATCACAAATAAACCAGTAAATTCCCCTCAAATCCAGACTCAGCAACACTATGCAATAGATCCCACCCACCCTAATGTCTCCCACCTTTGTAAGACAAGACGTCCTGCAAAACGGCTGTTTGCTTCTTGGAGCCGAACCCTCCTTCAAAAGGAATTCGTAAGAAATGTCAGAAAACCTCTGGGAAGAAATACAACCACATTGGTATTCTGCTCAGAAGGTGTCATGACAGATCTGTTTACCTTAACTGTGGACCATGATTCAGCTGGTGACAAGCGTCTTGCATACTGATCAATTTATTTGCAAGGCAAAATTAATGCCATTTTCTGCATTAACCACTTGCATTCTGGCAGTGGAGAAAAGCGGGGTGGGGGTGGGGGGTCTCTATATGCATCAAGCCAGTTTTCCAAAAATGCAGAGACTCGCAAATCGAGTTGCCAGTGTAACTGCACCGAGCCCTCTGGGAAGAGGGATACCCGGTGTGCTACAGTTCTCTAACCAATGGTGCCAACTTAAAAGGGGGGCAGGTAAGCCCTACCCCCCACAATCTATCACAAGACGCAGTGCACACACACCATATGAATTGCAATGCTTATCAATTTGGGGGGCCCTGGTCCCCTCAAATGTTTTATGGGGCGGCCAAGGGACATTGGCCCCCCAGGAGTTGGTCTCATATCCAGAAGTCTTTCCAAACAGCACAAGAGAGCGCCCCTTGGTTCTTACTTCCTCCAGACCTTGCACAAATCAGAAATGCCAGAGGACTCAAAGCCGTAAAGGGGGTTGGCGGTGACCACAGAAAATGGCCGTCTAGTAAGCCTGTTGGGAGATTCATTCCGCCTGTGCAGTCATAGGATTGTTTTCTGTCATATGACAGTATGTGTATCTCTCCAGAGGAGAGAGGGAGAGGGAGAGAGGGAGAGAGGGAGAGAGGGAGAGAGGGAGAGGGAGAGAGGGAGAGAGGGAGAGAGGGAGAGAGGGAGAGAGGGAGAGAGGGAGAGAGAGAGAGAGAGAGAGAGATGGACTTCACTTTCCCAAGGGATCTGGGTAAAAGTTGTATCCAGCAGATTTGATCTGAACCTTGAAAATGCACATCGTTTCTAATCATTGCCCATACGGTATTTGCCAGGGCTGATAGGAGGTGGATTTCAGCCATATGTCCAAGTGTCCCTATTTTCCAGGGACAGTCCTGGTATTACCGAAGCCATTCAGGTTTCTGATTTGATCCTGGATTGTCTCACATTTCCTTAGGGTGTCCTTATTTTCATCAGAGAAATGTTGGAGGGTATGGTGGGACAGCCCCTATTTTCATCGGAACAATGTTGGAGTGTATGGAGCTATGAGACTCCTCAGCCAAGGAGATAAGTAATTATACAACCTTTAGAAGACATCTAAAGGCAGCCCTGTAGAGGGAAGTTTTTAAATGTTTAATTGTGTTTTTATATATGCTGGAAGCTACCCAGTCAGATAGGTGTGGTAATAAATATGATAATAATAATAATAATAATAATAATAATAATAATAATAATAATAATATAGGATGTCCCTATTTTCATCAGAAAAAATCTTGGGAGGGTATGATATGGGGGTGGTAGCCAACTGAGCTACACTCCAGAGTAGACCTACTGAGGTTAATGGATCTAACCAAGTCATGTTCCTCAATTTCAATGGGTCTACTCTGAGTAACATATAGTTGATCACCACCCACAAGCCACAATGACCATACGATGTATTATGGTTCATCGTACATTTAGAAGCATTTCTGTTCTCCACTCCGCAGCTTTCCATCATGTGATAAAATATGTATTGTTTCATTCATATCCCAAAGAAACTCAAGGTGGTGTGTGTGTGTGTGTCTCCTCCTCTCCATATTATCTTCACAACAATGTGCGAGGTAAGTTAAGTTTCAAGGCCGAGTGGGGAGTTGAACCCTTAGCCTCCAAGGTCCTTGCCCAACACTAATGGCTACACCACACTGGCTCTCATATGCCAATTTAGCCTATTCTTTGGGGCACAACCTTCATTGCATTTGGGGAGAGCGCATTGTTGTTACACTACACATTTTAAAAAACAAAGAACAATACTCTTAAAGGGAGAACAATATTGGGACGCACATGAATATTTTATGGAAAGCTCTCGCTATCTTGCTGGATCAGCAAGCCAAGTGTACCTTGCTTGACACTAGAATAAATGAATCGGCCTTTTATCTGCATCTAAGGCCCTATTCATCAACATAAACAAGCTGAATCAAGCTTCTGAAGTGGAATCTTTGACTGTGTGTGTGTGTGTGTGTGTGTATGTGTGAAATGATGATGTAGTATTCCTTACATAGCTTCATTTTGTGATGTGCATATCAAGGCATTTTAGTTCACAAATGCGCACACAAAGGGGTTCTCCTGCCCTACAGGGGCATGGGCCTGTTGCTTTGCCCGTACACCACTTCTTTCCATTTAAATTAACAGGGAGACTCCAAAGGCTCTGCACACAGGAACCACCAGAGCAAAGAGGTTTCCCTTTATTGTGCCTCAATACACGGGGCACCTCAGAATTTCTCCAGAATTTCAGTTGGCAGAGAGTTTTTGAGCAAGCTCATCACTGAGAATGTGGGGTGGATTTTATTTCCCTTTTTCCCCTCCTTTGCCTTGTGATTTAGTTTTCCCCTCTTCCATAACACTCATAACCATATAGAAATTCAATTAATTATGTCATACCTAACCCATCCATAATGATCACATTGTTTTGCATTGATTTCATTGCCACAAAAATGGTCACCAATCTTTTCTTTGAAAATCTGCGCTGATCCCTCCCACCCATAACTGCTTATATCTTATTTTATTCATAACATAATCCTCTTCCCCCTTTATATTAAACATTTGTTCAAGTTTCCGTGAAGGTTTACCACACATCTCTTAACCATAGCCTTTGTCATGGGATATTTGTTTTCCTGGGGCTGCAATTTGTTTCAAATATGTTTAATGTTGAATTTTAATTGTCATAACCATGCCTTGGATCTGATGCTAAAGGGCAGGTAATAAATTGAAATGATTATGACAACAACAATGGTGATGCCTTCACAAAATCGCGAGGGAGCATGAGATCGCAGTGGCCACAATGGCCGCCATGGAAAAAACAGGATGTCCTGGTTTTGCCAGGACAGTTGAGAGTTTTGACATTTCAACTGCAATGCCCCTAAGGCAGCTTACAACTACTAACTAAAATCAATTATCTACATAAGATAACCAAGACGGAGCATAGGAAAAGACAGAGCTGAGTTTACAACTAGCATAAATTTCATTTTAAGTTGCCTCAGGAAAAACAAAACAAAACCCCAAAAAGCAAAAGAAGCCATGCTAGCCCTTAAAGGGTAAAGGTAAAGGGACCCCTGACCATTAGGTCCAGTCGTGACCGACTCTGGGGTTGCGGCGCTCATCTCATGTTATTGGCCGAGGAAGCCGGCGTACAGCTTCCAGGTCATGTGGCCAGCATGACTAAGCCGCTTCTGGCAAACCACAGCAGTGCATGGAAATGCCGTTTACCTTCCCTCCGGAGCGGTACCTATTTATCTACTTGCACTTTGACGTGCTTTCGAACTGCTAGGTTGGAAGGAGCTGGGATTGAGCAACGAGAGCTCACCCCGTCGCAGGGATTCGAACAGCCGACCTTCTGATCGGCAAGCCCTAGGCTCTGTGGTTTAACCCACAGCGCCACCTGCGTCCCTTTAATGCTAGCCCTTAGGAACCAAAAATTAACCGACAGGCAAGAAATGCCTTAAGTACTAATCGAATTGTCATGCAAGTGAGCAAGCTTTCAAGTTCTCCAGAAACCTTCCTCAAACTCGATGTTAAACAAAGTTTTGTGGGTGCGGGAGAGAGCTGGCTTGATGCTGAACCCACAGAGTTTGCATTTAGTCAGTCTTAAGTCGGAGACTTAATAAATAGGTACCGCTATAGCGGGAAGGTAAACGGCGTTTCCGTGTGTTGCTCTGGTTCGCTAGAAGCGGCTTAGTCATGCTGGCCACATGACCTGGAAGCTGTACGCCAGCTCCCTCGGCCAATAACACGAGATGAGCTTGTCGGCGGTTCGAATTCCCATGACGGGGTGAGCTCCCATTGCTTGGTCCCTGCTCCTGACAACCTAGCAGTTCGAAAGCACCTCAAAGTGCAAATAGATAAATTGGTACCGCTCCAGCGGGAAGGTAAACGGTGTTTCCGTGTATTGCTCTGGTTTGCCAGAAGTGGCTTAGTCATGCTGGCCAAATGACCTGGAAGCTCCCTCGGCCAATAATGCGAGATGAGTGCCGCAACCCCAGAGTCGGTCACGACTCGACCTAATGGTCAGGGATCCCTTTACCTTTAAGTTGGAGACAGGGAGGAGGAGATAGCAGACCTTAAAGCCTAGCAGGCAGACATGGTGAAGGGGTTTCAGAAGAGGCGGTGCCACCACCAAACAGGTCTTTCTGTGGTAGCCACCCAACATATTTCCAAAGGTGGGCCGACTGTTAGGCAGATTTTCCAGGACATTTAAGCAATTTCCACCCGGACACTGCTTAGGAGGTCTGAATACTGGCTGTATGGCAACCCTGCTTTACATCTAGCCTGAAGACATACTTTGCTGATCCTGCATGCTCATTTGCAGTTCTTTAGCTAATCCTGATCAAGGTATATGATGCTACAGTTGCTGCCAAGCTTCCCTACCTCTCCCCAGCACCCCACCTCTGAATAGATCAACTTTTTTTTCCTACTGAGAAAAAAATAAATGCATGGACTCAATCCCTCCCCATCCCCCCGCCTCCTCAATCTAACATTGAATCTATCCTTTGTGGGTATTACACATGCAACAAACCTAATCTGGGAAGGGGGAGAAAATTGGCATGATGTTTCCGAGAGCACAGAGAGGGCGTTTGTGCTCTTTGCAGGAGAAACCTTGCATTTCCAGCCAGGACCCTGGAGGAGTGCAACCTGCCAAATCAAGTGTATATGAGGCATGAGAGGATCTCCTATTTTCAAGCATCATTTTGCAGCCAGCACAGCAGGAACCCGCCTGGCTGGGGACAAGTGATGGAGGGGGAAAGAAAGAAAAGGGCTCAACAGAAACCCAGAGGAATCCACTCTGCATAGAGCTCTGTTACGTAGGAACTCAGCCCACAGAGGATGAAGTAGATCGGGAGTGGGGAACCTCTGGCCTTCCAGATGTTGCTGAACTACAACTCTCATCAGCCCTAGCAAGCATGCCCAATAGCCAAGGGTGATGGGAGTTGTAGCTCAGCAACATCTGCAGGAGTAAAGGTGCTGGAAGGCGCAACCTTTATACTTAGGCAAGATTTTTTTTTTTAAGAGCCCTGCCGGGCCAGGCCAGTGGCCCAGTTAGTCCAGCATCCTGTTCTCCTAGTGGCGAATCAAATGCCTATGGGAATTCTGCAAGCATACTGAGATATATGCCTTTGCAGTGGCTTCAATACTTCGATGGCATTTCTCGTTCCATTAAGGGAGCCCATATTTGCATTCAAATTTGCTTTTCACGCCCACTGGTCGGTGGCGCCTGGGTGGAAATCGAGAACAGCACTTTTCAGAAGGTAGCAGCAGACTCTTTTATTACACTTTCAGAATCTTCACTCCACTCTTTGCTCAAAGGGAACAACCTTCAGAATATGACTTCAGGGAAGGCTCTCTAGATGTCCAGTAAATACACGACACGGCCATCTAATGAAAGACATTTATTGTTTGTGGTGTTGCAGGAGCATCCCCAGAGCCACTTGAGTCTTTCATTATTCAGCAAGGAATTTGTCATAAAGGTTAATAATAGGACTGCCACGCAATTAAATAAGTCTCGTCAAATCAATACAGTAATAAAAGAGTTTAAATTGGTCAATTAAATCTGCATAAACTAGCATATGGGGGGGTTGTTCTGAAGTGGGGGGACACACACACAAAGAGTTTCCAAATTCTTAATGTGCATGTGTCTGTTGAGGATCTGAGGGTCACATTAAACCAGAGTGGATTTGATTTAAATCGAATCGATTTAAATCACTAGGCAGTAAGACTTGATTTAAATCATTTTTCACAGACAGACTCCTTCTTGCTGGTATAATCTTAATATTTACAACCAGATGAAGGTTTCATTTTTGGAATAATAAGTTTTCATAGTACTGTAGTTTTTTTTTTTTACAGTTGTATCAAAAATTACTGATTTGGTTATACTTTTAGAAATAGAGACAGATAATCGTGAAATTATTGTGAGGTTTAATAAGTTAACTGTTTATATTTGGACAACTTTTCTGTTGTTCTTTATTGGAAAGAGAAAAATAATCATTTCCTTAATAACAGTTTAAAGAATTTATTTAACTAAAACAATAACATTATAGCATATGTATCCATGTTTGTTAACTGATGTGGTTAAACAATTTTTAAAAAAAACACTTTAGACTGAGTTTTACCACACATGAAAAACTTAAAACAAATCCTTATTTCCTGATGAATAGCCTTCGGACTATAATGCAACTTCAATAGAAAACTATCTTTAGAAAGATTTCTAATGTTTCGGAGGTCAAACAGCCTTTCAGAATGGATTATATTCGAAAACTGAGATACCACTGCACTGGTTCCAATTGCTGAAACAGGGCGTTTTTGTCAAGACTGCCCATTCATTCCAGTAAAAATAACTGTATTACTAGGATAGGTATTTTGTCTAACTGTGATACAACGCATGTGAACACTGCATCTCAGGAGGCTGTCTTGAAACAAATCAGACCACTTGGCCATGTAAGCCTGTATTGCCTGCTCTGACTGGCAGGAGCAATCTAGGTTTCTCATGCTGAAGTTTCCCACTGTAACCTGCTACCTAAGCATTTTCACTGCAAATGCTCTGAGCTATGGCTCCCAAAATTTATTTTCTACCCCAATTTTCTGGAAATGATTCTGGCTGCATTCAAAAAGAGGCTTTCCCTTTCCAAAAGGCATAAAGAGAGCACTTTTACAGAGGCCTTAAAAGCATCCGAGTGTAAATAAGGTGCTACAAGCCAGCTAAATAATCATCTATAAATCAACAGAAAAGGCCCTCCACCCCTCCCCCATTTCTGTTTGCAGAATGGACAAAAAGGGGGGGGGAACCAGCCTTTTCACATGCAAAACAAGAGCAAAGGACAAACAAAAAAACCACATGCTGTCAGATTTGGTAATTTCATTCTCCTAACTACCACTCCACAAAAAAGAATCAGATAATGACATGCCTAAAGTGAGCTTTGGCGAAAAGAGGCAGAGATTTGTGTGCAAAGAACGAATGAACACTAGTTCCAGTGAAAGAAAGATTTGACAGGGAAAAGGGAGGAATTCGGCAGAATTATATTGCACTGTAACTTGCTTTGGGATACCTCATGGGAAGATATTCATAAATAAATATAATTTGCATACCTTGGGTTGTATACATGTAAGTCCTACCCAGAGTATTTTATTTTATTTTTATTTATTGCATTTCTATCCCACCTTTTTCTTCCAGGGAGCTCAAGGTGGATACAAGGTTCTCACCCTCCTCATTTAATCCCCACAACGGCCCTGTGAAGAAGGTCAGGCTGGGAGCTAGGCCCAAGGGTACCCAGTGAGCGTCATGGCTAAGTGGGGATTTGTACCCTTGGTCTCCCAGGTTCCAGTCTGACACTCTAACCACCATACCACACTGGCTCAATGTACACCCATTGAAATAAATGAACCTAAATTGGCCACGTCCATTCACTTTAATGGGCATATTCTGAGTAGAACTAGCACTGAATACCACCCATTATAAAAACAAAACATTATTTGACACAAGTAAATAGCTTTAAACACATTTGGATGCTATTATTTTAGTTCCGTCTTGAATCCCACCTCAGCCTACCACATACCAGTCGACATTTTGAGGCGAGGGGCCCTAAGATTGCTTTTTCTTATTTTTGCAAGAGTAGCCTTCGTGGCTACTGAGTATTTGTGAGGTGACAAACTTTGCCTCAAGGGTCAAACCCTATCTGCTGACTTTGGTGTTTACTGTTACATGAGTTATGTATCCACCAAACAGAAAGGTAAAAGCATTTTCACAAGCTGAACCAAGTTATTCATAGTCAGCAGCGCTTTTAAGGTCAACCAACTCTCTCCGGGAATCGAGGCGCGCTCTCACATTAGCATCGCCAATACAGTGGTACCTCGGTTTAAGTACACAATTGGTTCCGGAAGTCTGTACTTAACCTGAAGCGTACTTAACCTGAAGCGAACTTTCCCATTGAAAGTAATGGAAAGTGGATTAATCCGTTCCAGACGGGTCCGTGGAGTAGTCAACCTGAAGTGTCATGTGGCCAGTATGACTAAACCGCTTCTGGCGCAACGGAACACCATGACGGAAACCAGAGCGCACGGAAAATGCTGTTTACCTTCCCGCCGCAGCAGTACCTATTCATCTATTCACACAAGCGTGCTTTCGAACTGCTAAGTTTGCAGGAGCTGGGATAGAGCAACAGGAGCTCACTCCGTCGTGGGGATTCGAACCGCTGACCTTCTGATCGGCAAGCCCAAGAGGCTGAGTGGTTTAGACCGCAGCGCCACCCGTCCCCCTGGACGTTGACAGACGACAACTCCCATCATCCTCAGCTAGCCAACTAGTCAAGGTGGACATTTCATTTATTTTACTGCATTTGTAGATTGCCTTTCCGATTTTAAAGTACTAAAACAAATGCATGATATAAAATGTAAAAATGGCCCTGGGGCACACTCTGTCTGTCTGTCTGTCTGTCTGTCTGTCTGTCTGTCTGTCTGAATCTATGCTGCCTTTTCCCACTTCCATTGTTCTCTATTTTCCTTCCAACAGGGCAGATGATGACAGTTAGCACTTGGGATGAGGTAGGGAAGAACCTGACTGGACCAGACCTCTGTGTTGTCACTGCCTGCCTCCCTTGCTCTCGTCCATGTGAAAAGGATCTAGGAGTCTTGGTAGACCACAAACTTGACATGAGTCAGCAGTGTGATGCAGCAGCTAAAAAAGCCAATGCAATTCTGGGCTGCATCAACAGGAGTATAGCATCTAGATCTAGGGAAGTAATAGTACCACTGTATTCTGCTCTGGTCAGACCTCACCTGGAGTACTGTGTCCAGTTCTGGGCACCACAGTTCAAGAAGGATACTGACAAGCTAGAACGTGTCCAGAGGAGGGTAACCAAAATGGTCAAAGGCCTGGAAATGATGCCTTATGAGGAACAGCTTAGGGAGCTAGGTATGTTTAGCCTGGGGAAGAGAAGGTTAAGGGGTGATATGATAACCATGTTCAAATATATAAAAGGATGTCATATGGAGGAGGGAGAAAGATTGTTTTCTGCTGCTCCAGAGAAGCGGACACGGAGCAATGGATTCAAGCTACAAGAAAGAAGATTCCACCTAAACATTAGGAAGAACTTCCTGACAGTAAGAGCTGTTCAGCAGTGGAATTTGCTACCAAGGAGTGTGGTGGAGTCTCCTTCTTTGGAGGTCTTTAAGCAGAGGCTTGACAGCCATATGTCAAGAATGCTTTGATGGTGTTTCCTGCTTGGCAGGGGGTTGGACTGGATGGCCCTTGTGGTCTCTTCCAACTCTATGATTCTATGATTCCTTCCCACTGGGCATGTGATGGCCATTGGCCCTGTGATGGAAAGAGAAAGCCAAGCATGAGCAGGCCTCAATGTTGCCTTTGTCTAACCTACTTTCCTTCCTTCCTTCCTGATATTGACCATTGGCCCTGTGGTGCTGTGGCGGTTCCTGTTGTTGTCCCTAGTCCATCTCTTCTTGCTCTTTTCTTCTAGAACCATCTGAAGGGCCGCAGGTTAGCCATGCCTGGTCTAACTGGAACTTACACTTGCCATTTGGAGACCCACCTGTTGCTTCCTTGGACAAATGGGAGCCAGGAGCCCCTGCTGATCTACTGCAAATCACCCAGAGATCTACCAGTAGATCCCAACCTGCCATCTGTCCTGCCCACCCTCGCTCTAAACAGACCAAAAAGGCAAGCAGGTTTTCTTTGCAGGGTTCTTTGCCCTACCGATTGTCGTGAGGAAAAGATTCCAGAACTTCATCCTTCTAACAGTGAGAAACCGCCTTTTCAAATCAAGCCTAAATGAAAGCAAACACCCCGAGGCTGCAGCTCACCAGGCACTAAGATGGAATGGAATAAGCTCCATTCAACCCAGCAAGATATTTTTTGAGCCAATATACCTACGACTGGGCTGGGAGGAAGCAGAGCAGTTAAACCAGAAGCAGCAGCAGCAACGAATAATAAAAATAAAAAGTCAAGCTAGAATATTTAATTAAAACCAATGACACAAAGAAGGTTGTTTAAATGGTGTGCCACTCTGGGCACCAAGGGGGGACACCATAAATGTTTCAAAGCGTCTGCTAGGAAACCATGTAATTAAACATTTCCTCCTCTCTGCTGGTTTTAGTGGAATAAGTGATGTAAGTGTTTGGTGCACTGACTATCAGGTGGATAATCTGCAGAACCCTGCAGCATGTTCTTAAGCAAAATTATAATTGTATTTTCCCCTAAACATGGACCACATGGGCTTCCCTCAAGAGAAACCTGGGAAATGTAGTTTTTAAGGGTGCTGAGAGTTGTTTGGAGATCCCTGTTCCCCGAGTCCCCGGGGAAGAGAGATTGATTGTTAAACCACTCAGGGAATTGCAGCTCTGTAAGAGGAATAGGGGTCTCCTAACAACTTCCAGCACCCTTAATGAACTACAGTTCCCAGTATTCTTTAGGGTCATGACAGCTGAAGTGATATCACAGTGCTTCAATTACATAATGTGGTTGTGGCCCATGGTATGTGTACACAAGAAGAAAAGACTGTTCTGCAGCTGGGGGGGGGGAACGAATCTGCCTTTTCCAGATTCTCTCAGTTATTATTTTTTCCAATCCTGTGTTCAGTTCACTCCACTTCTGCATCAGTCTGCATCATTTATTTGAAAATGCACAAAAATCATATAAATCTTCTGCACTTCTCCTATTATACATGCTTTTTGTATGCATTTTGGTCTAATACAGTGGTACCTTGGTTTGCGACTGCAATCCGTTCCACGGAGGCGGTCGCTCGCCGAAGCGGGCACTCCATGAAAGCACGCTTCTGCGCATGCGTGAAGCGCCGATAGAGCGCTTCTGCGCATGCTGCGCAGATCGCTCCTGCGCATCCGATGCCGTGGAACCCAGATGTAAACACTTCCAGGTCCGCGGCGGTTGCTCGCCGAAACGGTCGCTCCACGAGGTAGTCGTAAACCGAGGTTTGACTGTATACACATTTTTTGCAAGCAATTTATCCATAATGCATTTATGTGCACTTTCTAATATACGCATTTCTGTATGCATATTTTTTTTTACTGCAGAACTAAATGGCAAAATTCAAGAAATTGTCCTGCACAGGGCTGCCCTTGAATGACATTCAGTATTGGCAACTACAAGCTTGGTTTAAGGAGCAATTTGGCACTTAGCTTATACAGTATATCTAAGTTTCTAACAGCATACAAACAAACATAAAGCTTTCAAACCACACACACAGAGGGAGCCAGTGTGGTGTAATGGATAAGAGTGTTGGAGAGCAGGATTCGAATCTGATGGAGGACCTGGCACCACCAGTGGTAAGTTTGGTTTAATTGATTTAATTGATTAAACTGTTTGGTTTAATTGATTCAACAAAACTGATGAACTCAATCCACTGATGCCAGATTTTCAAACCTGATAGTAATTTACCCCTGCAGAGCCCCTCTGCTGCCTCCTTGCCTCTTAGTGCTCTCCTAGGTAATCCCACCGCCCGCCCCACCATCCAGCAGTAACACCCACTTTGGAAACTACAGTCGTACCTTGGTTTTCGAACAGCTTAGCTCTCGAACGTTTTGGCTCCCGAACGCCGCAAACCCAGAAGTGAGTGTTCCGGTTTGCAAATTATTTTTGGAAGCCGAACGTCCGGCGGGGCTTCCAGTTGGCTACAGGAGCTTCCTGCAGCCAATCAGAAGCCACACTTCGGTTTCCAAAGCGGTTTCCAAAGATTCCGTTCGACTTCTGATGTACGACTGTACTGCCTTAGAGGAAAAGGCGAGATATAAATGTAACAAAATAAGCGAATAAATACATCTGAGGAGTGCAGATCTAGGCTGGGCGGCCATTCCTGATCTTGGGCCAACAGTTAATAAAAAACTTTGCACATATGTCATCTATTTCAAAAGGAGGGGATGAGAGAAGCCGGTGTTCAGGAACAACTTTCTCCTTCCCCTTGGGAGAAAGCTGGCTGGCCGTCTCTCCCCGCTGATCAGAACTGGGACTTCCTTAAGTGCTGTTTAAGCACTCCAGAGGTCCTGTAGTACAAGGCAAGCATTCATTTATATTTAAACAATGGTAACAGAGAAGAGAGACTGCTGAGCTGCAAGAAATTCTGGCAGGTAGCTACAGTAGCTGTAAAAGGATTTGGATAAGGAAAAAGCAGGGAGAATGTTGGAGAAAGGAAACAGCAAGGAGATTTTAGCAAAGGAGAAATGCAGAAAAAAAGGAAATGGGAACAGACAAAAGGAGAGGCAAGAAAAAGTAAGGCAGCATTGCAGAACTGGGCAAAAGTTGAAAGAATGGAGAAAAGTTTCTGTGTTTCCCAAGGATGTAATAAGAGACACGCACTTCTGGGTCTGACGTGTCTGTAATCCAAACCGTATGCAAACCAAGATGTATGCAAACCAAGTTATCATTGTATAGGGTGCCTACATTCTGTATGGACTGGTTGCACGGCAACATGTGCAAATGGCTTTAGATACCTATTAGGTCTATCAATTACCATATAGCATATACTCAACGCAAAAAAACAGCGACCATTTGTTGTTGACAAAGGACAGCTGGACCTATAAAGGGCCCCATTACCTTCAGTAGCTTAGGGCCTCATCAAACCTAAATCGGGCCCTGCCTTGGACTAATCACAGCTGAACTACCTCACAGGGCTGTTGAGAGGATGAAATGGGGTGAAAAGGAATCACGTACACCACCTTCAGGTGGGATATAAAGGAAGTGATATTGTGTGGGTGTGATGGTACTCACTTGGTACAGAGTACCAACATCTCTTCTTTTGCTGCTCATGGCAGCCATAGTGTGCTGACACCCGCAGCACATTGATTAAGAGTACCGACACCTCATTTTAAAGCATAATAAACCCTGCCGTGCAAACCTACAGCTCAGCTGGCAGCACATGAGAGTCTTAACCTCGGGGTTGTGGGTTCGAGTCAAGAATTGCGTGAAAAGGGGGTTGGACTAGATGACCCTTGGGTTCCGTTCCAATGCTACAATTCTATAATTCTGTTATAAGATCAATGTTGGGTTCCTTGTTGGAAGAAATATGGGCTATAAATGTAAGATATGTACAGTAAATATATATATTATGGCAAAAATTTGCAACCTTAAAACAACTAATGTTCTAAATTAGTGGCATAATTTTGACTTGCAGTACAATTCTGCTACGGGTTTACTCAAATGTACGTCCCACCAGGTCCAATAGGCCTTAGCCCATAAGGCCATTTTTGCAGGCTGTTCAAACATGGTTAAGGAATCACCATTCTTGACGTCTGCACCGCTCCTCAAAAACTGAGCCTAATTTAGGCCTCTGTAATAAAAATTATGCGCCCCGATTTAAGAATCGCTCTCAGCGGCTATAAAGCTTTAAAAATGGGCATGCATCAAGAAGGTTCTGGAGCCTGTGCTTCCTTTTTTTAAAAAAGGAAAAAGCTGTAACCCCCCCCCCCACTTCACTCTTCTACCCTGTAAATCAAAAATGTCAGTAGAAATTGCTGCCCTTTATCACAAGTTACGGTTTTGCTGACAGTTTTAAAATTAAAAGCTATATCACTGGATGACTTGGGAGTAATGCATGGCTGGTCTCAACACACACACACACACACACACACGGGCAGTTATGAAGTTCCTAGGCAGAAAATATTTTTGTTCACAGCCTCTTCACTTGCTCATGCTAAGTTGGCAAGATCTCAGCAAAAATATTATTTCGCAAACTGGCAAGTTTTTTTTGCTCGCAACTGAGCCGCATCACAGCTCATATTTCACGTGATAGAGCACCCTGTTTGAGCCCCAGGGACAAAGTTCAGTGGATTTCGGGACGTTGTTGGATGGTTTGTGCTAAAAGCCAAGTCACAACACTACAACAACAGCAATACAATAAATCCATATTTGAGCTTCTTGTGGACAATCCCATGCAGAGATGGAAACAGTGTGATTCCTAGATGAGACATAGCAGGTCTCACCCAACTGCACCTAACATTTTTTAACAAGGAAGATTCTCATACTGCCTTTCCATATATAACTGCAAAAATGGCATCCAAAAACACAGCAGAATATTTTCCGACAACATTTTTAAAAATTGATTAGGAACATAGGAAGCTGCCTTATTCCAAGTCAGACAACTGGATCCATCTAGCTCAGTATTGCCCACACTGGCCGGCAGCAGTACTTTGGGGTTTCCCGCAGTGGACATTCCCAGTTCCACCTGGAGGTAGCCAGGAATTGAATCTGGTACCTTATGCACTCAATGCAGGTGCCTACCACAGAGCTATAGTGTGCAAAACACAAAATCAGAAACCGCAAAGGAGGAGAAAAATAACGTGCTAATAAATTCTACAAAAGCCTAATAAATAAGGAATGGCTTAACCTGCTTCTGGAAGGACCATGTTGTGTTCTAAAGGTGAGCATAACAAAGTTCTAAGGCCGGAACAGGAAAGGTTCTAGACTTCATGGAAGCTGACCTAGGCTCCATGTAATTACTTTAATTTAATTTATTAGTTTTATACACCACCCTTCATCATAAGATCCCAGGGTGGTTGACAGACTACAGGATAAAAACAAGTAAATAATTAAAAACAAAACAGCAAAACAGTAGCTTTTGGCTTGGCTGGTTAGTATATTTGGGTGTTTCTGGTGCTGTTAAATCGGCATTTTCTGTATTATTTAAGTTCTGTTTTAAACTATTAACTCGAGGCACCTTAAACCTTGGAAAATCAGCTAATAAATGCCTTTCATAATACTTCCTTGGTTATATTCAGCACAAAAGGCATCAATTTAAAGTATCCTATCATTGGGTGTGGGCAGTAATAGAAGCAAGCATGATTGAAGACTGATATATAAACACATCTTGAAATCAAACATGTAAGACACAGCAAGTTCTGATGAGTTGGGTCTTAAATTTGGGGGAGACGGTGTCATTCGGGATGGTGCCAAGCTGTTCCTCCCAGGCTACCCATGATCATGGGAAGTTTCCCATTACCAAGTCAGACCATTGGTCCATATAACTCAGTATTGTCTACTCTGACTGTCAGCAGCTTTCCAGGATTCCATATCAGGGTCTTCCCCCAACCCTATCTGGAGATGCTGAGGATTGAACCTGTGACCTTCTGCATCCAAAGCAGACACTCTTCCACTAAGCTATAGGCTTTCCCCATTCATTCTCAACAGATCTGAACCAACTATTTGCAAAGTGCTTTTGGTATTAGGCCAAGGGCCATATGAAATTAGGCTGAAGGCCGCATGTGGTCCTTGGGGGGGGGGCACCCTGGTCCCACCCTTATGCCCGAATAACAGTCCTATGTAGCCCAAAAATGCACCCAGAAGCCTAGCAGGTATATTATCTCACTTTTTATTGCTCTGAGTTGTAGCCAACTGAGTCTTACTTGGAGTAGACTGACTGGACACAACAGAGCTAAGTTACCTGCATCCGTTAGTTCCCTTGGGTCTACTTTGAGTAGGACTAAGATCGACTACAACCCTATGTTTCTTGTTTCATAAAACCAAAGAAGATACAAAAGATTGTAGCCAATCTTAGTCCTACTCAGAGAAGACCTGCTGAAATGAATGGGCATGGCTAATTTACACCGTTAATTACAATGGCTCTGAGCAAAACTAACAATGGATTATTCAACCCCAAGGCTGGAATCCTACACACACTTACTTGAGAGTAAGTTCTGTTGAACTCAGTGGGGCTTACTTCTGAGTAGAAATGCATAGGCTTGCACCTTAGATTGCCATTTGCAACCCATCACATTTTGCTTAACTACCGAAACGTGACTCTCAATTTGAGAGGAATTATGGCCTGAACAAAATTCTATTGAACCACAGAACCCAGTGAAAATTCAAATAATTGCACAATTTCTAGTGTCTTGTGTAGGCTGCATTTAACGTGTCTTTCATTTCATGCCTCACCCTTAATTTTATGAGAGAGAAATCTCAGTCTTTACAAGAACACATATTTAGGCTTCCTTCCTACACACTTTAAAATGTTATTACCAACTTCAGCATAACTTGGAGATGAAGAAAAGTCTGTTGTACCCAAGACTTCAACTGTTCTGGATCCAAAAGGGGAAAGCAGAGATAGAAAACATGACAACAAGATCTTAGAGATCAAACTGCGGGATCACACACACAAAATATGCCGTACATGCAAGTTTCTCAACCACACAAGCTCAGCATCACAAAACACTGTTATTAAACAAACCTACATGAATTCCATTTTTAGAGATGCACTAAACATTTCATTAAATTAATTAATAAAGCAATGGATGCAATCATAGTTAAATCTATAATTATTCAGTTTTCCTATCCTTAGGAAGTTCCTAAAATTAGTATGTTATCAGCTTTCATGCCCTTTCACCCCTTAAAATCTGAACAAAGCAAAATTTGTGTTATTAAGTTGGAAAGTGTTGAAATATTTTAAGAATCATTCCAATAAAAATAGATTTCCAAGTAGGGTTTTGAATTTGTTTCAGTATAAAACATAAACCACAGAGCCTAGGGCTTTCTGATCAGAAGGTTGGCGCTTCGAATCCCTGTGACGGAGTGAGCTCCCATCACTCGGTCCCTGCTCCTGCCAACCTATCAGTTCAAAAGCACGTCAGAAGTACAGCGGGAAGGTAAGCGGTGTTACGGGGGGGATGCTCTGGTTTGTCAGAAGCGGCTTAGTCAGGCTGGCCACATGACCTGGAAGCTGTACGCCGGCTCCCTCGGCCAATAAAGCGAGATGAGCGCCACAACCCCAGAGTCGGTCATGACTGGTTCTAATGGTCAGGGGTCCCTTTACCTTTACCTTTAAGGCTGCAACCTAAGTAAAGTGACTCAGAGGGACTTACTCAGCGGGACATGCATAGGATTGCACTATAAATGCATTTTATTTTATTTTTCAATCACAGCCGTGTATTTCGCACAACTACTTTGGCCACTAGGAAAGAAAAATGTTTATCATACAGCATGGGAAAATTAATGTTTTGTGCTTTTTCTTTTTTCTTTTTTAGTTCTGCTTTCTAAATACAGGTCAAATGAACATGCTAAATTGGTAAAGACAATGTGAAACTTTTCCAATTCAATCCGCCGCTCCCCTGAAAACCCACTGGACACAGTGGAACTTACTCCAGAGTAAACATGCATACAGTAGGTTTGTGTTGTATGCCAGATCACAGCATCTGATTCTGGAGTCATGCTCTCCAACTTTAGAATCTTTGATAACTGGTTAAAATTAAGCCAAGTATGCTCCTAAACTCAATTTGAGAACTCTCATTTAAAAACCCATAGAAAAGGGAAAAGATCAGCTGCTGGAACAACAGGTCTACTTGCAATTAAGAGTGGGGAAAACACAACCGTTCGCTGTTTCGCTTTTCTGCATCTACCCACTTGGCTTTTATGGAGGTAAAACAAATTTCACCTTTTAAATATTCTTTTTTTTTTATTTAAAAAAACAAGACATAAAAACATAGGCCAGGAAATATCCATTTCATCATCTTTTCATCAAATATTGATTTTAATTAAAGATTTAAAGCTTTCCAATTAAAAATGGATCTCCAGGCCAGTGATCTGTTTTGGACTAATCGTCATGGCGCAGGACTCCTCACCGAGAGAACTGGCTCCACTTCAACCTTGGCAGATTTTTAAGGGTCATAAAACGGGCGAATGCCAAGATTCTTCCTTGATTAACAGCCTGATCCTAAGTGTGTTTACTCAGAAGTAAGTCCCAATGTGTTCCGTTAGTAACACAGCATTAGGATTGCAGTTCTGAAGACCAGTCCAGTCTTCGCTTTTACACAGGGACTAAGTCCTTCCACGGAATTCAAGAGGATTTGACCTCAACAATGATAGCCCTAGACTTGTGTTAAATCGTTAAGGCTTTTGTTCTATTAGAGACCCTTCAATTAGGCTGCCTGTTCCTGAACTTTCAGGGGAAAGAATGTTGGGCTACATCAAGGTCAATGAACTCAGGGATGATGGGAGTCATATTCCAACAACATCTGGAGAGAATCAGTTGGCCACACCTAGGGATGTTGGGAAAATTCCATCAGAAATGAGAGAGAAAAACCACTATAATCTACACGATAGCCAAAGGTCTGGAACCCAAATCATGCAAGCCAATGCAAACCACAGCGGTACCTCGGTTTAAGTACACAATTGGTTCCGGAAGTCTGTACTTAACCTGAAGCGTACTTAACCTGATGCGAACTTTCCCATTGAAAGTAATGGAAAGTGGATTAATCCGTTCCAGATGGGTCCGCGGAGTACTTAAACTGAAAGTACTCAAACCGAAGCATACTTAAACCGAGGTATGACTGTACTGTTGTGGTTTTAGTTCATAAATAATTTTGTTGTCTTATGGGTGGTTTTCATGTCTTCCTTCCAATGAAATCCATTGAATTACAAAATTAATTGAAGGTAGCAACAAGAGGAAATCTTGGACACATCAAGAACCAAGTGTGGGGAACCAATTTTGGGGGAAACGGTCTTAAAAATTGTCTCAATTTGTGGCTGATTTCGTAAAAAAAATGGAAAATTGATAAAAAAACAATGTGGCAAGAAATAATAACAATTACATAATTAATTACATTAGTTTTGGCCAATGTAATGGCAAGTTGAAGGATGACAGTTTCAGTAAAATCCGAACTGTAGTGCCTGCTGCTTCCTTGCTAATGCCTCTTGCTTGCCTGAATGGAGGATAAAAGGGGTGGGTTGGTGGGTGTAGAACAGGCACCCCCAAACTGCGGCCCTCCAGATGTTTTGGCCTACAACTCCCATGATCCCTAGCTAAGAGGACCAGTGGTCAGGGATGATGGGAATTGTAGTCCAAAACATCTGGAGGGCTGGAATTTGGGGGTGCCTGGTGTAGAATCTAGCCTACTGTACAAACAGTGTTAGAAACACAGACACATAACTTAGTCGCCAAATGGCTCCTTAAAGCAAGGTTACCGTCACCAAAACGGGATGTCTAGTTGCCAATTTGGGGCAAGACACCTCTAAAGTCCTATTTTTCAAATGATGAACTGACTGCAATTGATTCTGTTAAATATCTGGCTAGTTCAGATGACAACCTTGAGCTAGGTTAAGAGCTTTGAGAACTTAAAAGAAGAAAAGTCACTTGATCCAGGGACAGTCCATATATATATATATATATATATATATATACACATACAGTGGAACCTCGGTTTATGAACACCTCGGTTTATGAATTTTCGGTTTATGAACACCGTGGACCCATCTGGAATGGATTAATTCATTTTCCATTACTTTCAATGGGAAAGTTCACTTCAGTTTATGAACGCTTCAGTTTATGAACAGACTTCCGGAACCAATTACACCCATGCTTCAGTTTATGAACGCTTCAGTTTAAGTACTCCGCGGACCCGTCTGGAACGGATTAATCCACTTTCCATTACTTTCAATGGAAAAGTTCGCTTCAGTTTATGAACGCTTCAGTTTATGAACAGACTTCCGGAACCAATTGTGTTCATAAACCGAGGTACCACTGTATATATATATGGCTATTCCAACCTCTTTTTCTTAATGATGACACAGACCATTCACAACATAAGAATATTCTTCAAAGATGGAGCACCGGGGGGGGGGGAGGCATGGCAACGGGCACAATTTTGAGAGGGGGTGCAAACAGGTGCCCCCACAGCAAGCACCTTCATCAGAGCCTGGCTCCACATCAGGAGCTGTGCCTTGGCTGCAGCGCTTGTCCCTGGCAAAGCTCTGCCCATCGGGTCAGGCCTGACCCGAGGGAGGAGAGCAGGTGAGTGGGTAGAAGCGCTGCTGCCCACCCTACTTGGCCACAGCACACCCTGCACCCAGTGGCGGCAGAGAACAGCCCTTCTCGGCCACAGCGAGGCATGCGCAGCTACAGCAGCACCATCACCGGGTCTGGTTTGACCCAGCATCAGAGAGTAGGAGAGTTGGCAGCTGGGGGGGGGGAAGCATTTTGGTTCCTGAAATTCATTCTGATTGTGCAGATAAAATATAGCGGATAGAATTCCACAGGATGGGGGATAAGTGCGGGGGAACAGTCCGCATCCAACGAACCCCAGGCACACACATCCAGATCAGCGCCGGATTTACGTATAAGCTAAACAAGCTATAGCTTAGGGCCCCACTGTCTTGGGGGCCCCCCCAAAAAAATAAAGGAAGGGAAACACAAGATGTACATTTCCAAAATATAAGATGAAAAAAACCCACATACAGCAACAGTGTTTTGTGTTGTGTAGGCTCCTATGATGTAAGTAATGGGCCCTGCCTGCTCGCCTGCTCCCTAAAATATCACTGGTTTGCTCATTTCTATATATAGGGTGCCTACATTCCGCATGGACTGGTTGCATGGCAACATGTGCAAATGGCTTTAGATACCTATTAGGTCCAGAAATTACTATATACAGTGGTACCTCTCAACATGAAATTAATTAGTTCCACAAGTCGTCTTGTGTTGTGATAATTCCGTCTTGTGAAGTGCGGTTTCCCATAGGAATGCATTGAAATTTAATGTGTTCCTATGGTGGGGGAGTGCAAAAAAGGCGCCGACTCACCCGCCATGGCCGCTCCAGAAGTTCTTAAGGCTGTGGGGAGGGGGAAGCAGGAGGAGGGCCAGGGAGAGGCTCCCTCCCTCCTTCCCCAGCAGCCGGACCCTCGCACCCAAGCAGACAGACAGCCCGTTCGCGTGCAGGCAGGCAGGCTTAAGGTGAGTGAGGGGGGATCCCGCTGCTGCGGAAGCCGGGCACTTGGTTGCAAGTGGCCAATAGTCAGGTGCAAAATGCACCTGGCACCTGGCTAATTTCGAACACTGTGTAAAAACATGTAAATCATTGCTCCACCCCCATTTGCTTTTAGCCCCACTACCACTGGGTTGTGGCCTCTGAAAGGTTGCCTAGAAGAGAGTGTGGTCCTTGGGCTGGAAAAGGGTTTCCCACCTCTGGCTTGAAAGCGGGGGGCGGGGGATATTAAGGAGAAGCTTGATAGGATATGGATGGGTAGCTTGTGTTAAGGATAGAGGGAGGCAAAGGCACTCCTAGGCTACAGCATGAGGGAACACAGGCTGTGCTGAAGCAGAGTTGCAGTTGCACTGCTGGTGACATTTTCCACGCTGCTGGACCAGGTCAATGGCCCATCTAGTTCAGCATCCTGTTCTCACAGTGGCCAACCAGATGACTGTGGGAAACCAGGGAGCAGGACATGAGCAGAACAGCTCTCTTCCCACTAGTGGTCCCCAGTAAAAAAGGTAAAGGTAAAGGCCCCCTGGATGGTTAAGTCCATTCAAAAGCAGCTATGGGGTTGTGGCGCTCATCTTGCTTTCAGGCCGAGGGAGCGGGCGTTTGTCCACAGACAGTTTCCCAGGTCATGTGGCCAGCAGGACTAAACCGCTTCTGGTGCAACAGAACACCCAGAGCGCACGGAAACACTGTTTACCTTCCCACCGTATTTATCTACTTGCACTGCTGTGCTTTCAAACTGCTAGGTTGGCAGGAGCTGGGACACAGCAACGGGACCTCACTCTGTCGCGGGATTTGAACTGCCGACCTTCTGATTGGCAAGCCCAAGAGCCTCAGTGGTTTAGATCACAGCGCCACCCACGTCCCTGGTACCCAATAATTAGCATTGCCCCTGTTCTGGAGGTAACACACAGCCATCATGCCTAGTAGTCAACCAACAGGCTTCTCCTCCATGCCTTTGTCCAGTCCTCCAAAGTGCCACCATCCTAGGCTTTGGAAAACATGTGACACACTTGCCATAAAAGCTGGCCCATACTGCAGTAACAGTTTTCAAACACACAAACACGTCACAAGTACTCTCTCCCTGCCCCAAAATCATTAATATTAGAATCCAGAAACATAAAGTTATGGCAGAATTGATTTAGGTTCCATATCCATCAAACCTCCTGAATTCTAAAAATGCACAAAACTATTGATGAAGTTAGTGCAGAAATTGCCTCCCATCAAAGGAGGACAGGAAGGTCTGGGGGCCTTTCTTGGTCAACGGTTTCAGAACATAATCACAAAAGGCCAACATTTCTTCCAGGGCTCATACAAATGTAAAGGCTGGTGCCTACATTTCTCAATAGATGCAGGAGGCTGGCTCCTACAGATTTTGTTCTGGACTCAGTGTGAGTCCAGTGGATCAGTTTTGCCCAAAACAATGGAGGAAGAAGTGGATTGCAAAGTTGCCAACTTTTTAAGCGTCCCCCGTTCTTCTGCCTTCTACAGAAGCCTGATCTGCAGAGATTAGCAGCGGACAACTTTCATCCTTTCCTAGCACTAAAAAGCTCCACCTGCTACCACTTCCTGCACTTCAAGCACATACAAGAAAGGAACAGGATTGGGATTTGTTTTTAACTTATCAGTTGGCACCCATAAGGGGATGGGCCTATTATATCAGATGGCAGAACACATGCTTTCCATGCCGAATATCCCAGGTTCCATCTCCCTCACCTTCAGGTTTCCAGAAGGAGATCAGATTGTGTGAAAGATGACACCCAAAGGGCCAATCAGAACAGACAAAAGAACTGGATATGTCAAGGGAGGATTCTGGCAGGGCTGCCTGCTGCCTGGGTCTCCGCAAGAGCATTATAAATGTTCCCCCTATGGATGCATCCGTGGGAACATCAGCATGCCTACTCAGAAGCAAGCCCCACTGAGCCCAGCGGGGCTTTCTCCCGAGGAAGCCTGCGGGCGACTGAAACCTTAGTAACAGCAACGGGCGACAGTAACCAAAGGTGCAGGTGGTGAGGGCCGATGACACGGCGGCGCTTTCCCCCCAGGGGCCATCCCTCGGGGTGGGGGTGGGGGGACACCCCTGCGGGGTTGCTGGTGTGCGTGTGTATGTGTGAGATCGCACCGGTACCTCCGAACCAAGACGTTTCTGTCAGCAGCAGCAGGAGCAGCAGCAGCGCCCACAGCTACTCACCGGGTGGATTAACAGCCGCCGGCGTTGCCATCTTGTCTCTGGAAGAACTAAGATAAATTGCGAGCTGGGGGGCAGCTGGAGGGGGCTGGCTATAAGGTGGACCGAGGAGGAGGAGGAGGGCTGATGCTCTGCTGCGCAGCCCAAGGAAGATGGGGAGGGACGGGTCGGAGCAGCCTCCCCGCCCGCAGTCACACAAAGGCAGGCGTCCGCGCAAGGGGATCCGCGCGCGCGGCGAGGCTGGGAAATGCAGCTGGGGGCGCTCGGGCTGCTTGCGCGCGGCTGGCCAAAATGTCTGATCTGATGAGAATCCTTTTTTTCCTCTCTCTCCCCCCCTTTTTTTGCAATCGCTTCTACACATGCTCAGCCCGCACACACCCCTCCCCTCGCTGCCCACCTCAGTCCGAAGTGAGCATGTGCCAAGGAACTGCACATGTGCGCTGGCCAAGTGAAGCTGCTGCCCTCACTTTGCGCCCTCAGCCTCGCTCGCTTGGGTACCTCTCCCTCTCCATCAAGGGCGCACGCTGCCGCTGCGTGTCATATGCCGCTAATACGCAATAAAAAAAACAACCTCAAACGCTGTAACATTTAATAAATTTAGTGTCATTACTTACTGCTAAAGTCCTGCTGAGGTTTTTTTTTTTTAACCCCCTAGTAAAAAAAAGTATCAAATGCGAAAACATAATTGTGTGCGAGCGCTATACCTTTGAAGCACATTCTTCCCCGCAAAGAATTCTGGGCACTGTAGTTTACCCCTTATGGAGTTGCAATTGCCATCAACCCTCAACAAACTACGAGGCACAGAATTCCTTGAGGGGATGAATGTGCTTTAAATATAATACGCAAACAAGTAAATTTATATTTAATTATAGTACTTAATTTTGTGAGTTTGAGAGGCAGGGTTAGGCTATATGCCTGAGTCCCCTTTCTAATCCCTGGATCCAACAAGAATTCAATTGCTGGAATAGCCAGGGCAGCTTCTTGGTGAGGTCATGGCCCCCAAGTATGGCTCATTAAGTGGCTCTGTGCTAGAAGGGAAATAGATGCAAAAGTTGGTGTGTGAACTAGAAGTATGGAGCTGGAAGCAGGCTGGGCAACTGGAGCGACAGAGCCATGCCTGATCTCAGCTGGGATCCGAGACTGTGGCTTTGGGAGAAGCAAGACTCTATTGGGGTGTTAATCCTGTGAGCCCCTCCATCATAGGCTCACATTGTATATATGGGCAAATATCCTGCATTTCTGGATCTATTTATTCTGAGTGCACTATGTTTATGGTTTGATGAACAACACAAAGAACTTCATTGACTGGTAGGAAAGAAATGTAAATAATAAAATGGGCGCCATTCATTATCCTAGGACAGGGGTTCCCAAACTGTAGCCCGTGAACCACAGTAGTCAGTGAGCTCCATTCAGGTGGTCTGTGACGTGTTTGCATTAAATGAGAGTAGCAGTGTGGTGTAGTGGTTAGAGTGTTGGACTAGGACCAGGTGGGAGACCAGGGTTCAAATCCCCACTCTGCCATGAAGCTCTCACTGGGTGACCTTAGGCCAGTCACTGCCTCTCAGCCTAACCTACTTTACAGGGTTGTTCTGAGTTATAAAATGCAGAGGAGAAGAAATTTCTAGGCCACCTTGAGCTTCTTGGAGGAAAAGTGGAATATAAAGGCATTTTTTTTAAAAAAAAATCATATTGATTTTAAATTGTATTTAATGGCTTCTTATATTTTTATTGTATTAAAATCCAAATTGTAAGACAAGGTAACAAAGAAAAGAAGCAATAAAAATATAATTAAAAACCATGCAGCATCTAGCATGGCACATTACAAGTAGGCAGAAAATTCATTAAATAGTTCTCAAAGATCATCAATAATTTTCAAGTTGTCCAGCAGGGCAGGGAACTGCTGTTTTAGGCTGTGCCAGAAACCCTCCTCCCAAAGAGGTAGCTTATCCCACCCTCTTCCCTTGCAGGAACACCAGTATTTAACTGAAGGAAGGGCACTATTCAGAGACCTTATGTAACTGGAAAATACAAACAAGGCTGCAATCCTAAACTTGCTTGCTTGAAAATGTATCCCATTATCAAAATCAATGCTTACTGTTTAACTACATATTGATCCGTTAAATTTATTGCTCTGTTGAGAGTATTTACTTTGAAGTTAAATTCTAACAAACAGAGAAAAGTGTGAAATGTGCTATTATTTATGCTTTAAAAAGGTAAAGGACCCCTGACAGTTAAATCCAGTTGCAAACGACTCTGGGGTTGTGACAAATGTGCCGACATTTGTCCGCAGACAGTTTTTCCGGGTCATGTGGCCAGTATGACTAACCCGCTTCTGGCGAAACCAGAGCAGCGCACGGAAACACCGTTCACCTTCCTGCTGGAGTGGTACCTACAGTATTTATCTACTTGCACTTTTACATGCTTTCGAAATGCTAGGTTGGCAGGAGCTGGGACTGAGCAACAAGAGCTCACTCCGTCGTGGGAATTCGAACCGCCGACCTTCCGATCGGCAAGCCCTAGGCTCAGTGGTTTAGACCACAGCACTACAATTCCTGGAGTGATTTAACAATCAATCCCTCTTCCCAGGGAACGCTGGGAATTGTAGTTCTGCGAGGGGCATAGGTGGTCTGCTAACTCTCAGCATCCTTAACGAACTACAGTTCCCAGGATTCTTTGCAGGAAGTCACGGCTGTTTAAAGTGGATTATTCTAAAATATGGTGCAGACAGGGCATAAAGAATGCAGTTTAGTGGGTGCTGCTAAAAGAAGCGAACAACCAACTCACAGGAGTGAGGAGCAGTGCAAGGCAGGATAGACCTTTCATTTACTGGATGAGTAACCCCTAGTCTCCTAATAATTAAGATGCAAATTGGTATAGAGGGCTATATTTTATCATGCACACAAAGTCAGCTTTGGCAGAACAATAATGAGCTGCACCATCCTGAGAAAGTGCTTAAACTTCCAGCCCCTTGATGGTTTATTGGTTTTGTATATATATATAATTTTAAGAAAATGATTAATTAAAAACAATTGAACATCACACAATATATTTTCTGCACTGATCTCTTTGGGAGCTTAATGAAAACTCATAGGGCTTCTTCTTTCGAAAATTATAAAAGGAGAAATGAATGTATTTGCTTTAAACTAGGGGGTTTGTCTTAGAAACAGCCGGACAAAATTAGATGTGGGTGATATGTGATCAATGCCCCCGATCCCCTAGCACTACAAATCTATTGCTGTTCTGGGACAGGGGGCAGAAAGACTCCCATGACTGTTCCATCAAACAAAACATCTCCAAAGACTCACAGATCTGGGTATATTTCCAAAGGATTTACATGTTTACAGCAAAGATGGTCTTTGTAGTTGGACTACAAGTCCCATCATCCACCGCCGGCATGGCTAGCAGGCAAGAATGATGTGAACTGTAGTCCAGCAACAGGTTATCCTCCCTGCCAGCTGGGATCCAGAATATTGTGAGGGATAATAATGAATAATAATAATTGTACCATTGCCCCAGCCACTCTGGGCGGCTTCCAACATATATAAAAACATAATAAAACATTAAACATTTTTTAAACTCCCTATACGGGGCTACCTTCAGATGTCTTCTAAAGGTTGTACAGTTATCTATCTCCTCAAGTCATGATTCCCCACCCCGCACCCCTTCTGAGCAGCACTGTAAACAAGTCCCTTATAAGATGTAAACATTTGGAAATCTGGTTTTAAATGAGACTTGGCCTCTCCATCTTTCCAACCGCAACTCTTATTATGATGCCAATGACATTTCATGTGTAATTCAATTTAGCCTTGTAGATGAAAGAAGAGAGGAAAAACTCTCAACAACCCTCCAGTCCTAATCAAACCTCTCAGTTGTATTGTTTTATCTTGAGCAGACTGCATAGCAGTAGAGTTCTTTATTGATGACCCAACTGGAAAGCATGCATGAGATACAGATTACCTCCCCCAACTAAAAAAGAAGTGTGAATTAAAATTGCATACTATATACCATGAGAAATTCTGCGGCGCAGAGTTAGCCTCTGAATCAAATATATGGAACAAAGGGGTCTTTGAGTAACTGCTAGAAAGAAAATCATTGTTGACTTGCACAGCATTTTCACCTCTTTACAGAAGGCGGATCGACCCACTGCAGACATCATTTATGTTGACCAAGACATCCCAATATATGGCAATATATTCAGTATACCCAGAGACATATTCTAAACACACCAACTAGTCTCTTACTTAATGTGTTATGCTGATCAATACTGTACTAATAATGCTAGGACATAGTAGCAACTTTGCAAAACTGCATGGGCGCCTTAATGAACATATGGGGCTTCCTTGCAAAAGACTCATTTGTGCACATCAACAAAACACATTGAGCTCTCCTCCTCCATGACTGTTTCGGTTGTGTGAAGCATTAGTGTGGGTAAAGGAAAAGGACCCGTGCACAGTTGAGTCCCATCAAAGGTGACTATGGGGTTGCAGCACTCATCTCGCTTTCAGACTGAGGGAGCTGGCGTTTGTCCACAGACAGATTTCCGGGTCATGTGGCCAGCAGGACGAAACCACTTCTGGCGCAACAGAACACCGAGATGGAAGCCAGAGCACACGGAAATGCCGTTTTACCTTCCCGCCGCAGCGGTACCTATTTATCTACTTGCACTGGCATGCTTTCGAACTGCTAGGTTGGCAGGAGCTGGGACAGAGCAACGGGAGCTCACCCCGTCAGGGGGATTCAAACCGCCAGCCTTCTGATTGGCAAGCCCAAGAGGCTCAGTGGTTTAGATCACAGCACCACCATCAGATATCCACAAGGACCTTGGGCAATGGCATGCTAATGCTGCATGCAACTGGGCCAGCACTCTTGGGACAGAAATGCTCAAACATTACCCTTGTGAATGGACATAGGCTTGGGATTCCACCTAGGGCAGTTGCAAGACATACGGTTGCTATCAGCCCAGAGATGGAAATGATATAAAGTCCCTACCTCAGAAGAATGGCAAACTGTTGGACTATGCCGAAATGGCAAAACTGACCAGAAAGCTCAGGAACCAAGAAGACCAGAACTTTAACAAAGAATTTATCTTGGAGACCACTGTAAGCAGATGAAAACATTAGCAGAATTGCAGGAACATTCATAATGTAGCAAGTACTATGGAGATAATGGATTTATATAAAATATGAACTACAGTGGTGCCTCGCAAGACGAATTTAATTCGTTCCGCGAGTCAATTCGTTTTGCGAAAAATTCGTCTTGCGAATCGCGGTTTCCCATAGGAATGCATTGAAATTTCTTTTTTTGCCCATAGGAACGCATTAATTAAATTTCAATGCATTCCTATGGGAAACCGCAATTCGTGAGACGAATTTTTCGCAAAACGAATTCGTATTGTGAGTCACCTATATAATCGCAAGACACATTCGTCTTGCGAAAAACTCGTCTTGCAGGGCATTCGTTTTGCGAGGTACCACTGTATTGAAAAAGATGCAGTAGAAAAGGTTTGATAATAGGACCCACGCAGAAAGGTTGGAAGTCCAGAGATTTGGAGGAATCTCCAAATGTGTATGGTTGTGTTGTTATAATTTTATACTTTTAAAATAAAATAAAAATTATTTCAAAAAATAAAAATAAACATGGAGATGCCAGGGATTGAACCTGGAACCTTCAACACTCAAAGCTGATGCTCTACCTCTGGCCCTTCCCTAAGAGATAGGTGCTATGGTCTCTAGACATACTGGCTTGGCAGGAAACCCCTTGAAAATCCCCTTCAGACACGCAGACGATTGGACTGAGAAAGGTGGTGTAAGAAATTATAACTGTGCACATAAATAAAATGGCCAGTTGGCAACCCTACCCACACTCAACCTTGGCCAACAGCCAAGAGGCAAAGGCTGCCTACGCTGGTGAACACGATGAATAATTTGCAGTTTTTATTGCACATGATTAAATATGAATCCAGGTTCTTTTGAGTGCTTCCTGGTCATCTGACTGTGTAACAACATAAACAGCGGCATGAACCTTAATATGTTTTCTCCCCAGAAAAACAACAACCGTGTTGCTCTAATGGAATATACTTTAACTGAGCTCTGCATGACCAGAAGCAGTCGCATCAAGACACAAACACTGTGTGTGTGTGTGTGTGTGTGTGTGAGAGAGAGAGAGAGAGAGAGAGAGAGAGAGAGAGAGAGAGAGAGAGAGAGAGAGAGAGAGAGAGAGAGCGCAAAACATTGTGGAATGTAGTGTGCTGAATGCTATGACTTAGCACTTATTTACCCTTTTACTCTCTTAAAAAATAAATAAATATGTGGACATTAAAAATTGAAACTATAATCCAAGTCTCCCTTCCCCTGGGAGAGTAGAGAGCCCGTTGCTATTAGGTCCTGTCATTGGTATATAAAGCCCTCAACAACTTGGGGTATCTGTACTTGAAGAATCACCTCCCTGCATCTATGACCACACAAGTACTTTGGTCTGTGGAATCAGTAGGGCTCTTTTTAAGATGGAACTTGCTGCAACTCAGTTCCATCACTTCTCAAGTGGGCGACCATTGCCATTTTAAGAGAACAAGGGAGGCGTTCATGGTGAGTTCTGGCACCCCTTTTTATAGAAAAATAGCACTGGAATCAGCATTTTACAAGTGGCACATAATATTCCTTCTGCATTTGCAAGGAACCGAGCCTTTGGTGTGGCAGCACCTATACTTTGGAACTAAGGGACGCGGGTGGCGCTATGGTCTAAACCACTGAGCCTCTTGGGCTTGCCAATCGGAAGGTCGGCGGTTCAAATCCCCACGACGGAGTGAGCTCCCATTGCTCTGTCCCAGCTCCTGCCAACCTAGCAGTTCAAAAGCACGCCAGTGCAAGTAGATAAATAGGTACTGCTGTGGCAGGAAGGTAAACGGCGTTCTCGTGTGCTCTGGTTTCTGTCATGGTGTTCTGCCACGCCAAGCAGTGCACATGACCTGGAAAGCTGTCTGTGGACAAACGCCGGCTCCCTCGGCCTGAATCAAGATGAGCGCCGCAACCCCATAGTCACCTTTGACTGGACTTAACCGTCCAGGAGTCCTTTACCTTTTTTTTTTTTTACTTTGGAACTCCCTGCCTGTTTAGGGCACCTGCTAAAACCATTTTTGTGGGTGTGGTAAACCCAGGGATGCAAATTTGATGCGCATTCTAGTACATACTTTTATTTTTATTTGTAATTTGTTGGTTTTTGGTTGGTGGTGTGGCGGTGGGATATATAATCTTGTCTTAAAACACATTTTAAAAAATATTTTTAAAAACCTTCTAACTCTATTTAGAAAAGAAAAGAAAATTAGCCACCCTTTCACCTGGGAGGGAAAATGTTAGGCTTGTTTCCGACATTTGATTTTTATTTGCAGTTTGAGTGCCTATTTTATACCAGCTGTTTATGGGTTTTGATGCTCGAGCAGCAGGTATATAAATCCTGATAAATATTTTTTTTAAAAAAAACCCCACATTAAGAGAGGTTGATGAGGAGACAGATGTTTCATTTAAATTTCATAATATTTAGAAACGAAAGTCTGTTGCTTGACTGATCTCCCAGTCTCTTTGCATTCGTTGGCCAGAATTGTTGGAAAGACCAGAGTAGCTTTACTTCTTATATATGTTTATTTCACATAGCTGCCAAGTCTCCCGTATTCCCCGGGAAACCCCCGTTTTTCCAGCTGTCCCCAGCCGAAAAAAACGGATTTTTTTGTTTTCCCCCCGGTTTATTCTGGCGCGGCGGCCATTTTGGAAATGGGCAGAGCATGCTCAGAAGCGACTTTTGATGCTGCTTTGCCCAGTTCCAAAATGGCTGCAGCGCGACTTCTGGTGCTGTAGCCATTTTGGCACAGGGCAGAGCAGCATCAAAAGTCGCTCCTGAGCATGCTCCGCCCAGTTCCAAAATGGCGGCAGCGCTACTTCCGGTCTGCTACTTCCGGTCCAGTCCCTTATTTCTCAGGCCGGAACTTGGCAGGTATGTTATTTCATCACGTAGTATCATTGAGACATCAGGTAGCAGAGGGGACCATCTGACCTGCTTTGCACGGGACAACCCACTGTTTGAAGGCCTGTACAGGCAAAGAGATGAAAAATGAGTAAGAAGGAAGAGCAGGGGCCTCACACCTTCCCATCAGAAGTGAACAGTTGCAAGACAGCGGAATGAGCAGGAAGTTCCAGTTTCTCCATGTTTTTCCAACTTTAAATTCAATTCTCCATGCTTCCACATCAGTTTGGGATTTTTTAAAAAACAACATGCCCATGTGAAAATTCATCAATGCTTCAGTGTGAATTTCTCCTAACAGACATGCTTGTATGCAATTTTGACTAAGATGTACACTTTTTTTGCAAAGAAATTTCCCCTAATTTAATGTATTTATATGTGTCATTTTCACTAATGATAGTGTTTATATGCATGTTTTACCATAGGCATGTGCATTTTTGTAACACATTACTTGACTAGAGAACTGCATTGCAGAATCCAGAGAAGTGTAAATTTTAATTCGGTTTGTGTAAGGTTTCAGAAATGCATATTAGATAGATTTGTCTTTAAATGTGAAGGGAATCACACACACACACCAATTCCTAGCAGGGACGCAAGTCACCTAGTCACTACTCTGGTGAAATGTCTTGTATTTCTGTTTAAATTATACAGTCATACCTCGGTTTGTGACCGCAATCCATTCCGCGGAGCCGGTCGCTCCCTGAATCGGTCACTCCCTGTTGTACGCTTCTGCGCTTGCGCGAAGAGCCGATAGAGCTCTTCTGCGCATGCACGCGCTGCGCAGGTCGCTTCTGCATATCCAAGCGCTGCGGAACCCGGATGTAAACACTTCCGGGTCCGCGGTGGTCGGAAACCGAAGCGGTCGCAAACAGACACAGTCGCAAACCGAGGTATGACTGTATTAACTTATAGATTTGCATACAAGGGATGAGGGTGGCGCTGTGGTCTAAACCCCAGAGCCTAGAGCTGGTCGTTTGGAAGGTCAGCAGTTCGAAACCCTGCGACGGGGTGAGCTCCCATTGTTCGGTCCCTGCTCCTGCCAACCTAGCAGTTCAAAAGCATGTCAGGTGCAAGTACAGTGGTACCTCAGGTTACAAACGCTTCAGGTTACAGACTCCGCTAACCCAGAAATAGTACCTCAGGTTAAGAACTTTGCTTCAGGATGAGAACAGAAATCGTGCTCCGGCGGCGCGGCAGCAGCAGGAGGCCCCATTAGCTAAAGTGCTTCAGGTTAAGAACAGTTTCAGGTTAAGAACGGACCTCCGGAACAAATGAAGTTCTTAACCACAGGTACCACTGTAGATAAATAGTTACCTCTCTGGCAGGAAGGTAAACGGTGTTTCCGTGTGCTGCTCTGGTTCGCCAGAAGTGGCTTAGTCATGCTGGCCACATGACCCGGAAAAACTGCCTGCGGACAAACGTCAGCTCCCTCGGCCAGTAAAGCGAGATGAGCACAGCAAGCCCAGAGTCGTTTGTGACTGGATTTAGCTGTCAGGGGTCTTTTACCTTTACCTTTTTATAGATTTGCATCTATTCAAATAAATTAGCGTATGCAAATCAGTGTCCTCTTTTTTATTCTTTGCCTAGGCATAAATGGCTAGCCTATTGGATAGTTTCTTGTCATCTTTCTACCTCCTCATTTCACAGGCATTAACTTGGCTTGCTTTGTCTTCCGTTAAAACCAACCCTATTACAAAGCTACAAGCTGAAACCTATCTGCTCTGCAGGGCTTAGAATCCATTATCTTTAAAACTCAAATAGGCAATCTTTAAAGAAATTGGATCTCGGAGATCTGTGCCTTCCGGGCATTTTTTTCTTCCGCCTCTGATTTCCACCCATCCCTTTGGTTATTTTTCTCAGCGACTGCAGATAAGGGCAAACTTTTCGCTCAGTACATTCATAACAAGCAGTTTTTTCAAATTCCAGAAAACCAATGGCTACCCGGATGGCTGTTACCTATATCCAACGTTGGAGGCATTGGCCACTGTGAGAACAGAATGCTGGACAAAATCGGCCGCTGCCCTGATCTTACACTATTGCAGGAAAAGTGCTGTAATAAGGGTCAGGTCAAAAGCAAGGGGCAAAGATTTAATGTCCTCTACCACTCGCCTGCCCCCATGCTGGGGTCCCTTGGCCAATAAAGCGAGATGAGCATCGCAACCCCAGAGTCGGTCACGACTGGACCTAATGGTCAGGGGTCCCTTTACCTTTACCTTTACCTTTACCAGGGACATGGGTGGCACTGTGGGTTAAACCACAGAGCCTAGGGCTTGCTGATCAGAAGATCGGCGGTTCGAATCCCCACGACGGGGTGAGCTCCCGTTGCTTGGTCCCTGCTCCTGCCAACCTAGCAGTTCGAAAGCACCTCAAAGTGCAAGTAGATAAATTGGTACTGCTCTGGCGGGAAGGTAAACGGCATTTCCATGTGCTGCTCTGGTTCGCCAGAAGCGGCTTTGTCATGCTGGCCACATGACCTGGAAGCTGTACACCGGCTCCCTCGGCCAATAAAGTGAGATGAGCACCGCAACCCCAGAGTCGGTCACGACTGGACCCAATCTCCTGCCCCCATGCTGGGGTCACAAAGTCTATTGGATATAAATCTATCGTTGCTGTAAGGGTGACTCCCTACAGGGAGCCAGCCCCCATCATCCTGACGTCCACCTCGTCAAGTACAGAGAGCACCAGTGGTTCTGAAGCAGCCAGAGGGGGAGGAAGAGACTTTGAGTGGGAGAGAAATCAGAATGAGGAACAATGGGAAAGCTCGGGGAGGAAACTGAAAGGGCACCCCTCCTTCCGGCGCAAGAAGTAAGGATGTCAAGGGGAGGCGTTTTGGGGTGCCCCGACTACTTTGCTGGCGTATGAACAGACGTACGCCATTGCCGGATTCTGATTCGGGATGAGAGGTCATGTTTTAAGCTGTCTCTACACTGTAAATAAATAGCACAATAAACGTCTTTGAAGACAAACTGGACTCAAGCGGAGTTACTCGAGAGTAGCCACGACGACCCTCTGACAGTTGCCAATTAGTCATGACTGGTAAATGGAACATCCATGGTCAGAAGCAGTGTGCCTTAGCAAAATGGGAGGGCGGTTGCTGGTGCTATCTGCTAGGCCAATGTTGGAAACAAAGTGCTGATCCAGCAGGGCTCTACATATGTCCTTAACTTTTAAGGTAGGAAAGTATTTAGTTATTAAATTTATATCTCACCTCCTTCCTCCCAAAGGAGCCCAGGAAAGCTGAGCACGCAGATGGGGAGAATCGCTTGTACAGATAAATAAACTTAAAGAAGGTTGCTCAGTTTTTCCTCTTTCTTTTCCAGCATTTTTAGCCTGCGGCGAGTCTTTCCCCGTTTCCTTGGTGAACAAAGTAATTTCATTTACTCACATTATCCTATTAAGGACTAGTCCCTCAGTTGACCATGGGATTCTCCATCCGCAGCCTGCACTTCCTGAGCAATTTCCCTGCAGCCTGACATTTTGGGGAAGGGGTGAGAGGGAGCCACAATCACTTCAGCACATATGCAAATATAGATCTCGCACATCAAAACGTTCCACAGAGTTCATTTTGGTCTGGGGGGTGGGGTGGGAGAGAAGCAATTTATCTCCCAGACATCCCTTTGGGACTAGATATCAAATACAAATTTCTCATTAATTATAAGCCTTTCATTAGACAATATCCATTAAAGAAGAGGCTTTTGACATTTACTGCCTTTTCTACCGTGCCTTGTTATGTAGCTGAGTGCAGCAAAGATCAAACGAGAGGACTTTTCAGCTTTGGAGAACAAATAGGTTGATCAAAGAGGAGAGGTTTGGTTTTATTTGTAAGTGCTGGATTGGAAACATAAAAGCTGCCTCCTACCAGCCTCCTCCCCAATCTAGCCCAGTGTTGTCTACTCAAGAAGCACCCGTCCGGGGTCTCAGTCAGAAGTCTTTCCATTGGTTTGTTTTAGTCTTTTAAAACTGTAAACCACCTAGGGCACCTTATCAGAAAGTGTTAGGAGACCTTGCAGCTTGGGTGAATTAGGTCAGAATAATCTCTTAATAGTTTATGTAGACCAAAGGCTTTATTCATGCAGGAAATATTTACAGGATAAGTGGAGACAGTAGGAGAGAAATAGCAGACATCTTGTCTGGAGAGAACAGCAAACAAAAAATGGTTCAGCTTTTAGAGGTGGGGCTAACTTAAGACATAGAGGCTTACAAACAAGCGCTGGTTAGCTTGCTAGACAAAACCATGCCCTTGTGATTTAAACTAACACGTTTTAACTAGAATCTAAAAAAATAAAAGGAAATGTATTTGCTTTCCTCCAATAGAAAGGTGGTTTATAAACGCAATAGGCAAACCATAAATGTTATTTCCTGCTTGATCTTTTAAACTGGAGGCACCACAGACTGAACCTGGAACCTCTGGAATGCAAAACATTGGATGCTCTACCACTGAGCTGTGGTTCCTTCTCCATTAGGTTTGGGAAATGGGAGTCTCCAGGTGTGTCATGTGGACTGTTGGTGTTCAGGATACCTTAAGGACTGCTTGATGCCTTATATCTCTGCCTGATCACCAAGGTGTGGGGCACTGTTAGTGGTCCTTCATGGCTTGTAGGTATGGTTTGCATCCACCAGAAGCATTCAGTGCTGTGGGTCCAGTTCTGCACAATGTAGGAACTGTGGCTTTAGAGTAGCGGCATCTGCCCTTTGGAATTCCCTCCCCTTGAATATTAGACAGGGGCAATCTCATTCTAAATGGCCTTGGTCCAGTATACCTGAAGGAGCATCTCCACCACCATCGTTCTGCCCGGACTCTGAGGTCCAGTACCGAGGGCCTTCTGGCGGTTCCCTCGTTGCGAGAAGCCAAGTTGCAGGGAACAAGGCAGAGGGCCTTCTCGGTGGTGTCACCTGCCCAGTGGAACGCCCTCCCATCAGATGTCAAAGAAAAAAACAGCTACCAGATTTTTAGAAGACATCTGAAGGCTTTTAATGTTTAATAGATTATTTTATTTCATTTTTTTGTTGTAAGCCACCCAGAGTGGCTGGGGAAACCCAGCTAGATGGGCAGGGTATAAATAATAAATTATTATTATTATTATTATTATTATTATTATTATTATTATTATTATTATTATCATCATCTTATTGGCACCTGCTGAAAGCCTTCCCCTTCCAGAAAACCTTGAGTTGAGTTATTTTCCCATCTGCATCTGTACTGGAATTATTTTAGATATGTTGTTATTGCATTATCACTTGCTGTTTGCCAACAAGTGCAAGATATAAATTTCATTAATGAATTCTGTGGAACTCCCTTCCGGCTGAGATCAAACAGGCCAACTTCCTGTTGACCTTCAGGTGTTTGGTGAACACACACACACACACTGCCTTGTCCCCTGACAGGTACTTAAGGTGGTTTACAGGTAAAAATAAGAACAGTTAAAAACATAGAAAAACAATAATCAAAAACAAATATTGATAGAATTAAATCTCTCTCTCTCTTCTAAGAAAACTATACAAATACACTAAAAACAGCATAGCACCAACCCTTTCATTAAAAGCAATCAGGTCTCCAAAGTATTCACCGGCCAGGAAAAGGACAAGGAGGGAGCCAGTCTATCTTCTTTAGGGACTAGTTACAGATAGGTAGCCGTGTTGGTCTGCCGTAGTCGAAACAAAATAAAAAAAATTCTTTCCAGTAGCACCTTAGAGACCAACTAAGTTTGTCATTGGTATGAGCTTTCGTGTCTGAAGAAGTGTCCATGCACACAAAAGCTCATACCAACGACAAACTTAGTTGGTCTCTAAGGTGCTACTGGTTTATTTTGTTTCTTTAGGGACTCAGTTCCAAAATCTGGGAGCAGCTTTTTAAATGTCAACAGGCATTTGAAGTAAACTTTTCCGAATTCATGGTTATCCCCCCCCAATACACATACTGCTCTAGATCATCAGTACAATAAGTTGACTCTGCAGACTCAAGAAATAAAGATTATCTCCATTTGAATTTCCTTACTCTGTGATGAATCTTAGCAATCTCTTGCAAAGGCCAGTGTCTGTCAGGTCGAAGCCACTTCGCAATAAGGAAATAGTGTTTCTCTCTCTCTCTCTCTCTCTCTCTCTCTCTCTCTCTCTCTCTCTCTCTCTCTCTCTCTCTCTCTCTCTCTCTGCGTGCGTGAATATATTCGACCTATATCAAGTTGAAGAGGTAATTCCCTACCTGACAACTCACTGATAATGTAGCTCACACAACCTGGCACAGTATTTACTGATCCACATCCCTAACAGGAATGAAATGCTGTGATTCATTTCACCTTTTCCATGCGACATTCGCAAACGGGGTGGATTATAGAAATTGGAAGTTCTTAAGCTCGACACTTTGAATGGAAATGAGCCTGTATCGGCTTATAGCTTCTAATACAGAGATGGCAAGATATAAGGCTTTTCCAGTCAGCAGAAAGACTGCTGTGGATCTAAGGGAAAAGAGAACAGGACCGAGAAACAGGAGGGATGGCGCAGCGCAGGAATCCTAACCCTATAGGATAGTGGTTAGAGATGAGGGAACCCTGAGATGCTTGGACATCTACATGCACAGACACAACAGGCAGAGTATTCAGAATATTCAGAGTTGGCAAGGATGACGGGAAAAATAAGGGAGCAAAAAGGCCAGAGGTTTCCAAAGGATTGGAGTAAATTTGTGGATTTTTAAAAGGAATATTGTAAAAACGTGAAAACACTGGTAGGATTAACATAAAAACTACAACATAAAGGATAGATAGCCCTGTCTTTAAACAAAAAAGACCTTTCTAAGAGAAAGACAGGTATAAAATGGAGAAAGCGCATAAAATAAGAGAAGAAAATGGAAAACCAAGTGAGAGGAAGGAAGGAAGTCACGTTCGGCAGAATACCTGTATATATTAGAAGATTGTATTATTATGATAGTATTTGTATGAAATGGACTTGTCTATTCTTGTTATTTTTGTTATACTTTTTATTTTGTACATGGAAAAACAATAAAAATTAATATGGGAGAAAATCCCGACTATTTTAGAATGGCAGGAGAAGTTAGTAGAATTTATGAATCTCTCAAAAATGACAGCAGCAATCCGAAATACCCCCAGACAAATTTGTAAAAAAGAATGGAAGTATGTTGAGGACTTTTTGAAAAAAGAAGGATTAATTGTAGATTTGGTGATTTGCTTAGACTGAAAGATATAAAGGGGAGTTGGAGATCAGGTATAAACAATAACTGAAGTAAAGCGAGATAAAAGAAATTATGTAAAGGAAAGCGGTATTCAAACAACAGGAAGCAATTTTTATCTCTTTTTTTCTTTTTTCTTTTTCTTTTTTCTTTTTTTTTGCCTCTTTCTTTCCCTTTTTCTAAATTTTTTTTACTATGATATAGGATTGATATATTATTAATACATATATAAATTATAATCGATTATCCGGAATATTTGCTGCGTAATATCCTTTTGTAAGTTTTTTTTCTCCTTCTTTGTTTTGTTTTTCTTTTTTCTTTTCTCTAATTTCAGCTATTAGATAAGCTCGATGTTTAATTTTGATTATATTGCTATAGTTTGTTTATTTTGTATTTTGTGTTTATTTTGTATCAGTTACCTGTTTATGGTTTTATGTAACCTTTTTAAAGAATTGAAATAAAGTTTCTTAAAAAAAAAATATTTTGTACATGGAAAAACAATAAAAATTAATATGGGAAAAAAACCCAGGCAGAATAATCTCCCTCCCAAAAGACATAAGACAAAAAAGCAGCCATACCACCAACCAAATTATAACACCAAAACCACTTCCCCAAACTTTGTTTAAAAACATGCTGGGAGGGGGGAGCAGCTGTACTCGATGGGGGAAGCAACATCTAAGGTTGCTATAGTGCCTGTGAGTGCATGTTGAAGACCCTTTGAGAGGATCGAACTAGGACTGGGGAGAACAGGGTTCAAATCCCCACATGGCCATGAAGTTCACTGGGTGCCCTTGGGCCAGTTACTGTCCTACCTCACAGGGTTGTTGTGTGGATGAAATGGGAGAGGGAGGGTGGTGCGCCAGCGACGTAGCTAGCTGCATGCCCTGCAGCCAGGGGCGAGGCGAGCCGCCCGTGGGGGAGGGACAAGCCTCCCTGACGCTTGGAGCCTTCCCACCGCCTCCCCCTCAGCTGTAGGGTGGCTGAGCGAGAGGCAGTAGGCAGACGCAAGTCCCATGCAGCCGTTTCAGGCAACACGGAACCTGCAGGAGCCTAAGCCACCACGTCACTCCTAAAGTTTCGTGAGCCCAGTTTTTAATTTTTAATTTAAAAAAACTCATTTTGTCACCCCCCCTCAGTGATGACACCTGGGGCGAACTGCACCCCCCGCACCTCCCTTCCTCCACCACTGCGGTGCGCTTTGAACTCCTTGGAGAAGGAGGCAGCAAAACAAGTAATGAATGAAACTGAAAGAAGAATTGCTCACATGGAACTTACGAAGCTTATCTTACACCACCAGATCAGACCGCTAGTCCATCCAGCCCTGTATTGAGCACTCAAACTGGCAGAGGCGTCAGGCAAAGGTATTTCCCAGTTCTGCCATCCAATATCACCTTTCGGCTTGGCGCTTTCTGAATGCAAAACAAGTGCTTTATCAGTGAAATGCGGCCCCTCTGCAAATATTGATTCGGAATAAACAGCCTGTAGGTCCCTGGTGGCACAGAATTTGTAAAGTCTCCTGCCTACGGTGTAAAAATGCAATGCATCAAGACCTCATTTTGATAATTAAGAAAGATGTAGCCTTCAGTTCTTGTAACATCTACACCTTTTCAGCATGAGGGTTCCCTTGAGGTCATGTTTCCGGGGTCCACATGACAAGGGTGGGTGGGGCCAGAGGAAGAGACAGGTGGGACAACAGAGTGACTCTTACCTTTGAACAGTAGGTGACATTCCAGCCCCACAGAAGTCAGCAGCTTTTATACCCAGCTGGGAGGAACCAGCTGGGAAACCCTCAAGGGAAGAAGGCTCAGAGCCTGGGGAGTTGTGGTGGGTCAATGATGATTGTGCAGAGGAAGAAGAGGGAGAAGATGGGGAAGAGGAAGTGCTGGAAGCTGAAGCGGCAACAAGGCTTAGTGAGCTGGGAGAGTCTGTGGCAGAGAGAAGTCCAGAATCAGAGGCAGAAGCTGAAACAAGAGAGGAGGGAGACCAAGAGGCAGAGGTGAGTCAGATTGGTGAAGAGTCAAAGGTGTCTACCCCTCCTGCTGTGCTGCAGCAAGCTCCCCTCCTCCCAGTCTTCCAGAACCAGAAGAGGTGTGAAATGAGAGGAGCAAATACTGACATGCAGGTGCAGTCTCTAATTGCTTGGGGGGGCAAACCCTGGAGGGTAGGATACTTAGGCAGCTGTGGGGAGGCAGTCTCAGCACCTGCTTCATGGGGATAAGACCTACCAGAGATGGATTGCTGCACTTGTGTGCAGATTGCTTTTTTGCTAATAAAGAGTTAACTCCAGCTTACTTAGTGTGATTTTCTGCTGGCCTGGCTCCTGTCACTTTGCTTTTCTTGACCTGACTCTGCTGGACTCTGTCCACCACCCTGGGGACCTCAAGATTCAACAGGACAGGATACCTGCTGCTTTTAAAGGTAGGACACTGTCAGCCAGACACTGGCTCCTTGTGGTACCAACTGATGTTGAGAGAAGGAACAGGAGGTATGTGAGAGTGTGCCTAACAACTAACCTAATGCAAGAAGGCAAATTTTACATTTGTTGCTCCTTCCTCTTTTGCCCCTGGCCCTGCGCAGCACTGGCATGTGGCCCTTGGAATGTTACCTAGAGGAGAATGCTGCCCTTGGGCTCAACAAGCTTCCATACCACAGGCATAAAGTTAAGTCCCAAGGCACAAATTGAGAAATCAGAGCTCGTTTCAGCTGCAGTTTGTTTTTCAGATCATCCCTAAAGCTAAATCCCACTAATAGGCCGGGGGCTACTATTGAATTAATGTCGCGCTGACCCCATGTGCCAAGGTTTCCATTTCAGTTAGCTGATCATGAGATGCGAGCAAAATAATAAAAGAAAAGGAAAAATGGATGCGAAATAAGGATTTCTTCCCCTTCAAATAGTTCCTGTCAAGGTCAGAGTTATCAGCAGGACAGAATAATAATAATAATAATAATAATAATAATAATAATAATAATAATAATACTGTAATAATAATGCAACACTTACTAGAAGGCACAGGATTCTCCCTACCCTTTGCAACTGCTGCCAAGATATGAGAAACACTCTATCGGCAACACAAAAGGCAAGTTGTCCTTAATAAAACGAGCTCTCTCCGTGTTCTGGCAGTCTGAGGCTTCTCCGTTGCTTTTCCCAGGCAAGAAAGATCTCTGTGCTACCAATAAGATAGTTGTGGGTCCTACTTGACAGAGGACAGCTCTGTGGGGAACCTGAGGGCCGCATTCCCTTCTGGGCAACGTCCTGGGGGGCCATGTGCCACTTGTGAGCAGGGCTGGAGAACTATAACTCCCATCGTCCCTAGCTAACAGGACCAGTGGTCAGGGATGATGGGAATTGTAGTCCCAAAACATCTGGAGGGCCAAGTTTGGGGATGCCTGGGCTAGCATCTTTATACCCCACACATCTCTCTCCATCAATGCAGGCAAGAAGCATCATCAGAGCTCAAGGACATGTTCCAGCCGGACAAAAACATCCAATGGGTGGCAAAGCAGATCTGGTGAGAGGCATACTCTGGGAAGAGTCCATGGGCTAAACAGAAAGTCCCATTTGGCCCCCGGTTGCCCATCCATGCACTTCTTGACAGAGTCTGTTTGAGGAGTTGTCCCCAGTCTAAATCTGGTTTAAAGATCAAGAACTGTAAGAAAGGACACCAGAGTAATTGGCATGGCCCATTAACAGCTGGCAACACCTGGGCCCAGGTCACCTAATCACTCTTCCACACCGTGGTGACAGGTTTTGCATTTTTACTTAAATTACAGTAATTATAGCAAAATGTGCATCTATTCATATCAATTAGCACATGCCACTTTTATGCAAATTTGCTTTGTTTTGGGTTTTTTGGCAATGACATTGTGCCGAGTCATACCAGGGTGTACTGTATAGTGGGCTGGAATAGGTTCATCTAGAACAGTATTGTCTACACTGACTGGCAGCAACTCTCCAGAATTTCAGAAAGGGGGCATTCGCAGGGGATTGAACCTAAGAGGTTTTTTGTTGTTCCTTCATTCCAGTATGTTCCAGTATGTTCCTTTTCTAAAGTAGATTTGTTGCACCAGGGTAAGAGAGCTCTTCGATTCCCTTTAACTGCATAAGCCAACATTTCTGGGATGTGATTGGATCCCTCCTGCAAAATGCTGACCGTCTGGTAGCAACCCAACTTTTGAAACAGAGTGAGCCAGAGAGGTTTTGAGCTGAAGGCACCTAGCCAGGGGCAGAATCTTTCCTCTGTATCTTAGATCTGCTTGCCCCTATATGCTCTGCTTTGTAATACAGTGGTACCTCAGGTTACAAACACTTCAGGTTACAGACTCTGCTAACCCGGAAGTAGTACCTCAGGTTAAGAACTTTGCCCCAGGATGAGAACGGAAGTCACGCGGCAGCAGCTGCGTGGCAGCAGTGGGAGGCCCCATTGGCTAAAGTGGTACCTCAAGTTAAGAACGGTTTCAGGTTAAGAACGGACCTCCGGAACAAATTAAGTTCGTAACCAGAGGTACCACTGTATCGAGTTCATGTTGTGATCTCTCCTTGGAAAAGGATGCCAAAAGGTGGTCCTGGAACGTTTCCCCACACAAGGAAGCAGGGAGGGCAAAACAGAGTTTATTATTCAAGCTAGGGGCCCTTCAGCTATCCTTTCTACGGTTCATCCATGAATATTTGTGCTCACTATAGTATCTGGGCAGTTATACACCATCACACTATTGCAGTTTGTTCCTGCAAAAGTTCCGGGGTGGACACACTGCTGGGTTTCCGATCCGTGCATGTCCCATTACATCCTGCTGAAATCCTGTAACTTTTTATGCTACAATTTTGTACTGGGTTGCTGGGGGGTTTTTTTGCCCCATCTTCTTTTCCAATATAGTACAAGACTGCCCTTCCAGATGGCAATAAGGACAATGTTGCAGCAACAATGGGGAAGCATCACAGAGCCAACAAATAAAGCGAAATGATGTGTGAACAGTCCCGTTTAACACAAGACACCAGTATGGAGGGGCCCTTGGACAATAAAGCTCAATCCTAAGCATGCTTACCAGGAACGAACACAGAGGGACTTACAAGGAAAAAACATATGCATAGAATTGCAGTGCAAATCCACAACAGATGCTATATCAGGCATCCCCAAACTGCGGCCCTCCAGATGTTTTGGCCTACAACTCCCATGATCCCTACGGTACCTAACAGGACCAGTGGTCAGGGATGATGGGAATTGTAGTCCAAAACATCTGGAGGGCCGGAGTTTGGGGATGCCTGTGCTATATGATTCACAGTGGCTGTTAAAAGCAGGCTCTGGATCAGGGACCCGCTGCTGCTGCTTCAGGGGCAAGTCACCAGCTTTCAAACATGTATTAGAATCATAGAATCATAGAGTTGGAAGAGACCATGAGGGCCATCCAGTCCAACCCCCTGCCAAGCAAGAAACACCATCAAAGCATTTCTGACAGATGGCTGTCAAGCCTCCGCTTAAAGACCTCCAAAGGAGGAGACTCCACCACACTCCTTGGCAGCAAAAAGAGTACAAAATGGTAATCTGGTCCTTGGATTTCAATTTTGTCTGATGTGCTTTTCCCTCCTGACCCTTCCACTCCCGTACTTGTTCACCACACAAGCCTGGACAAAGAAATAACTTCTAATTCCTCCTCCTCACTCAAAATACAAATGCATTACAAGACTTAACCCTCCTCCTTTGCTCTCTATTGTTTGTTATGATGTGGGGAGGGGGAAGTGCTGGAAAATTGGGCTTTCTGGAGCTGCATGCAAATTATAAGGGGGTGGGGGGAGAGGGATAAAGGTATAAAGCAGGCAAAGGGTCTTTTTCAAATGGTATCACGGCAATGCCATTTGGCTGATGCAAAACTAAAAATCTACCCATCTTTCTTATCTGGTCCTCAGTGCTGTGTATCTAGATTTTTTTCTCCTCAATGGGCTGTTTGCACAGCACACACCAGAGCCTCTGGCTAGGGCAAGCAAGGGACTGCAGACAGCAAAGCCCCGGACAGTGGCGTGGATGTGATGAGCAGGAACACGCAGCCCCCCAGGAGCTGGATTGTGCCGAACAGAGGAGGAGGAGGAGGAGGAGGAGGAGGAGGAGGAGGAGGAGGAGGAGGAGGAGGGAGAGCCCCTCTGGCTTGACACAAGCAGGTGTCGCTCGGAAGATCAGCCCCGCTCGATCCACCGCGAGCCCAATGCAGCAAGCGATTCTGATGTTGCAGCAGAGATTGTTTTCTGCAATTAGTTAGCAACTGGGGAAACCTGGCTGCTTTGTGGCAACAAAGGGAGCGGGGAGGCAGCTCCCAGACGTGGGCTGGTGTCAAGAAGAGAAGGGGAATCTCTCATTGGTCCTCTGGGGTTTCTTGGATCAGCTGGAGGAATTTCACCGCTATGCAAGGATGCTCAAAGATTCTGTATCGCGCCGACACGTCGCAGGGAAGAGCTCGCTGTTTGGTACTCCTGGACTGAACAAGTTCTGAGAGGTGGGTAACTCTTATTTCCCCCCAGTTGTTTCCTAGAGAAAAGGGTTGCTTTGTAGCCTGCTAGCTCTGCTCACCTGTACGCTGCATTTTGCAAACAGCAAAAGCCGTTGACTGTGAGACAAAACTGTGTGTATGGATTGGCACTGAAGCTCCGAGACTGTACAAGGACTTTCCCACTGAAATACAAGCAATCGCTGAGTTCCATTTGTCAATATCCAGGAATAGCTCCTTTGATGGAGAATGAGATTCTGTATTTGACTACAGTGCCTGTGATCAGTTTCCAGTTTGTTCTACCTGAGGGTGTGTGTTGCAGGTGAATTTTGTTATAAGCTTTCACGCAAAGGATGCTTCAAGCAAATGCATGTACTGAAGCAGATGTTCAGAAATGGCATCACAGTACCAGTGTTTTGACAGACAGTGGGTCATGGTGTGATGCAAAGTTTGTAATGGAGCAAAGAATCTGTTTCTTTTCAATGAAGCGGGAGTTGCAGAGTTTGGATTCTGAAAGTAGGCCTGCCACAATATCTCAGCCTCAATGATTTGGGTGTGTGTGTTTGTTTTTCTCTAACTCTGAAACTACAGAACCCATTTTGAATTATTTTATTATGAATTCATGATATTAATTCATTATTACATCACTAAAGAGACCAACATTAGGATTCCTTTTTTTAAAAAAAAAGAACATCTTACTGCTATTTTGAAATATTTTCTTCTTTTAAAACCACACGAACATATAGCCATTAAAAATAGAGGAAACCATACTGTTAAAGTCTCAACACAATGAAAGTGAATGATCTGTATTTATTCCAGTTACACAAATGTATTTGTTTTTGCTGTCAAAATTCAACAAGGAGCATTAAATGTAACAATAACTTTAAATAGTCTTTCAAAACTATTTTTTTGTGAAAGGAATTATATTTTAAACTTCTTATGAGCTTTACAGCTTGAGTCTGTCTGTGTCTATTTATTGGAATACAAATGCCTCTGTTTTCTGCAAAGCTTATTCCAAAGTAAATATTCACACGATTGCAGATGGATTCTCTCAAAAGGTAATTGTAGTGAGAAATTACACCATCAAGGGCTGATAGCTGTTTCTTTTCATGGTGTGTATAACCGGTTTCTTTTTTAAAAAGATTAAGTGGTTATAAGGAAGTTTTTAATAGCTTTTCTCCTGTGATGGAGAAATAATAAAATGTTCCCCTTTCAAACGGGACTTTGTATATAGCCCAGTCTGACAAAACCCATTAAACTGCAGAAAAAGAAAAACTCAAGACATTAGTTATTCCACTGTAACAGTGAAAGTAACAACGAATGTGAGAAATTAGAAAGGGTGATAATCTGAATCTCAGTGGACTGCCTCATCATCTGTTGCAAAGGAATATATTAATTTTCCCTAGTCCAGATTTACTGAGTTTATTCCACAGAATCTAGTGACATTTTGTATAGCCCTGTGGAACCACAAGTTTAATTGTAATGCACCTGTGGTTTCAGCTGCAGCCTTCCTTGCAGGCAGTCCCAGATTGAATCCCTGGGATCTCCAGGTAAGGTGGAGAGAGTCATCTCCTAGAAACCCCTGAGAAACCTTGCCAGTCTGTATAGAGAATGTTGAACCAGGTGGACAAATGATCTGAGTTTAAGGCACTTTCTTATGTTCCTTTCAATTTGGGGGGGGGGAGCGATTAGCTCAGTGTGTTGCATGCAAGAGGTCCCAGCATCAATCTCCAGGTAGGACCACATAGGCAGAGCTTTTGCCAGTTGGTGTAGGTAATGATGGAGCTAGAGAGATCCACTGCCTAGCATAGTATAAGGCAGGCACCCCCAAACTGCGGCCCTCCAGATGTTTTGGCCTACAACTCCCATGATCCCTAGCTAACAGGACCAGTGGTCAGGGAAGATGGGAATTGTAGTCCAAAACATCTGGAGGGCCGAAGTTTGGGGATGCCTGGTATAAGGCAACTTTCTAGGTCCTTATCTACCCACTCATAATCACGCAGTGCATACTCGACACGTGTTGTTAATTCATTTAAGAGGTAGCAGTGGATGACCATGAGTTAAATGGATTCATGGTCTATGAGGAACATGGTACCCATATAAGACTTTCATGTTCAGAGGCAGGGAACCTATGAACTGTGGCCATTGGGATGAGAAGCAGAAGAAGATGCCCAATTGCTCGATGCCCTTAGCTTCTCAGAGACACCAGGATGGCCAGGGTTTGGATGCTGCTTAGATGCAGGATGACAATATACAGCAAAATTCTATGCATGCCTAGCCAGAAGTTAATCACATTGCCTTCAATGGGGTTTACTCCCAGTTAGGGATGCAGGAGAAACTTGATTGAAAATGCATTTCAAGCCAAACCAATCAAATCCACACTTTCCGAAACCATTTATGAACCAAAACACAGCTATCCTTCAAAATTCGCCCTCATTTGAATTTGCGACGCAGTTTCCCAGCTACAAAAATGCATATATCGAGGGAAGGTGTGCATAACAAATGAATATATTACTGAAAATAACCTACAAGAGCCATTCTATTAGGGAAGGTTGCTTGCCGAAAACGGGTACATTGATCAAAACTGCATTAAAAAGTGTGTTTGTTTTGGAAAATTCACACTAAAAGGCTGGTGAATTTTCACGAGGATTATATATATATCACAAAGGGCTGCAACATGTGGAGAACTGAATTTAAAATTGGAAAAACGAGAAACCTAGTGAACCAAAATGGGCAGATCTTTCCATCCTTGCTCCCATTTTTGCAGGCATGAGATTGCAGCTTATCGTATTGCAGCATTAACATGCACAAGGGGCTCTGAATGTGCTTTATACATTCAGCAGTGAATAACCATTTAACATAAAATTTATCAATGGGTTTTATTGATTACGGCAGGGAGGAGAAATGTTTAGCCCTCCCACTCCCATCATTCATCCGTCATTTTTTTTTGTGTTAATAGTTTTGTAAGCTGCTTAGAGGTTTTATTACAATCAAGCGATATATAAAAGTTGTTAAATAAATAAATAGCTGACTTGCAAGTAGAGCTGATTCAACATTTCTCAGAGGTCTTTTTATGGAGATATAGTTTTCTCCCTCTCCCCACTCCCCACTCCAGAAAAAGGTGATCACTGGGCAGAATATTCTCCACCATATTTTGTGGTGGTGACCATTTCACGCAAATGATACCCCCAAAATGATGCAAAGTCTGCTGATTCTCTCCTTCATTGAAGCGGCAGCAAAAACAAGTGTTAGTTTTTTTTAAGAAAAAAAAACAGCAATAGCTGTCACTGCTAATGGTGAGCCTGCATCTTTGAGAAAGTGCTAGAGAGTTTCTCCTTCCCCTGCAGAAGTTCAGTGAAATGGCACCCCCAATTTCTCCACCCACAAATAGGCTGGAAAATTTTGATCGAAAGGGCCATAGCTCAGTGTTGGAGCATCTGCCTTGCCTGCAAGGAGTCCCAAGTTCAGTTCTCAGCATCTCCAGGTAAAGTTGGGAGAAAACCCTCCCTGAAACCCTGGAACAGGCTTCCTCAAACTCGGCCCTCCAGATGTTTTTGGCCTACAACTCCCATGATCCCTAGCTAGCAGGACCCGTGGTCAGGGATGATAGGAATTGTAGTCTCAAAAGTTTGAGGAAGCCTGCTCTGGAGAGCTGTTGCCAGTCAACACAGAACTAGATAATGATATGACTTGGTATAGCGCCACTTCCTACGTTGCTATGTTCATGAGTCCATTTGTCCACAGCTCTGATAACAACAGAGGAGTTCATGGTAGACCTTTAGGTGCCAGGCAAAAACGTTCATTTTCAACCAGGCCTTCCCTTGACCTGATCAACATCCAGGGCCGGATTTAGGTTTGATGAGGCCCTAAGCTACTGAAGGTAATGGGGCCCTTTATAGGTCCAGCTGTCCTTTGTCAACAACAAATGGTCGCTGTGTTTTGCGTTGAGTATATGCTATATGGTCATTCATGGATCTAATAGGTCCATACACAACATAAAACACTGTTGCTATATGTAGGCTTTATTTTATGTGTTTTTTATCTTATATTTTGGAAATGTACATCCAGTTTTTTTTCCTTTTAATTTTTTGAGGGCCTCCAAGAGAGTGGGGCCCTAAGCTGTTTAGCTTATAAGTAAATCCGGCACGACAACATCCTATACCCTTTAAAAGATGGCTCTTTTGGGGGGGGGGTTATTGGATTATTGTTTTTATTTTGTTGTTATATATTGTGATCTTCTTTGTGAACTGCCCTGAGACCTCTGGGTATAGGGCACTATATAAATTCAATGAATGAATGAATGAATGAATGAATGAATGGTGAGCTCTTGCACCTCTCTTGAGAAAAATAGCACTGGTTGTAAGGGATGATCTGGTGGATTCAATGCTTTAATGGAAAATAACAGGATTGTACAAAAGATTATGCCATGTATCGCTTACCTCTGAAAAGCATTTCTCTAGAAGCATTTCTCTAGAAGTCAAATCTGTTGTGACCTGAGGAAACAGGAGAGTTAGGAAAGACAGGTAAAATTGTTTATACAGCTGAAAGTCTCCAGATGGGGGAAATGAAATGTGAATCATTAAAGTGATTGGGACGGGTGGGGGTGGGGACCAAAGCAAAAATTGGGATGTCAAATCTGCATGCAATTTGAACTGAGAGAACTTGCAACCATTTGTTTTTTCCCCAGAAGTGACTGTCTGTTGCCTTCTCAAAACTAGAGAAGCAACATAACACCTGTCTCTCTGCAGTGCTATTTTTTTTCTAGAAAAAGAGGTGTCAGAGACCTCACCACGAACACCCCTCTCGTAATCTTAGAATGGCAATGGTGCCCAACTTCGTTCTGCCGAGTTCCAGCTGAAAAAGGGGCCTGTATATAAATATTTTCTTTAGAAATAAATAGATAAAACAAATGGCTCACTGAAAAAGAAAAGAAAGAAAAGAAAAGCTGTATACCAGTTGGAAACCTGAGTCAGGGCTGCCATCACTGTTAGGCAGAGTGAGGTATTGCCTCAGTTGCCAGAGGCTGGGGGGTGAGGTGGAAAAGGCAGCAAAATATGGGAGAACAGAGCTGTGTGTATGCCATGGGTCCAGTCCTGCACTCTGCCTGCCTGCCTGTGACCATCAGATGTGGTAGAGGATGCTGTCCCATCATTGATGAGTAAGAATGAACTGCCATTGAAGTCTGTTTTCAGCATACAGAATGGTATAGAAATGTATGGGGTGGAATAATAATTAATAATAAAATAATTTATCACATATTCCCCACCCATCTGGCTGGGATCCCCAACCACTCTGGGCAGCTTCCAAAAAAAAAGATTAAAAATACATTAAAACATCAGTCATTAAAAACTTCCCTAAACAGGGCTGCCTTCAGGTGTCTTCTGAACGTTAGATAATTGTTTATCCCTTTGACATCTGATGGGAGGGTGTTCTACAGGGTGGGTGCCACTACTGAGAAGGCCCTCTGCCTGGTTCCCTGTAACTTGGCTTCTCGCAGTGAGGGAACTGCCAGAAGGCCCTCAGAGCTGGACCTCAGTGTCCGGGTTGAACGTTGGGAATAACGTAATGACAATGCAACTGATCTAATTTAAGTAATTAGTTACATACATCATGTAAGCTGTGTAAGTTCACCCCAGCAAACACAACAAGATCACAAACAGTGGCCAAACTGTCTTTCAAGGAAACTTGCCTGCTGTTGAAACTTCCTTAATATTACATCCTGTTTAAGGCACCAGCCAGCCATGCCTTTTTGGGGGATACAGTGGTACCTTGGGTTAAGAACTTAATTTGTTCCGGAGGTCCGTTCTTAACCTGAAACTGTTCTTAACCTGAGGTACCACTTTAGCTAATGGGGCCTCCTGCTGCCGCTGTGCTACCGGAGCACAATTTCTGTTCTCATCCTGAAGCAAAGTTCTTAACCCGAGGTACTATTTCTGGGTTAGCGGAGTCTCTAACCTGAAGCGTCTGTAAACCGAGGTACCACTGTACTCCATTCCAGGGTAGTTTTCTTCCACCTTCCCACAACAGACACCCAGCATTCTGTAGGCACTGAGAATTCTCAGCCCTCGTTGCACTATTTCTTCTTCTTTTTTTCAGGAGGAAAGCAACCACCTTAGATTTTCCTGCTATTTTTTTCCTACTTGCAGAAATCTAGGTCTCCAACTTCAAGGATGCCAGAAACTCCCTTATTGTCTTAGCAGCCCTATTTTGGCTACATAGCCATCCTAACTCAACACCAGAGATTTTTATTTGTATACCATACAGGCATCTCCCCACTTATGCACAACTGACGTATGCAATATTTAGCAAACTGCAAGCTTCAAAGTATGGCTGTTTTCCGCTGTTTTTTGTTCTTTTGGGAAAGTGTGAACTATGAACGTTCTACTTAAAATGCAAACTTTTCTCCCAATCCCTATTCGCTGGCCCAGGTCCAGGAAACCTCAAGAACCATCTTTCTCCATATAAAAGTTCCTGAGCATCAGGAATTCCGCTCTGACTCCCATCGTCGTGACTGGCAGGGTAGATGGGCAGAGGAGATGAGGGTCTTTTTTGTGGTGACCCCAAGATTGTAGAACACTTTCAAGGGGAGATCCACCAGATATCATCTTTGCTTGCTTTTTAGTGGACAGTTAAGACATACATATCATTTTCTAGCAGGCTCTGGGCCTGTGATCGCTTACTCCTTTTATTTGGTTACAAACAACTTGTTGCTGATGCTACTTGCTTTTGTTATGGCATCTTAAATGTTTCTACTGTATGTCTGGTGGTTGGAATGAGATTCTTAGCTCCTTTGTCTTTTCTGGGCAGAAAAAAAAATAGCTATAAATCTACTGAAAGAAAATTAAAATAAATAATGCAGGCAGAGGGAAAGAAAATTGGTGAGATTGTAGACTAATGATTTATTGCTATAGATAAGTGAAAAGCATTTAATGAATTACTGAGTTGGTGGTGGGGAGGATTTTCCCCACCAAACGGAGGATTTTCCAGCTCTGCCTTCTAGCCAGGACATCAACATTATTTATTATGCTCACATCCCACCCTCCTTCAAAAGGTTCAGAATAGTGAACAATGAGGCTTTCCTTCCATTTTATCATCACAACAACCCTTTGAGGTAGATTAGACTGAGAAATAATGTATGGCCCAAGGTGAACCTCTGGGTCATGCTCCTCTCTGCCTCTTTCACTCCAGATAACAAGATTAAAGCTCCCACTTTTAAGCATATTATTTATTTATTTATTTATTTATTTATACCCCGCCCACTCTGGGTGGCTTCCAACAAAACATTAAAATACAGAAATCCATCAAACATTAAAAGCTTCCCTAAACAGTTCCCTAAGCTAGCCACTATTGACCGTAGTGTCAGAATCCAAGGAACTATGGTTTGTTTAAACCAGGGATGAGAAATCTATGGCGCTCCAGGTATTGCTGGACTACAGTTCCCATCATTCCTGGCTGCTGCCCATGCTGGCTGGGGCTGGTGGGAGTTGGAGTCCAACAACATCAGGAGGGCACTGTGTTAGCTGCTCCAGGTTTCAGAAGCGATTTCTGGCACCGCACTGCCCATGTCCAAAATGTCCGCAGCGCCAGAAATTGCTTCTGCGGCTGCGCAGACACGATTTCTGGCACCGCTCGGCGAGCCTGTATTTTTACTGAATGTTTATATTTTTGCTTTAAAATTAGGGGGTCATCTTATACGCCCAGTCGTCTAATACGCCAGAATATATGGTACATATAACAACTTGCGGTCTTTGGGGAAGGGGGTGTGACGGAATAATCATTTTTCATTCCTTTTCTGTTACTGAATTTAGGGAACTTCTGGGTGATTTTATAACCATCTGGAGTCTTTGGCTCCCAAGAGATGTTTTAGGGATTCTTCTTTAGCTAATTAAACCTGTGTGCATCCATTATCATTGCTTTTCCTCCTCGATTGTGAAGTTTGCTGTTCCTTTCTTTCTGATGAGGCAACTCGCTTCACCCCCACTACAACTGCCTTTAATGCTATAGCTCTCCCCCACCCCTTTAAAAGCAAAACAAAAAACAAAAAACTCTAGACTGGGTGTGTATCAAACAGCAGTGCAGTAATGTTCAAGGAGCATTAAAGGGCTCCCGCTGAATACTTTCCAAATGTTGCTGACTGAACAGTTTCCCCTAAATGGAAGCAAAAAATAATTTACTCTGCATTTTCTAAACGAAAATTGTAGTGTCGCTCAGAATAACAGTTCATGTGCAAAAAAAGGGTGGGAGGAATTATGGAGAGTCGAGAGGAGTGATTGCTAATGATTCCTGAGCTGAATTCCTCACACGACCATGAACTGACCTTCAGGCAACTGAGGAAAAACCGCCTGTATTTCCTATGGGTGCTCCCCATGTGAATCTCACCCGAAAACAATGGCAGTCACATGCTGGCAAACTTACGCTGTCCAATTATAGTTGACTGGGAGGTTTTTGCACAACAAACTTGCAACAACAACAAAAAAAATGCATTTCTTATGTTAAGGAAGGTGAGTGGGAAAAGGTTTGAGATAACACTTGCTATGATGCAACGTTACATAATTTCCCTACGAAGGCAACAGGATGAATGCTCAGCAAATAGGCTGCCTGGAAGCCCCTGAACTCTGGCTCTTTCAAGCCACAATGGTCTCTCCATGCAAAGTGAAGTCACCTGCACATTTTACCTGTTGGCATGCAGCAGGAGCAGAGGCATGTGTGCCAGTGGTCAAAGCCCAGACAGTGGCGTAGCAGCCGTAGCAAGGTCAGGTGGTACCCGGTGCAGAAATTTTCTTGTCACCCCCCCCCCCACACACACACATTGAAATTATTAGAAGGAAAAAATACGTCTCGCTCGAGTACAAACTGCAGAGACAGACCGGTGGAAAGAAACATCCCCCTCCCCTTCCTTATCCATACGCTTTTCACTACACGGCGTTGAGTTCAGCCACGCTTCGTTGCATTTGTTGACTGAACTAAGAAGTTTCAATGCGTATTATGTTGATTTGTTGAGGTCACTTAATTGTCAGGCGAAGTTATTAAACTCATTTTAAATAAAATAACACTGCTACCTACCTGTAACTCATTTTAAATATTTTTTCAAAAAAAAGGTGTTGTGAGACCCCATTTTTTTAAAACAACAACACGTATTTTTGCCATTTTCTCACCCCCCTCATTGATGACACCCGGGGCGACACAAGCCAACCACACCCCTTTCCTACATCACTGAGCCCAGAGTTAGATTGAAATAGGAGGAGCCTGTTTTAGTAACACCTCTAAAATCTCAACTCTGGGCTTCTCCCCAGGTTTTCTACTCAGCATGGGATACGAACAGGTCTAAGCTCTCATAAAACAATGTGTTGCATACACTGAGTGCCAATTGGATCTAGCCATGACCCCAACTTTTATTGTCAATGAATCTACCAGGTACTCTGCCTCCCCTATGGCATATCTAGCTAAACTCAAAGTCTCTAAGCACCGGAGGGCCTTTACCTTGGCCTGATGTCACACCCTCCCCTTGGCTGTCCTTGACGGCCGATACAGGAAGATTGCTTACCTGGAGAGACAATGGCCCCGTGACTCTGGACAAATAGAAACAACAGAGCGTGTGCTTCCCCAGTGTCTTTATTATAGAGACATTCATAGTAGCTTCATCTTACCCTTACTGCATACTTATGCAGTGGTACCTTGGTTTAAGAACAGCTTAGTTTATGAACAACTTGGATTAAGAACACTGCAAACCCGGAAGTAGGTGTTTTGGTTTGTGTACTGTGCCTTGTAAGCAGACCATGTTCCGCTTCCTGTTGAGTGTGTTCCATTTGTAAATTGAGTCCCCCGCTGCTATGGTAAAGCACGCCTTGGTTTAAGAATGCTTTGGTTTAAGAACAGGCTTCCAGAATGGATTAAGCTCGTAAACCAAGGTACCACTGTGCCCAGGGTGCACAGGACAATTCTATACCTTCTTGCTGCTTTCAGATACCAACCCTGCAACAACATGCAACGTTGCCAGATTCTGCACAGCAGCGCTCAAAATTTGTAGGATGATGACCTGTGTCACGAACTAGATATAATGAGCACTCATATTAGAGTGCTCTGTAGACTGATAGCTATAGTCTTGTACAGTGGTACCTTGGTTTGCAAACGCAATCCGTTCCATGGAGGTGTTTGCTCGCCGAAGGCACGCTTCTGCCCGTGCACGAAGCACCGATAGAGTGCTTCTGTGCATGCGCGAGCTGCGCAGGTCGCGTCTGCGCATCCCACGCCACGGAACCCAGATGTAAACACTTCCAGGTCTGCGGTGTTCGTAAACGGAGGTTTTTGTAAACGGAGGTAGTTGTAAACCGAGGTTCCACTGTATAAACTAACCTTTTACGCTCTTCCACTCTTGTCTAATGTTCTTAACCCTTCTTTTAGACCAGGCATGTCAAACCTGCGGCCCTCCAGATGTTTTGGACTACAATTCCCATCTTCCCCAACCACTGGTCCTGCTAGCTAGGGATCATGGGAGTTGTAGGCCAAAACATCTGGAGGGCCGCAGGTTTGACATGCCTGTTTTAGACTCTCTCATAGTTTCTTTTGGATCATTATAGACTTTTAACTCCTTTTAGTTTTCAAAACATTTTTTTCTGATTTTAAATGATTGTACCCCTCCCTCCTTATGCTGGTCTATGACAGTAATAAAGATTTGTTGTAGTAGTAACCCCCCCCCCAAAGAGTATTCAGATCCATCCATTTTGGTTTCTCTTAGGGAACATCTACGCCATAGATATAAAGTGCTACGTCACTACTTTAAACAGTCATGGCTTCTCCTGAAGAATCCTGGGAGCTGCTGTTTGTTAAGGGTGCTGAGAGTTGTTAGGAGATTCCTAGTCAAAACTACAATTCCCAGAGTTCCTTAGGAAGAGGGTTTGACATTTAAACCACTTGGCTTCTCAGGTTTCCCAACCTTAAATTCAGTTCTCTACATTTCCACAACTGTTTAGTTTTTAAAAATTAAAAAAGTCCTCTCAGCATTATTAGCAGTGCTTTTTTGGGGGGGGTATGCAGAGGTACGCATAACCCTAAACATTTTATGAATCTTTGTACTTTTGTCCATTTAATGTATTTATTTCCCCCTATTTGAACTATAAAATGGTGATTTTCTTGAGTCAAAAGGAGAGTACCCCTAAACATTTTAAAAGAAAAAAGACACTGATTATTATTGCAAACTTTGTATATTCTTGCATGTAATGGTGCCTAATAAACACATTTTTGCAAAGCAATTTCCCACTCATATTTGCATTTTTCTGTACACTTTACCCCAGTATGTACTTTGTCTACACATTACTTGAGTGGAGAACTTTACTGCAAAATTCAGAGAATTTTCTAGGATGGCTGTGTTTCAACGGATGTATTGTTTCAGGAAATGTGACTTAGGTAGGTTTGCCTTTAAATGCAGTTTAAATGCATCATAGCAGTTTCCGAAAGAATACATGAACCAAAGGACAGCAAACCTTTGAAATCCGCACTTCTTGGAATTTTGTAGTGCATTTCCCCAACCAAACAATCTGCACAAAAAGGCACATACTGCAGGAAAGAACAGTTTGTAAGAACTGCCAACCTAGCAGTTCGAAAGCACGTCAAAATGCAAGTAGATAAATAGGAACCACTACAGCGGGAAGGTAAACGGTGTTTTCGTGTGCTGCTCTGGTTTGCCAGAAGCGGCTTTGTCATGCTGGCCACATGACCTGGAAGCTATACGCCAGCTCCCTTGGCCAATAATGTGAGATGAGCGCGCAACCCCAGAGTCGGTCACGACTGGACCTAATGGTCAGGGGTCCCTTTACCTTTTATATATATATGTATAATTTTATTAGTTATTGAATTTGTATACCGCCCTTCATCCATAGGTCTCAGGATGGTTCAAAACATAAAAATGAAAGATAAAAATACATTTTTTTAAAAAAAGAAAAAACCCTGACAAACCAATAACCTCCTCCCACCCCCTTTTGCAAACAAAAATTGTACACTAGGAGAAAATTGTACTAAAATGCTGACAATTTGCACGAGAACTTAAAAAAAAATGCAATGTGATGCAGAAATGTGGGGAACTGAACCAAGAGATGGAAATTTGCCCAGCGTTATAATGTTGGCTGTTCAAAATTTAGGAGTTCTGCTCTTAATAGGCAAGAGGGATAAATATCGCAAGTATCTATCTTGTTAGTGCAGTGAGTTGAATGGAACTCTGCTATGGGCAGATAGAGGCACAGCTGCAGGAAGGGAAAGCCTCTGAGCTGACCCTTTAGCTTCTGTAAATTACAAACCATTCAAAAGGGGATCTTTGCAGAATGGAAAAATCAATGGTGCCAAGCTTCACACTCGGAACGGTGCCTCGGGGTACTCTGAGTGAAATACGGCTCTATTAACATTCTTGCCATAGGAAGAGGAGTTTGGTTTCTCAATGAACCAGCTCACAGCAGGTTCATAGAAATACCCCTTTTTTGTAATAATGGCATCTCCCGGTTGTCACTGTCAGCAAAGTCGGAATGCCTACCGCTGCTGACAATTAATGGGTGAGCCAGAGATGGCATTGCCTTTTTCTGAACAATGAATCGAAACAGAATTCTTGTCTCCTTTAATGAGGAAGGACCTATACAATCAAAGAGTCTGTTGCTGCAAGGTGAGCATTTCACAGCCCATTGGCTTTGCGGTTGCCTGGCAGTTTGCATCCCCAATCGAACCCCATTCATGTTCCAACAGGCAAGGGCAATCGATAGCCAGCAACTCCACTACAGCATGATAGCAACTCAAAAGTTTTTGAACTCCGTTTTCCACTTTCCAAGCACCAGCCTTCACCTGATGGGTGCCTTTGCCAGGACTGCGATGTCAGATTTCCAGGGAGAGAAAAAGTTCTCTACAAGGTCCAGAGGCACCACACTGCAAGAGCAATGGGGGTGGGGGCAACATTGTGTGCGTGGTGTCAGGAGGAGCCAGGGTGTCAGGCTTCAGGGAATCAGATTCCGCCCCCGTGGCAGTAGATAAGCAGAACAAAGGAAAGGGAGTCTTCTTACCACTTAGAATATTTAATAATCACAGCGAGAGACAACAGAACACATCTCTCTAGAATGGCGGTGCTCCCAATTAAGGCTCACTCCTCCTCCATTCCTATTAATCTACGTCACTCCTACGTTTTGTAATCTGAGTTTTTAGCCTCTGCACTTTCTGTTCTGACACTTTCTAAGCTCTCCGTGACTTTGGGGAAGGAGGGGCAGATACTATCCAGAGACTGTGAACCTGTTAACTCTCTCTTTTCTAGTGTTTCTTCTCCTAGCTGTTCCCCCTCCAGTATTTCACAGCTTCTGCCTTCTGAACTATGCCCCTCTGCAAACCACTGTTCCAAATCTATACTGTCCTCCTGCTCCTGGGAAGATTCAGCATCAGGAGGAAGGGGTGGATCCAACCATTCTACCTCAGTGCAGCCCTTCTCAGCACAGTCCCTGACTCAGGGGCAGAGCCAAATGTGGCAGCCACACGGCTTCAGTGGCTGGTGGCTCCTCCTCCTACTGGTGCATCCTCTAATGCTCTTTCTAACGCTCTTTCCTCTAACGCTCTAACACACACACATTCTTTCCTCTAACGCTCTAACACACACACATTTCCATTCCTGACTTTGGATGAACGTGCATATTGTGGGAATTCCCATTTCCATTTCTGAAAGTCCAACACCTTTCAGAGGGCCACAAGCTCTGTGTCCTAGTGACTGGTACACCCAGCGAGAAAACCTATGCCAGAAATATAGAAAGTTAAAGTTGGAGGATATTTGCGTCGAGTCTTATTTTCAGTTGCTTTCTTCCTGTGATCGATGACTTAATCTTCCCATGTTAATTGATAACATCGAAGAGAATTCATCTGTGTGCTTGTGATTTGTTTCCCCTTCCCAAGCCACTTACAACTCTCCTCCTGTAATTGATTCGGCACGTCGCAAATGTGACATTAAGGAGGCAGCCCATAAAACAACATGGGCAGAATGGGTCTCCCCCTTTGACGGTGCAGAGAGACCCTGTACAAACCCTGAAGGCGAGGCGCTTCCAGCTGGACTACAATAGTTATTTCTTACTGCAGAACCAGGAGCTGATTTAGGAAGCAATTATTCCATCAAGTAGCTGCAGAATACTTCTCATAAAGGTAAATGGTAAAGGGACCCCTGACCATTAGGTCCAGTCGCGAATAACTCTGGGGTGCAGCGCTCATCTCGCTTTACTGGCTGAGGGAACCGGCATACAGCTTCCAGGTCATGTGGCCAGCATGACTAAGCCGCTTCTGGCGAACCAGAGCAGTGCACGGAAACGCCGTTTACCTTCCTGCCGGAGTGGTACCTATTTATCTACTTGCACTTGACATGCTTTGGAACTGCTACCGGTAGGTTGGCAGGAGCTGGGACAGAGCAATGGGAGCTCACCCCATCGCGGGGATTCGAAGTGCCGACCTTCTGATCGGCAAGCCCTAGGCTCAGTGGTTTAACCACAGCGCCACCCGTGTCCCAATACTTCTCATAGGAACATGGAAATCTCAGTAGCTACGGTATGTTGAGCATCAGTTGGAAATGGAAAGGTTGTGGTGGAATGGAATATTCTGGAAGAAGGCTAGAACCCTGGCTAGAACCCAGAACAGGAAGGCAAGGGTATACTGCAACATTTAATTGCAGGTTCCACTTTGCTTGTATTATCATAAAGCAGGTCTGGAATAAACTCTGCTTAAAAGCCACTCTAGAACAAAACCATAGGAGGGTCAGATTTAGGGGTAGGCAATTGCCTGGGGCACCAGGCTTGAGGATAAAGCCTCACTTTTGCAAAAATCCTAGTGATCAGGATGGGATGGGCAGTCTCTTCTGAATTAATTCCTGCCTCGTTCTGGAGTTAAACATTAAACTTTTTCCAAAGCATCATCTCCCACACAAGTCAACTCTGCTAACTTCCATCACGTGAATTCTAGTTTTTATTGAGATTTGACGCACGCCAGGCAAATGGAGTTTTATCCTACTCTGAAACGAAGCCAGATTTAATGTTTAGATCTGCAGCCTTCCTTGTGCATTTCCGTTCAACTAACCGGTTCCAAACACTGAACCAGACTGGTAATTAAAGCCATTATGAAATGTTTCCATCCGCAAAGTCATTTAAAACAGTTAATGCGCCGGGACTTATTTGATGAGAAGAACTTTTGATACAGCAAATAGTGTGTGCTCTGGCGACAGCATCACATCTGAATTCGTAATAAGCCACCAAGTGCTCCTAAGACTATCAGCTGGAGCTGCAGCAAGGCTCAATCTAGGGCAAGCGTGGGGAGCCTCACCTTCCTACCTGGCCCTTATGAGCTGAGAATGTGCCCCTCCCCAAGTGGCAGCGGCCTTGCTCTGCAGCCCCTCTCAAGTGCTTTTGCCTGGCTGGAACGCATGATTGAACAGATTAATCACAAGCCGGAATTAAGATTGCCGGAAGAAATATCAACAACCTCAGATATGCAGATGACACCACCTTGATGGCAGAAAGTGAGGAGGAATTAAAGAACCTTTTAATGAGGGTGAAAGAGGAGACCGCAAAATATGGTCTAAAGCTCAACATAAAAAAACCTAAGATCATGGCCACTGGTCCCATCACCTCCTGGCAAATAGAAGGGGAAGCAATGGAGGCAGTGAGAGATTTTACTTTCTTGGGTTCCATGATCACTGCAGATGGTGACAGCAGTCACGAAATTGAAAGACGCCTGCTTCTTGGGAGAAAAGCAATGACAAACCTAGACAGCATCTTAAAAAGCAGAGACATCACCTTGCCGACAAAGGTCCGTATAGTCAAAGCTATGGTTTTCCCAGTAGTGGAACTCACGAAGAGTCGGACACGACTAAACGACTAAACAACAACAACAATTAGGAATTAGGGAGAAATTAACTTCCACTCGTGTTTAAAGGTACCCCTCCCTAAACTTGCACTTCTGAAACTAAACACAGCCATCCTCGAAACTGGAACTTCTCTGAATTTTGCGACGCAAGACTGTACAAAAATGCACACGCTAGGGATAGGGATAAAGGGGGCATAAAAATGCACACATTAGTGAAAACAGCATACAAAATGTATGCGGAAACTGCGTGCACACACACAAAATGTGTTCATAATAAAATTAATGCACACTCAGATGCTGATGAGGACTTTTAAAAATTCGACAAACTGATGCAGAAATGTGGAGAACTGAATGGAAAAAATGAGGAACGGAGAGAAGCTGGAACCAACAGCTTTGCCCATCCTTCCCGGTTATGCCTCCATCTGGATGGAGAGATTGGGGAGGTGTGCAAAAACGGCTTTCGCATCGCAGTGAATGCTTCAGGGGATGTTGCAGCGGCGACACTGCTTTGCTAAGCCAGGGTGCTGCTGGCCAAGGAGTTGGACGACTGATGGGTGACTCCACCTCCTCCTTTGAGTTCCAAGCTGCCTGCTCCTCAAGGTCCTTGATCTATGGAACACCTGGTTCATTTTCTGAGGACACAGCACCTGGCAGCAGGATTCCAGACACACCATCACTGTAACACCTGGACTGTATTCAGAGCCCCTGACCTGCTAAGACCACAAGAAGCAGCTCTTCTTCAGCAAATGGCCATGGAGCCGATGATTGGATGCCCTTTTCATTGCTGCTGCTGAGACTGGCATGTCATGGGTTAAAGAGATGGTTTGTCCATACGATGTTGATTTTGTTTCATTTGGCATCTTCTCTGCCCCAAACTGTTTAATTACTTGGATTACGAGCCACTTGAGAGACGGGAGGAGTTGGCTTTGGAAAAATTGCTATGAGCCAATGTGAGTCCACAGGGTACAGAATATTTAAGGAATTCCCTCCTCTAATCATCAACTCAGGTGCTGAGTGCTGAGTAGGGATGAGCAAATCTGTCAATTTTGGTTTCCCCTCACATCCTCATTTTCCCTATCTTAAATTTCCAGACCAGTTTGATTTTTTTTCATTTTTTTTTAAAAAGTCTTCATCCTCATTAAAATACACCAGCAGTTTAGTGCAAATTTCTCGCAATAATTTCCCCTTAATATAATGTGCCTTTGTATGTTCTTTTCACAAATACATGCATTGACTGATACAAGCATTTCTGTACCCATCACTTGGCTGGAGAACTGCACAGCAAAACTTGGAGAAGGAATTCCCATGGATGGCTGCGTTTGGCTTCATTTATTGTTTCAGGAAAATATCAACTACATAGGACTGCCATTAAATGTAAACTGAATAATTTCCTGGGTACTGGCAGATATGCAGCTGATATCTGGCCACTGAGAAATAAGGAGAGGGAGAGGGAGAGGGAGAGAGCGCACCACAGCCTGTCAGGCTTATCAATAATGGCTATAGATGATCAATATTATACATGCACACACAAACACAGGGACTTCCCCCCCCCCCAATACAGTCCAATAACCACTGAGACTTACTAGCTACAGAGTGTTGTACGGCCATTGGAAAACAAAAGCATATTCTTAGAGGGAGGGAATGAAATGATCTGGTGGAGGACAACACAATTGGGTGGCTGACAAACTAGAAGGCTGAAGAGGAGCTTTGTGTTAGGAGGCGAGAATTTATTTTGTTGCCAGTTTCTCTCATACGGAAATAATTACTCCCATTTACCACAACCACACTCTGCACCCTGAAAGCAGAGAGTTTGGTTAGAGTGGTGGTTTAGGATCTGGGAGAGATCAGGGTTTAAATTCCTGATCAGCCACGAAGCTCACTGAGTGACCTTGTTCCGGTCATAGACTCTCAGCCTAACCTCTACCTGACATGGTTATTTTGAGGATAAAATGGGGAATGACCATGTATGCCTTCTTGAGCTCCCTGAATGAAAGGTGGGGTGTAAATGTGATAGATAAAATAGCTTGACCCTTCTCTCATTCACCAGCTTTAAATTTGGAATAATCCCATGAAATGCTGCCGTAATATATTCCCCAGCAGGCTAATAGAGCAGCATTTGAGCAAATTTGTTTTGACAAAGGTTTAAAGTTAAGACGCAGCAGAGCCAAACTGCACACTTAGGTTAATACATAGAGATTGCTCTTTCCTCTTTTACTTCTTTTTGTTTCATATAAAGGATTGCTTTGTTGTTGTTTTTAAGGCGCCGTTGGATGCTTTTCCAGACGAGACAGATTTTGGGTTTGCTGACTGAATGTCAGCCCTTTTAGATCTGTGCAATTAGGGCAGCTGCTATGATACCCTCCCTGGAATTGCATTATTAAATCCATGATTGATTCAATTAGCTTAGAGGAAGGGGAAATTAAAGACGGCATTAGTGCTGCTAGCGTCTCACCACCACCATTGCCCTGAAGCCCATCTTGTGCCAATGGACCACAAAGCATGTGGGTTACCTGTTGGATTGCGTGCAAAATGTGTTCCTGCTTGTCTCATGTAGGGTTGCCAGTTCAGGAATATTCCAGACCCTGAGACTTCAGAGCCCAACCCTGAGACCCAGTAGGTAATATCCAGGTAATATCCTAGAGAACTCTGTGGTCCTGAATGGACCAGGTGCGCAGCCTAGGAGTCATTTTGGACTCACAGCTGTCCATGGAGGCGCAGGTCAATTCTGTGCCATAGCATCTGCCTACCATGGACTGTCTCTCCAGAGTGGTGCATGCTCTAATTATCTCCCGCTTGGACTACTGCAATGCGCTTTAAATGGGGCTACCTTGAAGTGCCTCAGTTGACTCCACATTTGCCCTCCTCCACCCTTTGAACAATGGGGGCCCAGGCCCCCTAAAAATAGAGGGCCCAAAGAGCCCCGGCCCCTAGGAGCAGACACTGATGGGCTCATATGTAAAGAATAGATCAGAGATGGGCTGTATTAGCACAGTATGGTGCCCCCCTACACACACACACACAGAGAGAGAGAGAGACTTTTCATGCTCCCTGCAAAAGAGGGTGGCAGGCCCTGGATTGGGCTGAAACCTGCTAAACTCTGAACCGTCTTCATGGCAGAATGTGCCTTTAGAATAACAGTGAGGACTCAGAGGAGAATATGCACACAATCTAGGTGGTTCGTGTGCCTGACTTTAAAAAGGACAGCTCCCTATGAACGAAGGACTGCCAAGCGCACATCTAATTTAAAGATAAAGACTCTTAAGAAGCAAGATTAGCTGGGGGCTTGAAGTTGCCCATCCACGGTTAGCACTCCCTGGATAGCAGAATGGGCAGACACAGGAGTCACCGTCTTTCCCCACATTTTATTTCTATTTTAAATTATTGTAATCATTTCTAAACATGCATCTATACATCTAGATTAAATCTTGGATTGCCTCTTTTTGGTGATCTGTAAATTGCCACTCCATCTTCAGGAAAGGTTTTTTTTCGGAGATAGAACTGAATAGAACATACTGATGATGTCTGCAGGCCAAGATGTTGTTAAAAGCGCATGAACCAGGCTGCTGCTTTTTTAAAAGTCATTTGGTAACCTTACACGGAAAGCAAATTACCACAATTACATTTATATATCACTGTGCAGTGAAGTACTGGTGTTGTTGCAGGTGTCATAGCAAAGCTTTGAGTTAATCATTCATGGTGATTAGATCAGTTAAAGCAGCCCGAACAAAAACAGAAACTTCTGTGGAATAAATGGGGAAAGGCTTGTGTACACAGGTCATTTTTTATTTCCCACATTGCTTTGAAACCTGTAGTTCCCCAGATGAATTAAATACTTTGGCCCTATGTCCATTTCTCAAAGGCGGTCTCTAGCGCCCGCTAATTATACAGGGCCTCCAAAGTTTCCCAGGCAGGTAACCTTGAAACACTATTAGCAATTTAATGTGGAATTAGTCACGACGGCTGTAAATCTGTTTATCAGCTTACAGCAGAAGTCAAATGCACTGCAGCATATATAAAGGTGAGCTCCAGAAAAAAGTGGGGATATTCGGGGTTCTAACCAGCTCTTCCCTGCAAGCAGGGCATTCCACTCTCTTCATTCCCTGAATTTCATTTTTCTTTGCCATCTTTCACATTTCAATTCATTGGTCGCTGAGTATGGGCAAATTAGTCCATTTTCATTTCTCTCCGCTTCTAATTTTTCCCATCTTCTGTTCTCCATGCTTTTAAAAAAACTTCTTACAAAGATTTATCAGCATTTTAGTGCTAATTTCTCCTAATTATACATTTTGCATGCAATCTCTCCAGTTAAGTAATGTGTACAAAGGTGTATCTACTAGGTGAAAAGCGTGCATTAAAAATTCCTGTTATTAGTGTAGATAACATACTAATTGCATTCTATTAGGGGAAATTGCTTTGCAAAAATGTGAGTCTTTTTTGTTAATCGCCTTGGGATGTTTCAGGAGAAGAGATTCATAAATGGCAACTTGCAGAGAGTACATTTTCATCTTAGATAACACATAACACTTAGATAGTTACGTTCTTTATTGTAAACCTACCCTGTTTCTCATATTTTAAGACATTCCCATAAAATAAGCCATAGCAGGATTTTTAAGCATTCAAGGAATATAAGCCATACCCCAAAAATAAGACATAGTGATAGGCACAGCAGCAATGCCGGCCGCAGCAGGAGGAGGAGGAGGAAAAAAATAAGACATCCCTTGAAAGTAAGCCATAGTGTGTTTTTTTGAGGAAAAAATAAATATAAGACATGTCTTATAATATGAGAAACACGGTATAACCAAAACAAAAAGCCAGCCACCCTCTTGGTTTTCAATCCAAGCAGGGCTAGGCAGAGTTGCATAAATATGCTTGTAAAACCGTATCACCTGCTTCAAGGGTGAAGAATGTCTGCTGTCAACACATGCGTTGATGAAATGTACAAGGACAATGTTTCAGCCCAAGATGCCTCTGGGCACTCGGAACACAAACACCCTTTCGCCACATGAGCCTCTAACCTTGGTAAGAAGTTAAGTGGGTCATGTTTTGTGCTCAAGATTAATGGCTTTTTGCTGGTTTCGCCCAGTCCATTAAACATACCTGGGGTCTTCTAAGCGCACTTACTCTCTGCATATAAAGGTGAGCTTCTAACGTTCAATCACGCTTGGGTGCCACACCTAGCAATGGGGACGTATGGTGGGGTTATGAAACGGAGGGTAGATTCTGCTCAACACGGCCTGCAATGAAACCAGGAAGGACATAAGAAGAGCTCTTCCGGATCAGGCCAATGATCCACCTAGTTCAGCATCTACCAACCGGTTATCTATGGGAAGTGCAACACTCGCGATTCCCGGCAACTGGTACCAAACAAAAGCAAGAGGTGCCTTGCAATTCCTGGCACTATTGACTCTTGTGTCAATGAGGAAGGCTTATCCCATACCCACACCCAAGGTTGAAAAGCTTCAGGACTGGATGCCACCCTATATGGCCCCCAAGGCAACACAAATGCCTCCACTCAACAACAACCCTGTGAGGTAGGTTAGGCCGAGAGATAGTAGCTAGGGCAGAAGGACACTCTTAAGCTTCATGGCTTGAGTGGATATTTGTCCCTCGTTCTGGAATGACATTCTCGACACTATATCCAACCGGCCCATTATAATGTAATAGTGGAGTTGATCATTCATGCACTGTTCCAGAAAGGCACTGACGTTAGTGCCTTATTATTATTATTATTATTATTATTATTAATTTGTTATTTATACCCCACCCATCTGGCTGGGTTTCCCCAGCCACTCTGGGCAGCTCCCAACAGAATTAAAAGCACAATAAAACATCAAACATTAAAAACCTCCCGAAACAGGACTGCCTTCAGATATCTTCTAAAAGTCAGATAGTTGTTTATTTCCTTGACATCTGATGGGAGGCCGCCACTACCGAGAAGGCCCTCTGGCTGGTTCCCTGTAACCTCACTTCTCGCAGTGAGGGAACCGCCAGAAGGCCCTCGGAGCCGGACCTCAGGGTCCGGGCTGAGCAATGGGGGTGGAGACTGTGATTCTTTTCATATAAAGAGGCATTTGGTGTTGCACAGACAATCGTGGAATCATAGAACCGTAGAATTGGAAGCGACCCCAAGGGTCATCTATTCCAGCCCCCTGCAACTCAGGAATCTCAGCTAATTTATATGTATGCACAGCCAGCTGAAATCATCCAGCCACAAATGCTGTAGATTTGGCGCTTTTGTAAACAAACACACATACATTTTATGAGAGTCACCATATTACAGTGGTACCTCAGATTACAGACACCTCAATTTACAAACACTTCGGGTTACAGACTCCGTTAACCTGGAAGTAGTACCTCGGATTGAGAAAATTACCTCAGGATGAGAACGAAAATCGTGCGGCGGTGGTGTAGCGGCGGCGGGAGGCCCCTTTAGCTAAAGTGTTACCTCAGGTTAAGAACAGTTTCAGGTTAAGAACGGCCCTCCGGAACAAATTAAGTTCTTAACCAGAGGTACCACTGTAGAACTGTGCTCAATTTCTTTTCATGAAGTGCATGATTGTTGTTTTAAAAAAACGGGACAAGCTACCATTCTTCCATGCCAATGATTGGCATGGAATGGATATGGGATGGATGAAATTGTAAATTTAAGTTGCTCATTTTTCCACACTTACAATTCAGTTGGCCCATTCCATATAATTGTGATTATATATATATATATATATATATATATATATATCCATAAATACTTGAATGGCCAAGTGGGGATTATGGATTATGAACCTTGGTCTCCCAGGTCTTAATCTAACAATCTAACCCAGGCATCCCCAAACTTCGGCCCTCCAGATGTTTTGGACTACAATTCCCATCATCCCTGATCACTGGTCCTGTTAGCTAGGGATCATGGGAGTTGTAGGCCAAAACATCTGGAGGGCCGCAGTTTGGGGATCCCTGCTCTAACCACTGCACCTCAATGACGCTCCATGTTTTTGTGGATGTCAATTACCTTTTTGTATTTCATCAGTATTGTAAAGGTAAAGAGACCCCTGACCATTAGGTCCAGTCGTGACCGACTCTGGGGTTGCGCGCTCATCTCGCATTATTGGCCGAGGGAGCCGGCGTATAGCTTCCAGGTCATGTGGCCAGCATGACAAAGCCGCTTCTGGCAAACCAGAGCAGCACATAGAAACGCCGTTTACCTTCCCGCTGTAGCGGTTCCTATTTATCTACTTGCATTTTGACATGCTTTCGAACTGCTAGGTTGGCAGGAGCTGGGACCAAGCAACGGGAGCTCACCCCGTCACAGGGATTCGAACCGCCGACCTTCTGATCAGCAAGCCCTAGGCTCAGTGGTTTAATCAGTATTGTACTGGCATATCTTTGTATCTTCTAACAAAGGCATAATAAATAACTTAGAACCAAGCAACACCCAGACTACTTCTTTTTTAAAAAGTATATTTATTCCCTAGCCTATATCAAACATGTTTTCCCACTGCTTTACTGACCAGTTTGGATTTGCAACTAGTTTGGTTCCCATTAATCAGCTGTTTGGCATCATATATTTTAAATGATGCATCGACGTACACACCATCGTCAAGCTTTACATATTGCAGGTGCCAACTTGGCTTTGCAGTATTTATTGTTTTAAGCAAGTAAAAGCAGAATTATTCTCCTCCTCCTCGCCTTTTTATATAAAAGAAGAAATCGGGATTAAGGATATTTTGTCCTGAGAAATGTAGTGCTGCTAGATGCCAGTCTGCCCAACACGCTGTGCCAAAGGGACAACCGGAGGGCTTGCCCATTAAAAGAACATTAACCTTGCCTCTGTAGCTGTGCTCCGTTTGTTTTGACAAAGAGGCTCTCTGCAATTGACCAGCAATTAACCTTTTAACCCAAGTTTGCTCACCTATGCACAGATTACTCATGCACAAGTTACAGTAAAGTATGATAGAGTTTGCCCATGTCTAATGGATGGACAAGATGGCCTGGGTGTCCATGTTACTTTGCCCATTTGACCTTCTGAGGCAAATGTTTCTGAGTGCATCTTTTATTTCATGCCATTCATTTTGTCTTCCCTGAATACATTTGTTGATAAGGAAAGTACGAAATTGCAGGTTGTTTCACAGGTTGACATTAAATGCATTTTAAATAAATAAAAAAAACCGAATTGTGACATTTAGAGTTTGTAAAGAACCACCAGTGGAGCTTGGAGCAATTTGTGAGGGTAGTGTAATATTCTGCAAAACAAACAAACCCAAATAAACCAAGAACATAGAGATGAGCAAATCTGTCATTTTGGTTTCTCATTTTTCCAGTCTAATGTTCAATTCTCCACATTTGCACATAAGTTTGTCGGATTTTTAAAAGATTTCTCACCTCACCCACCATTTTTGTACAAATTTATTCTAATACTGTATATACATTTGGGTACATTGGTACCTTGCAAGACGGAAATAATTCGTTCCACGGGTCGTGCCATCTTGCGGAAACAAACAGCAGACGGCCCCCCCAAAAAAATGCGGCAAAAAAAATTCGTCTTACGAGACGCGGCCATAGAAAGCTTTGTCTTGCGAGGCAATAAAGAATCGCTAGACGCTTTCGTCTAGCAAGTTTTTCGTTGCGTGAGGCATTCGTCTTGTGAGGTACCACTGTATACAACTTTGCCTAAGAGGCACCTTTTGGCTAAGCAATTTCCCCTATGCAAAAGCATTTTAGCATTGTTTTCACCAATGCATGCGTGTTTTTTTTTAAATGCCTACTGTATCTTGGTATATGCATTATTGTATACAATACTTGGTTTTGCATTGAAAAAAAAGTGAGAGAAGTATGGCTTTTGAAGGGTGGCTGCGTTTTATTTCTTGCAATTTATTTAGAAAGTAGGTTGGACTATCGATAGGAACTGAAGCAAACCAAATGCAAGGCAAAAAATAGCGGATAGCCAGGTAGATTTTCTGACAATGGGCCTTCCCTATTTGTAACGGGATCAGCCAAAGTGGCTCCAGATGGGTTGCAATGTGTCAATGGACTTGGGATGTTGTCCATATTACAGAATTATACAGAGTAAACAAACCGTACATCAAGAGGAGAGAAGGTTAATCTTGGCAAGTTGTATAATGCTGTGGACTAAAGTAATGGCCTGAATGGCTCAATGCTTGGATGGTTTTTAAATGCTGGAGAATGGAAAACATATTATGAATCACCCCCAAGGATTATTAAAATGCAAGCACCGGATTGATTGTGATGTATGAAGAACTATAGTGCATAACTGACATGAGTAATTGTGTCAGGCCGGAGACTGACAGCGCTCCAGACTGTGCCAGACAAAAGCTGACCATCACTCAAAGGGGGGTTTTATGAGCAACCTAGCATAGAGGCATTGGCATTTCCTCATTTTAAAAATGGCGAATCAAATTTAGGATTTCCTAAATCCACTGACAGTTATTTTTTAATGGCAAAAATTAAGATGGATGTGCTGTCTTCCGTGAGGAGTATTTTAAAGGAGCGTTAAAGATTTGTTTTTAGTCTGTTAATTTGTGCATGATAGATGTTACCTACATCTGATCTCATTAACTACCAACGCCAACCCGATCCATTGTGTTAGGAACCAAGAAAGGAAGCAGAGGGGCCACAAAACAGTTGTCCTGGATGAGCATGGTTAAAAGTGGTACTGCACCAAAGTAAGCGAGCGCTCTTATGTGGCTCCCAGGGCATAGCTGTCAACCCTCCCATTTTTTGCGGGAAACTCCCTTATTTCAATCCTTTTCCCGCTGCTATCCCGGTTCGTTAGATATCCCGGATTTGAAAGGAAGCAGCTCCTCTCCCTCCCTGCTGGCCAGGGAGGCTCCACTCAGCCCCTCGGCTCAGCCCCTCGCTCGGCGGCTGGCTGCTCGCTCACTTGCCGAGTGCTGCTGGAAATCGCCTCTGCGCATGCCCGGGCATGAGCAGAACCCATTTCCGGTGCCGCTCTGCCCATGTCTGGGCACCGGAAATCGCTTCTGCGCATGTCCAGAATGGCAGCCCGGCACCGGAAGTCGCTTCTGAGGCTGCTGATCCCTTATTTTCCAATCCGGAAGTTGACAGCTATGTCCCAGGGACACATGAATCTGTTAACTTCGGGCCTCATCTCCACTATACATTCAAGGTAGTTCCATACCACTTTAAACAATTGTGGCTTCCCTCCCGGGGCTATTTTTCTAGAAAAAGAGTTCACCATGAATGCCTCCCTTGTTCTCTTATAATGGCGCTCACCTGAGAGGTGCCAGAACTGAGTTCCGGCTGAAAAATAAGCCCTGCTTTCCCCAAAGAATTATGGAGACTAGTTAAGGGTGCTGAGAGTTGTCAGGAGACCCTTACAACGCCAGCGTGGTTTAACAACCAGCCTCTCTTGCCATGGAGCTCTGGGAACTGTAGTTCTCTGAGAGGAACAGAGGTCTCCTAACAACTCTTAGCACCTTTAACAATTTGCAGTGCTGAGGGTGCAGGTGGGGCCTTGGTTTCTCTCCATTTGTTGGTGTGTGTGTGGTTTTTCCCCCCCAGTCTTACATTCAGTTGGCCCCACTGTGAATTCCACAACCCTACGCAGCAAAAAATCCGGACTAAAATGCTGTCATTTTTGTGTGAGGCCCTTTTAAGAAAAAGCCACACCTGATGATGTTGAAATCTGGAGAACTCAACTTGAGATTGGAGGGGAAATCCACCCCATCCTCACTTAGAGGGCACCAGCAAACAGGCACAAACAACGAGAAGGAGAAGCAGGAAGAGGAGGAACAGGAATCAGAGGTTAGCATTGGACGTTCACAGTTGCTCAGATATACCAACTTCTGATGCCGAGGCAACAGAAAGAATGGCACTTCCTGTTCCTCCACACCAGCCATCTCGAAATAACACTTTTGCATTCTCCGCAGCCCCGATTCCCTGGCCCAGGGCAAATTTCTTAATCTCCAGGCCAGTCTGGTTGAGGTAGAGAAGCAAAAACTTCAGATCAGAAATAGATGGGAAATGCAGAGGAAAATGCAAGATTTCACACCAGTGTTTATGGCCCAAATCGGCTCATGCCTCTTATCAGCTGTTTATCCTGAAAGGCTTCCTAAAGATCTTGGAAGTCCAAGCTTTGGAAAGGTAGAGTCACTGCAAGGAAATTCGAGGTAAAAAATTGCAGCTGGTGATCATTGACGACCGGCCGATTCCTCTAAGCAGCACTTGCTTAGCTGTCGTTTGGCCTATAAGCCGTATTTAGCAGGGCATTCTTAATAATTGTCTGAAGTACACATTTTATTTTATAGAATATTTTTTTAAAATACTATTTTTGTGTTTATACTGAATCCGACCATTTGTCCATCTAGCTCAGTATTGTCTACTCTCACTGGCAGCAGCAAGGGACATTTTCAATGCCAATGATTGAACCTGGGGGACTGCTGCCTGTGGAGAGATGCTAAATTGGTTTTCTGGTCCATTCCAGCACTGTCACTGGTGAAGCCCACTTGCGCGCAACAACAGTGTGGTGTAGCGGCCCCCAGCAGCTCCTCCTAACAAAGCAGTATCGTAGCAGAGGTAGCACAATGGTGATTGCTCCAAGCACGTTAAAACTTGTTACGATTTGCATCTGCCCTCATCCACCTCTAAACAAATGTTCAGCACAAAAATACTTAGGCTAGAATAAATCACAAACATTTAACTCTGCAAATAAGTGAAGATTTTACTCACAGGGTTTCAGGAGTTACAGCAAGCAAGTCTTCATCAGTTGGTGGTGAAATGAAGACGAAAGGTTCCAAATTACTTAATAGAAAGAACTTGGTTTCCTTCCAAAATAATCAGACAGTAAAAATCTCTTGTTACAGAGGTTTTCCATCCACTTGGTTTTTCTTCAGCTGAAATTCTGGCTTCTTTGATGAAGCAAAGCAAATAGAAAAGGGAGGAAGCAAAGGCGGTTGGGAGCCTGCTGAGCTCCACCCACTGGCACCTGGAGCTCAGGTTAACCCTTTCATGCACACAAGTGTGAGTTGGTAACTGTATATTACAACATAATATGGGTTGCTTGGCTCCTGGCCCTTTACAGTGCTATGCCAGGTAAGCCTGGAGAAACTGGCAGCTGGAAGATGGGGGCCAAAAACGTGGTAGACACTGGGACTGAGCACAGGATTGGTCCTTGTGGGCCCAGCTAAGGTGCATGGTCCCATAGCAAGTGCCCCAGTATGCCAGTTGTCATTCCTGGAGCATCATTTTGTCTTGGACCAAGCCCTTTTCATCAAGAATGAAGCAAAGGAGGAAATACATAAGTCCCTTCCCCCAGGACCTCCTCTGATCCGGATATTTGTCAGTTGTAAAAAAAAACCCACCCCACCTCACCCCCCCAAAATTTGGTGCCATTTGCATTTTTAAGAACAGACATATTCAATGCAACTATGCATTTTACATCATGTCTAGCTTGGTGCTTCAAATCCCCTATTTACAGAGAGAGGAAGCAGAGTTCCAAAGCCCGCCCTCGCTTGAAACGAGGAAATCCTGCTAGCTTTATTGTTTTGATCATACAAAGCAAACAACAACAATTCTCTCCCCCCCCCCCTCTCTCACACAGAGCCATCCTCAACTGGAGTGGTTTCATATCTATCATTCCTAGAATCCATTTTGTTGCTGGGGAACATCAATTCAATTATCAAGTTAAGTCAATTGCTGGAAAAGCAGTTAAAAAAAACCCCAAAACACTATTAGAACTATTGAAGGGGATCCTGATTTAGCAAATTACCAGGAAATGATTTAAAGGATGCTGCTGCTGCTGGTGATTTTGTAATACTATGACTAAAACTTGAGCCCGGCGCATGTAACTTCCCAAAAACATTCATTTGATATTGTTTCCAGTGCTGCAGTACAAAAGAAGCAGCATCTCTCCCCCACCCCCACCCCCTGGCCTTACCCAGACTACCATTTGTAAGCAAATTTAAACAATTAATAGTTTGTCCAACAAAACAGCAAAGTGATCATACATATGGCAGATATGATGCTTAGGAAAGAGCTGCTTAGGAAAGAGCTGCAGAGCATGCAGAGAGAAGAGGTTGGCGACAAAATATAGCTAAAAAAGAACTCCAGGATACTCATGTTTGAACAATGCAGATTGTCTCTAGACATGACTAATGGCAGCCAAGCAATCAGAGAATGAGCAAGGATAAGTATAGAAAGTTTATCATTATTATTTGTTTGATTTCTTATAAGGTCCTCAGGACAGGTTACAGCAATCTGAAGTTCAGTATGAATGGCAGTTTAAAACAAAATGTAATTTTTAAAAAATCAAAGCAAAATCAGCATGAAATGTCATAGTTTGTTAAGCCACGTTTTGTTAAACCATAGTTTAACCACTCGTTCACGATATAACCATAGTTTACTTTAAACTTCCTGTATAGGGAAGATTTTAATGTCTGATGTTTTATTGTGGCTTTTATATACTGTATATATATTTTGCTGGAATCTGCCCAGAGTGTCTGGGGCACACACACACCCCCATTATTAATTACAAGATTTCATGGCAATGGGTGTTCCACAGCTGTGGTGCCACCACTCAAAAGGCCCATCCCCTGGTAACCTCCAATCTGTAATGATGGACCAGACAGCAGAAACTCCAACACCAAACACAGTGCGTGGGTGTGTTCATCTGCGCACATGTGGTCTTTCAGACAACCTGGTCCTTGGACATTTAAGGGCTCTGAGAAGCCGGTCTACAAGCCGCTAACTACTCATTCTAAATCCGTCTTGTAATTAACGTAACAGCTGTAAAAATCAGCATTTGTTGGAGAAAAGGCTGGGATTCCTTTATTTTCTGGTTGATGTTTCAAAATATGGATTTTATGTCTAAAACCTTGGTTTCCAACATGGGGCACATGCCCCACAGGGGGAAAATTTGATTTTTAACCAGGGCAATTTGAGAATGTTTAGACCAAGCCTTTTAGACTTCCTCCATGTGAATAGTAGTTCACTTTTTGAATGAGAATTATACATCACAGGGAAGCGGGCATCAGGATTTTAGAGATGCTTAGGTGGGGCATGGCCAAAAAAGGTTGGGAACCACTGGTCTAAAACAACAATATGAAACAAATTATATATCTATGTAGGACTTCTTGCTCTACTCACATTCAAAATTCTGTATGTTTACTGTTTTTGTAGAAAATTAAGAAAATTAAAAATGTCTCCAGGCCGGATGCACCCATCGTTAGCTATTAATGCAAGTTTAGGTCCTTATCTGCACTATAAATTTAATGTGTCATACTGCTTTAAGCAGTCATGGCTTCTCCATAAGAATCATGGGAATTGTAGTTTGTTAAAGGTGCTGAGAGTTGTTGGGAGACGCCCTCACAGAGCTACCATTCTCAGAGTGGTTTAACAACCAATGCCTCTTTTCAAGGAACTCTGGGATTTCAGCCATGAAGGGAATCGGAGTCTCTTAACAACTCCCAGCACCCTAAGCAAACTACACTTCCCAAGGTTCTTTGGGGGAAGCCATGATTTTAAAGTGGCATGATACTGCTTTAAATATGTAGTGCAGATGGAGCTTTAGAAGCAACAAGCCATAGCTTCCTTTAGCATGGATTGCCTGAAGGGCATCACATGAATGAATGTCCTTCTCTAGTCTACTGATTTGTGAAATTCCCAATTTCGAACTACTCTATAAATACTTGATCATTTCCAGATGAAGAAGGGGGGGGGGGGAAACCTCACAGGTTGTAGGGAAAACTCTATTTAAAGTCTCCGGGCCTCAGAGACAGAATGAGTTAGAGAATTGCCATGAATTAAATGAGGCATATAAGAGCTGATGCAGCTCTGCAAATTACACAGCTAATAGAAGAAGCCGAACAGAAGAATTGAAAATGCCCAAAAGGGGCTACAGATAAAGGAACCCCACAGCTGCCGCCAGCTTTGCTGATGTAATAATATAATAGACTGATTTCTTTCCTGAAAGAACTTTAGCAGGAGAAAAAATACAATTAAGTTTGCTGTGGAATGTTGCAGATCAAACATATTGCTCTCTCTAGGCAGTAGAAGTCGCTACCCTGTCTATATCAATCAACAGGATTTCGCTTCATAATCAGAGAAGCCTGAGATATATACTTTTTTATAAAAAATATATCTATATCAAAGTGGGATGATTACAGACCCTGCAATATGATTAAACCATCCGGCCTGCAGTTTAATGGACCTGGAACTGAAATTAGAGGCAGATTCATTGGTATCATTTTGAATAGGTGGCAGATAATTAAGTGGCTCTTATACTGACTCATGAGAACATTCATTTCACATTAAAGTCTGCATGGGGTGAGAGTTGCCAATGTTAGGATGGAATTTGTATAAACCTGTGATGGATATGGAAATTTGGCTTCTAAAGCTCCATTGAGATAAATGGTTTGCACATGGTGTTCTTCCTCAAAAACTCAGCAGGTGTTCCTCTCAATGAGAAGATATCATCATCATCTTATTTGTATGCTGCCTTTCCATAGTTCAAACTATGCTCAAGGCGGCTTACAACATGGCAAGATTTACCGGTACATAATTACAAACATAACAGAAGTCATAAACAATAAATAAAACACATCAAAAAGTACACAACCAAATGGAAACAATTTCCACGTAAATCATAAGATCTAAAACTAAAGATAACAACAATCATATCAATAACAGCAACAGCTCTCTCAAGCCCCCGTAAACAATACTCCAGCCCAAGAATCTGTTCAACAAGCTTCAGGCTTTTGTAGCTGGAGTCAGTCAGCACTCCACTCTCCCAGGCCAGATGGGAAAAGGCCAGCAAGGCAGGGTGCAGGTCTTCCAGGGCTCACAGCCAAGATTAGGCACCCCCAAACTTCGGCCCTCCAGATGTTTTGGACTACAATTCCCATCTTCCCTGACCACTGTTAGCTAGGGATCATGGGAGTTGTAGGCCAAAACATCTGGAGGGCCGCAGTTTGGGAATGCCTGGCCAAGATGGTCTCCTTTTAAACAACACATGTAAAAATTTAATTTTTTAAAAAACCAGCTGCAGTCCTTGTGAAGCCTGTCAGGCCCCGCCCCAAGCCAGGTGGAAAGAGGCAAGGGCAGGGTCCTTCAGGTCCTTAGCAGGCAGTCCTCCTGATATGTGATGATGTAGCAGTTTGTCAGAAAGACAGCTTACCTGCCACTTTCGATAATCTCTCACAATGCATGGCTACTGGTGTTAGACTGTGGCCTCCTAAACGTTCATGGCTTCTGCCACAGAATTCTGGGACCTGTACTTTGTTATTGGTAGGACATTCCCAGTCCTACCTAGAGAGGTCAGGAATTGAACCCGGGACTTTCTGCATGCAAAGCACATGCTCTACCACTAATTCTCTCTATCACCGAGATGATTGGCAGTCATCCCTTAATTACTCTCATAATTGAATGAGATTTATCATACTTTTAAGTGCACGTACAAATGACACCTACATGATGTTACCATTCTTCCAGGTCTCGGCCTGAACGAATCTTTGTGAAGTCTCGATGTCACAAAGCTGAGAAGCAAAGGCACCAAGCATTAGAGTAAGTAAGCACCAGAACTTGCTCAGATGCCCACCTCCAACATGCGAGAGTTTGTTTAAATGATTGTATATGTTACAGGTAGGTAGCTGTGTTGGTCTGAGTCAAAGCAAAATAAAAAAATTCCTTCAGTAGCACCTTAAAGACCAACTAAGTTTTTATTTTGGTATGAGCTTTTGTGTGCATGCACACTTCTTCAGATACACTGAAACAGAAGAGCCAGACCCTGAATGTATATTCAGAGGGTGGTGGGGGTGGGTGGGATTGGGTGATTGGCTGATAGGAGTGGTAAACCTGTTGATGGCTGTTAACGACTGCTGATGACTCCAATAGGTCCACCCTCTGAATATACATAAGGGTCTGGCTCTTCTGTTTCAGTGTATCTGAAGAAGTGTGCATGCACACGAAAGTTCATACCAAAATAAAAACTTAGTTGGTCTTTAAGGTGCTACTGGAGGAATTTTTTTATTTTGATTGTATATGTATAAGACTGGGTTTGCTCAGTGCTTTTTTTCTGAAGGTACTCAAGGATACACAGTCCTGGCACCATTTTTGTAGGGGGGGAAAGCACTGGTTAAAAATGTAACACTTACAGTAACAACTTCATGGTGAGTACCGGCACTTTTCTTTCTAGAAGAAAAGCACAGAGTTTACTGTATTAAATCAGAAGGGAAAATTGAAGTGTAGCTGGGTTCCCACAAGGCAAGACAGTGTGATAACAGCAGGAACATTTATTGAACTAACAAAACTGGACAACGGGGTCAAAGCAACTGCTTATATACATTTCTGAAAGCCTGGGCCACTCCCACTCCCAATGTGACTGGCTGTCTAAACTTCCAAGCTGCGAATCATAACTCAGAGTTCAAGGGCCAATGGCAGAGGCCCAAATCCTGAAACGTTCTGTGATTGGATACCATGTGTCGAATCAGAACACATGGGGCTCAGAATCCTTAGTCCAGACTCCAGCTCAGGCAAACACAGACCACGGAATACATAACAAAAATGACACTTTCTCTGTAGTCACCAGTTTGGGGTCAGGAAATCTCCACAGACTGGCAGGCCTGTGCGGATCTTCTTTGAAGGTGTTTTATCAGAATAAAGTTACAAACTCAAACCAAAAAGCAGCTTGTTCCTGGAGGGGGCCCCTGGCTGGCTTAGCCCTCTGAAGCTTGGGACAAGTGCCCCCCCCCCCGCTCAGGGCTGCAGACTGAGGAAGGAAATGCACATTGGTTGCTGGGGACAAAGGTTATGGTTGATGGATTATAGAAACAGCAGGAGGAATGCATGACAGATTGCTATTGTTGCTTGGGGATTGCAGCAAAGCAAGTCTCCCCCCCCCCCCAGACTTCATTTCCGCATAGTTGTGTGGGTAGGGTTGCCATTGTTCAAAAAGGGGAAATCCGGACATTTCGCCGATTTTCGCTCGGACACTCCTTGCGGCTGCAGTATTCCGGATACGTCCGGGAAATTCTGGACGTATGGCAACCCTATGCATGGGGGACTTTAAACCAGTGGTGCAGGAACAGGGAGGGAGCTTCACTCACTCACTCTCCTGCTCATAGCAGGAGTGATAACACCATCTGCTAGTGCAGTATTTGCCAATGCTGTAAGCTTAGGGGTGTGCATTGCTGCATGGTGCTCATTGGGTAGGCTGCAAACCAGGGAGGCCAACAGTAGGTGGCGCTAGAGCCAATGGCAGGTGCAATCACAACTGATGCTCGTTTTCTCCCCACCCTCCTATCTGTCAAGCTCTACAAAGTCAACACTGAGGCCACATTCCCACCATCCATTTGAAGCACAATGATGCCACTTTTAAAAATGTTATAGCTTCCTCCAAAGAGCTACCATTCCCAGAGTTCTGTGGGAAGAAGGATTGATTGTTAAGCACTCTGGTATCAATGCTTTAGTGGATGGTGGGAATGTGGCCCTAGTTAGAACATATTGATTGGATCCTAGAATTTGCAAAATAATCAGGGTGTGTAAAGAGAAGTTACGGTATTATATTAATATGAAAAACATGGAATAAGCCTCTTGGTGTCTTTTAGACTCTGATTGATGGCTAAAGTTATGATTTAACTAGAACACTTCCTGTTTGACCTTTGTCTGTTTTTAAATTCTTTGCACTGGTTGTCCCTCATATCTTACTGACGGGCATATCCTTGAGGCTGACATGGTTTTAATACCATGTTTCTGCGTCTCACAGAAGTATCCAGTGCCAGCCCTATTTATGTAATGTGAACAAGAGATTAATAATTTTCAGGATAGCAGCCCAACAGATTTAAAATGGAGAAATAAATGTTCATTTTTAAGGCGACAGGAGAGTGAAATTAACATTTTTGTCCCTTTTGCCGTAGGGGCCTTACCCATCGCCTTTCAGCCTGATCCGGGGTGTATGACAAAGAAACATTCCTTACACAGCAGTGGCCCATCTTGTATATCAGGTCAGTTTCCTCGTGTAGCCCCTGTTAAACCACTTTGATAACTCTGTGGGGGGAATAGGGAACCTTGTGGGAGGGAAGCCATGACTGTTTGAAGTGGTATGATTTAAAGGCATAGTTCAAATGGGGCCTTGGTTTCTGCTGGATTTTTATGTTGGTTCAAGGAAAAAAAGGAGAATTCCTGGATACCAAGATCCAAGTTTGCCGCAAGTACTCAGCAGAGATTTAAAGTCACAAAATATGCAGCAAAGCAAAGCATGAAAATATGGGCTGTTCAACCTTTAAAATATGCCCTTTAAAGCGAGATCCAAAATGTCCCCTTAAAAGTTTATTTTCAGAGTTTCCCTCTTCCTACAGCATAGGAAAAAGACCACCTGCTTGGTGACTTCAATAAATCGTTTACTTACAAACTCTTCAAAGGTCAGATTAATGAGTTGGGCAGGGCAGGGGCTGGAATGCACAGGCAGTAAAACTTGGCTTAGTTGCAAAAGTGGTGAAAGTTCCTAAAGTATTGGTATAGGGACACAAGAATGGCTGGTTAGAGCCATGCGGCTGAGCTAGACCAGCTCAACCTCCTCACATGCAGAGCTTCTCAGGTAGAGTGGCCTTGGGGGACGGGTGGGAGACAATAGGCTTTATTGCCTGTTTCTTCCCAAGGTGAGGGAAGTGGACCTATCTAAGCTTGGCAGAACAGCTTACTCCATGGTATTAACCCCTTCGTGCATTAATTAGACTTGAGCATGTTGGTTATATGAGGCTGGTTATGCGGCTGAAGCCTCTGAAGTCAGTCCCAAGTCTAGGCAGGTATGTTTAGGTGCACAAGCACGTTAACTTGCTTCTTTAAAAAAACAACCAGCCAAGGACATGGGCTATAGATTTCATGACACTTTACTCAGTCAGTCCCTTCTCCTTGTCATCTTTCACAGGTGTACAATGAGGGTAGCAGTGGGAATCAACCCTGATGTGGAGAGACATAAGCCATGGAAGGAGGACCAACACCCGAACCCGTCTTTGTCGACGTGGACAAAGGACTAACGCTAGCATGCTTCGTCTTCCTTTGCCTCTTCCTGATCGTCATGATTATCCGCTGCGCGAAAGTCATCATGGACCCTTACAGCGCCATCCCGACGTCTACGTGGGAGGAACAGCACCTGGATGACTGACAGGGGAGAGAGGGGAGGAGGCGGGCAACAATCATGAAGCCACATGGACCAACCAAAAGCTTGCGCGAGAGAGCACAACACGGACAGCTGCCTTGCCTGGAGGAGGGCACAAAATATTATACAGCTTTTCTGAGATGCACAGGCAATGTAGGTCCCTCTGAGAGCACACTGGTGATAGCTTCCTGCCTATCAGCCTCGATACATCGCCGTGTCCTTTCTTCTTCCGAAGGAGTGACCTCCAGGTTTTAATGAGGAAATGATTATGATTGTATATCAAGTAGCACAAAAGCTCTCTAGGCACTAGAAAATCCCTTCCAAGCTTTTTTTCTAGTATAATCTCTATTAAGCACCTTCCCTCTGTTTTAAATCGTTATTTGTAATTGAAATGGGCAAATACATGCTATACATACAGGCAGATGCTATGCAGAGATAGCAGGGTGGTGTGAGGGTCAAAGACGAGGGGGCTGGCGTTTTAAAACGAGGGCACTCTTTACAAGATTGGCAATAACAATAAAGAAACCTTAAGGGTTGTTGTGTTTCTCTCCGTTGTAACTGGAGGAGGTTGCAAGGTTGATTAAAAACCAGCGTCGTAACAGATGTGCAGAATACGGACACCTGCTCCATGACATTTAAAGCACAGGGCTTCTCCCAAAGAACCTGGGAACTGTAGTATGTTAAGGGCACTGGGAATAGTAGCTGTTTGGGGAGTAAACTGCAGTTCCCAAGACACCCCCCCCCCCTGGAAGCCATCGGTTTAAACGCCTGGTTTGGATCTCTGATAGCATTTAGGTGAGCTCTCTTTGGAGCCTCTGTTAATTGTGGGTGACCTCTAAGGAAGAGTCTGCTGCTTGGCTACTTCTTCTAATAGTGACCTCAGTGGATCCATGCAAATGGAACTGGAGTTGATGCAGGACTTATACGAAACTATAGGGCATCTTCAGATGAATCCTGAGGTTTAGGGAAGCATCTTCTCTATATATCCACACAAACCAAAAGGGTGGCAAGCCCATGGCAGACCCAGCACCAATGGTCAGAGGATTGTGCCCCGTGCTAGTCCTACTCAGAGCAGACCCTTTTAAATTAATGAACCTAAGATAGCCATGTTCATTAGTCTAAGTGGGTCTGCTCTGAGTGGCTACAACCCCAAAGACACACTGCGTTTCCCCTCCACTTCCCCTGGGTCCTAGCAATAAATAAGTCCGTCCTTCATATATATCCTGCTTTTCATAGAGATGGGCATTGGTTAGTTATAAAATATAGGCCACCAAACATGCGCTGATCTTAAAATGAATGACTCCCCTCTTGTTTCCAGTGTCACTGGAGGTATTTTTAGCCGAGTCTAGACAGTCATCTGTCAGGGATGCTGCAGCTGCCAGAATCATACCTTGAATAAGAACTAGTTTGGGGTGGTGAGCAGGCTTCAGACCTCCAGGGTCTGTATTATTATTATTATTATTATTATTATTATTATTATTATTATCATCATCATCATCATCATCTTCCCAAGATCTACCAACTGGAGCCAGATTCAAATGATGCACAATTAGAATGCAAGGTTCCTGTTGTGACGTGGGGTTTGTGATTTCAGCTCTCTTGACATAACATGCTGGAGACAGTTCTCTAGTAACAGCTCTTTATTAAAGTGAACAAGACTGAAGACTGAGGAGAGGAAAGCTACATTTATAGGGACAGGGGACTAGCTAGGAAGGGATACATTTTGGAGGGAAAAATATCAAGCAATCACAGTGCTGCCTTTTGGAGGAAACCAATAAGACAGAGGATCCAAATACAGCAGCTTAAATGAACCAATAGTAGCTGTACCCTCTGGAACCAAAAGGCAGTTACTTTATCCTAATGCAAATACAGACAATAATAATACAGATATAAAATCATTTGACTCAATACACAACACCCCTCCCCCCCTAGTGAGCACAGCAGACGTAATCCCTCAGGTACTGTGGGGTCCTACAATTTCTACCTGATCTCCTGACAACAGGTGTTGCAGGTTCTGGATTTGGTGTTACCTGTGGTGGAGGGGCTGCTATAGGGGTTTCATCAGGAACAGATGGAGTCCCAGACATCTCAGGGTCCCCGACCTGTACCTCGTCATCCTGAGGACTAGCAGACCCTGGTTCATTTGCTGAAGCCCCTGGTGACTGCACCTCTGGGCCATCTTCACTCTGGTCTCGCAGCTGTGCGTCATTAGCCAGGGATGAATTATCTGACTCCTCCCTGCTGAGCGCCCGGCGCCTCAGCTGATCTATATGTCTCTTCCAAACTTGCCCATTTTCCAAGGTCACATAATAGGACACAGGTCCACTAGCCCGGGTGATCACACCGGCCACCCACCGCGGACCTCGTGAATAGTTCCTCACCCAGACCAGATCTTCAGGGGCGAGATACCTTGTTGTGTCAGTCTCAGCCTGGGGGGTTGCTCTTGAATTACGGTTTGGCATTTTATATGGGTGGACATAATCCAGCACCGTTACCAGTCTTCTACCTAAGAGCAGCTCGGCTGGCGACTTGCCCGTCGCAGTACACGGTGTCGCATGCTGCAAAAATAACATTCGCGCAATGCGAGCCGACCAGTTACCCTCCATTAAGCGCGCAATGGATTCTTTGGCTGTTCTTACCATGCGCTCAGCCTGCCCATTGGAGGATGGGTGAAAGGGCGCGGATGTGACCCCTCTTATAAAGTTATCAGCCAAGAATGCCCTGAATTCTTGGGATACAAAAGCTGCCCCATTATCTGATACAATGGTCTCAGGTAACCCGTGGGTAGCAAACAGCTGCCTCAACACCTTGATTACGGCAGCTGATGCCATGCTAGGGACCATCGCCACTTCTAACCATTTGGAATATGCATCAACGATAACCAAAAAGACCTTCCCTTGGAATGGCCCAGCAAAATCTATGTGCAGCCGGCTCCAGGGAGTCCTGGACTGCTCCCACCAGTGGACTGGTGTTCTGGCCACTTCTGGCCGCACCTCTTGGCATGCCTTGCATGTTCGTACCCATTGTTCTATGTTCTGGTCCATTCCAGGCCACCACACATAACATCGGGCTAGCGACTTCATTCTGACCATTCCCGGGTGTCCCATGTGAAGCGTCTCAAGAACCCTGTTTCTCAGTGGTGCTGGGATGATCACCCTATCTCCCCATAGGAGACAACCCTTATGCATGGACAATTCGTGCTGCCTTGTTGCATAAGGCCTGAATTTTTCTTCATGCGGACCACCTGGCCACCCCCTCCCCACCCAAGTGAGCACACGGGAGAGAACAGCATCTTTCCAAGTTTTCTCAGCTATATCCGTAGCTGTTACAGGAGCCCCCGGAAGTGTTTCTAGCATCATAATGTGCTCCGCCGGAGCAGGATCCTCATTGCTCCCGCCAGGAAGGGGCAATCGACTCAGCGCATCAGCATGGCACAACTGTTTCCCCGGCACATGGGTCAAGGTGTACTGGAACCCATTCAGGAATATTGACCAACGCAACATTCTGGGGGAGAGAATTTGTGGCGTTTGTTTGTTTGGGTTGAACAACCCTAACAGTGGTTTGTGGTCCGTTTCAATGGAGAAATGGCGACCGTACAAATAATCATAGAACCTTTTGATTCCGGACACAATAGCCAGTGCCTCTTTATCAATTTGAGCATAGTTGCGCTCTGTGGGCGACAACGTACGGGAATAGAAAGAGATGGGCTTTTCCGACCCATCCGGTTCCCTATGACTCAGCACAGCCCCCAGACCGTATTGAGAGGCATCACATGCCAGGACCAGCGGCTTTGACTCATCATAATGAGCAAGGACGCTCCTGCTACTCAGCATTCCTCGCAAGGAGTCAAAAGCCTTCTGCTGCTCCCGCCCCCATCGCCACACATTCTTTTTCTGCAATAGTCTATGTAATGGTTCAGCTACCGAAGCTTTCTGGGGTAAGAACGAATGATAAAAGTTAATAAGTCCCAGGAATGACTGCAACTCCGTCTTGTTCTGTGGTCGTGGTGCCTCGATGATGGCCTTAATCTTAGCATCTGTGGGGTGGATGCCTGATGCATCAATTTTAAACCCCAAGAAATCCACAGTTGGCACCCCAAAACTGCATTTTTCTTTTTTCAGTTGCAACCCCACCTCCTTGAACTTGAGCAACACTGCACGGACATGCGCAACCAGTTCCTGTGGGTCTTTTCCAGCAATCAAAACGTCATCAAAAAATGGCAAGACCCCCGGCAGACCTCTTAACAGGCGTTCCATGAGCCCTTGAAAAATCCCTGGGGCCACACAAACTCCGAACTGTAATCTGTTAACTCTGAACGCCCCTTTATGTGTGACAATAGTCTGTGCTTCCGCTGATTGTGGGGTTACTGGCAGCTGTTGGTAAGCTTGTGCCAGGTCAATTTTGGCGAACACCTTGCCCCCAGCCAGTTTAGCCAACAGATGTGATACGACTGGAATGGGGTATGAGTTTCCCCTGAGTGCCTTATTGATAGTACATTTGTAATCTGCACATATCCTGACTTCCCCATTTGCTTTAAGGGGCGTGACGATTGGAGTCTCCCACTTAGCAGAGTCCACGGGTGAGAGAACTCCCTGCTTGACCAATTTATCCAGCTCTGCCTCGATCTTGGGTTGCAGTGCAAATGGCACTCGCCTTGGTTTGAGTCGGATTGGGGCCACCCCGGGGTCCAACTCGAAGTCAACTGGGGGCCCTTTGTAACAACCCAGTTTTCCATTAAAGAGACCAGCAAATTCCTTGCATAATGCCTCGCTCATCTCAGGGCAGGTTTGGATTGAATTAAGCCCTGAGATACTCAGTCCCAGGGCGGGGAACCAGTCAGTGCCCAGGAGACTGGGGCGACTGCCCTTCGCAATCACCAGTTTGAGTACAGCCTGTTTGTCCCGGAACTGTACTCTCACGGCACACATTCCCATAACATGGATGCGGCCTGCTGAGTACGACTGCAAGGTTGCCGGGAAGGGCTCCAGAGGGGGCAACTTACCCCTGAGGAAGAATGTCTTCGCGGTCTGGTCCGACACGATGGTGAATGCAGATCCGGAGTCCACCTCCATGTCGCACTGCTGACCCTCAATCTTCACCTTGACGTGTGCCTTGCCTTGCGCTGGAAACTGCACGGCCCTCCCGTTGATCTCCGTTACATAGTGGCAGTCCTTTAGAAAACGAGTTGCTGTGGGCGGTCTGCGATGCTCCAGTCTAGGTGCTCCTGTTGCTCCCGACGCCGCCGATCTACAGACCCTGGCGATGTGACCCGTCTTTCCGCACGTCCGGCACATAGCATCCCTGAAACGACAACTCTTCCGCTCATGGTTTCCGCCACAACCTGGGCAACTGCCTCGGCGATCTTTGTGCACTGTGCAGGCCTGACGCACCAACTCGACCCCACGGACTGGGCTCTGGCTCGGAGTAGCCTCTAGCTCGTCCATGGCATGCGCAACTTCTATCTGTGGCTTAGTGGCCTTGCGACTGGCATCAAGCTCCTCTCTTTCATAATTCTCCGTGGCGGTGGCCTCCTTCAAGGCTGAAGCAAGGGTAACCTCTTCTTTAGCCACGATGCGTCTTCTGGCTTTCTTGCTGCTCAGACCACCAATAAACCGATCCAGGAGAGTCTCTTCCAGATTTTGGAAGCCGCAATGCTGAGCGAGCTTCCGGAGCTCAGCCAGAAATGTGGATACAGACTCCCCAGCACACTGCTGCCTCTTATGGAACTCCATCCGCCGGGCCATCTTGGTCTCAGTAGGCGCCAAGTGGCTTGTTAGGCAGGCAAGAATATCTTTGAGAGATGTCTCACTCAGCTTCGCTGGAGCAAGTAATGCCTTGGCCAGCTTGAAGGTCTCGGGCCCACAGTAGCTCAGGAATGTGGCCCTTCTTTTGCTGGCATCGGTGATCCCTTGAGCCACTGCGAAGAACTCGAAGCGTTCGACGTAGTCTTCCCAGGTGTGGGGCTCTGATGGCTGGAAGGGCTCCAATACCCTTGGACTCTCCATTGTCCTAGCGGGCAGGGTCGTCTTCTCAGCTGGCCAGTGAGTCTTGTTCTAAGCTGCAATCCGGACTCTGAGGCAGGGCTGTGTTTAACCGCTCCTCAGCATTCCGGATCCCACCTTCGTCGCCAGTTGTTGTGACGTGGGGTTTGTGATTTCAGCTCTCTTGACATAACATGCTGGAGACAGTTCTCTAGTAACAGCTCTTTATTAAAGTGAACAAGACTGAAGACTGAGGAGAGGAAAGCTACATTTATAGGGACAGGGGACTAGCTAGGAAGGGATACATTTTGGAGGGAAAAATATCAAGCAATCACAGTGCTGCCTTTTGGAGGAAACCAATAAGACAGAGGATCCAAATACAGCAGCTTAAATGAACCAATAGTAGCTGTACCCTCTGGAACCAAAAGGCAGTTACTTTATCCTAATGCAAATACAGACAATAATAATACAGATATAAAATCATTTGACTCAATACACAACAGTTCCTTTGAGCACATTTGGAGCCAATGAATGTGTTTTTCTGTACCAGAACTGAACTGGGGAGTCCCCTCACACAAAAGTCCTCTCCTGGTTTACTCTCTTCATTTCAGCAGCCTAAGAACAAGGCTCCATCTGCACTATACATTTAAAGAAGTATTATATAACTTTAAACCAGGCACCCCCAAACTTCGGCCCTCCAGATGTTTTGGACTACACTTCCCATCTTCCCCGACCATTGGTCCTGTTAGCTAGGGATGATGGGAGTTGTAGGCCAAAACATCTGGAGGGCCGCAGTTTGGGGATGCCTGCTTTAAACAAACATGACTTCCCCCCAAGGAATCCTGGGAAGTGTAGTTTGTTAAGGGTGTTGAGAGTTATTATTAGGTGACCTCGCCCTGCCCCTGAGACCTGCAATTCCCAGAGTTCCCTGTAAATAAGGATTTATTGTTAAACCACTCTGTTGCCCTGTGAAACTCCACTGTTTAAGGTGCTATGATACTTGCTTTCAGTGTGTAGTGCAGATGCGGCCTAAGTCATTTTGTCACTGCTATTCTTGAACATCTGGGACTTGGGAAGCCCACCACACTTGCCACATCCGGATGAAGTGCAGGAAGAGGGCCTAATGTCTGGCAAATATGAAAGCCAGCTTCTTGGGGGTCCAGTGGGCACCTTTGCAGTGTTACAGGGTGCCGGCACTGGTGGAGGAAGAGGAGTGCGGGGGGAGCGCACCGCTCCTGGCAGCGTGATCCCAGTGGGGTGCCATTGCGGCTGCGCCCCCGCAGGCGGCGTGCCACGTCCCAGAACGCGCGACACCCCCCAAAACATGTGCCACACCCCCGGAACACACACCATCCCCGCCCCTGCCTGCTCTCTGCCCCTCGGTGCCGGAGCATGAAACTCCGCCACTAGGTGCCGGTAACAAAATGGCTGCCGTGGCAAGGTGTGGCATATCGCAAAATGGCTGCCACATCTAAACGAGCATTAAAAGATGCGGGACCACAAATCAGCAAGACCACAGCCTTGCCCATCAACGAGGAAAAAAGAACCAACGTCATCTGCCACAGGACTCTCTCACAGAGAAAAACTCTTGGCACCTCTGTGGGCATGTTTAAGGGGGCATGTTCAGTGGAGGAGGGGCTGAGCTACTGCATACACACCTATGTTCCTTCCAACTACATACAGTGGTACTTTGGTTCTCAAACTTAATCTGTTCCAGAAGTCGGTTCGCTCCGGCGCCGCGCCCTCGCAGCGCGGCTTCGTCGCGCAGTGCCCCCCCCTGCCGGCCCAGCGCCCTGGCGCCCCGCGCCACCGGGAGTGCACCTGGAGCCAGGCCTGATACTTTAATTCCTGAAACCAGGTCATAGGCTCACCCTAAGACAGGGTTTGTAAGCAAAAAGACAAAGGAAAGGCTTTCCCATTTCCTTCCTCCTTGCAGAGAAATATTGGAGGTCAATTTGGGAGAGTCAAAATGGTTTCAGGACTGCTCTCCTGTACTATTTCAGACATGTGGTTTATATACAGTACTTATGTGTTTGCCTTGTACATTTACGAACATTTATTTTATATTTGGGACCTTAGAATTCTTATAACACTACACAAATGGAGCTCCTGAAGAACGCTATCATTCTTGCGAGCATGTTTCAAGGAGATGGGGAGAGACGGTTTTAAACTGAGGCATGACGTTGTTATAGAAAATTATATGGGGGGGGGAGAAACAGGACATCATTATTAAGGAACAGAGAGGGGTGACCGAATTTGACAGCTTCAACTATCCAGAATCCTGTTCAACGCCATCTTCCCCATCTCCGCGCTCTGCTTCAAAGACCCTCAGCCTTCCCTCCCGCTTGGACACAACCCTGCCTTAAGGAAGGCTTAAGGATCCGCATATGCAAACATTTCTCAACGTTAGCATAAGCTCACACATTCCCCCTCTTCACCTTCCCCTCCGCCCTGGAACAAAACAATTACAGCGATTCACATTTTCAAGCCAGCGATACCCTGTTTTCTTTCCAGGCTTCTCTTGGAAAAAGGAAAAGGTAAATTTGCACTGAGCGGAGTGACGCTCCTTCCAATTCTATCCCACTGCTCTAAAAACATGACGTCTATCTTCCCTTCAACCAAAGACTCGCCACTGCCTGCATCTCTGTACATGGTCAAGGAGGAACTGCAATAATCCATCACCTAAGCATGAAAAGGTTCATTGAATTCCGCACACCAGATTTCCGATACCAAGGGCGAGCTCTGCTTTCTCACTGCAATTCCAAAATGTAAAAATATCGCTAATGTACTGTTAGCACAACTTCCATGCCCTATATGCCGTGTTGCATAAACAGGCCACAGAGTCGTATGTCCTTGCAAGTACTGAAGCTTTGAGCTATCTGGCCCTTGATACGATCATTAGATGCAGTTTTAATGCTATTTGCTTAACAGATGTTTGTGCCTGCACCTCTCACATGCTGTGAAATTATCCCAGGCGGGGTTTTCAGCGAGCCTGTGCATCATCTAAATGAACGCTCCGGTCGAGGGAGATTCATTCTGTTCTTTTGGCACCGTTTAGAAAAATCAATTTGGTGCCAGTAGAAATTTGCAAACTTGACAGCTGCAGGCCCGAAGCTGTATTTTGATCTGGGCGGCTCTTTTCCAAAATTCCCCTCTGTAAAGCATCATGTTCCTGTTTCAATGCACTGGCAATAAATAGGAGGTTTTATGATATCCAACAAACAGCTACAATTCCTCACTTTTGAAATGCTACCAAAGAGTTCTCGGGGACTTCTCTCCTCTCTCTCTCTCTCTCTCTCTCTCTCTCTCTCTCTCTCTCTCTCTCTCTCTCTCTCTCTAGAATAGGCAGAATCTAGGACAAATCTGCAGAGTACTGAGGGAGCCAGTTCAAACAGGGAGAATCACCCAGACAAAGTTAACTAGATGGTAAGCTAGTCTTCTGGGTAAATGCAGTTAAGCATGGCATTTATTATAGCCCCTTTAGCAGATGACCTGGGATGTATGGACTTTCTGATACGTGAATCATAAACATCAGGGGAAGAATTCAAGGTACTACATTGGCACGACACCCGTCAACAACTGACACCACCAAGTTGGATGACCTTAAAACAAATCTCTCCATCTCTTGGGGCAGCACTTCATCAAATAACCAGCAAAGAAAAGAGCTTTCCGCAGAGACTGGGAGCCAGACAGCTGTCCATCTTGTAGCACTGTCACCTGCCATATGCATAAGCTGGCAGAGTTAAATCGATCAGCTCTCCCTTCTGAAGGGAACTTTTATCACTGCAGTTTTTAGGCTTTTTGCTGAGACAGGACTAATTTTGTAGGCAGTGTTCAGCTATGACTTGATTTATCTCTTTCGTTGCATTTTCTTGTCTTCATCATAAATACCTTGCTTGCCTTCGTAAGACACATTCGATAGTCAGAGCTAAGGAACACACCAAGGTCCACCACCGCTTGGAGACCATGTTGGTCCCAGCCCAAACAGGAAGCTTTTTATAGTCCTTTCCGAGCAGGAGGGCTAATGATCAGCTTAGGTGGTTGCGCATGATGGAGCCAGTCCACAAACTGAGAATACTTCACTCAATGCAGCTTACAGTACCAGATTTCTGGTAGTCCACAAATTTCTTGCCACCTCTCCTCTCTTCAGAATAGATGGGATGGTGGGTGCCCGATCCTGATATCCTGTGAAATGTGGGTATGCTTCAACGTAGGGCGGGCTGAGCCAGCACCGACAGGTACTGAGCAGGAAAAGCAAACCATCTCTGTGTACTGTGAATTTTTGAGGGCGACACAGGAGGTCCTGGTGAACACCTTGGTGCCCAGGAGTGCCACGTTGGCAACCCCTGTACTCGGAAAACTAAAGCAGACACCCAATCTATACATGGGCTTGAGGGAAATCACTCAATTCGTACAACAAAAGCCCCTGTGATTTGAGCAGCTCCCTAAACTCAGGTGAACAGAGTTGGGGGGGGAGGATTATTCTTGTGGTACCTTAAAAACTTAACATATTATTGGTAGCATAAACTAGTAGTTTAAACTTGAAGAGTAGACATTCATCAGGTGTATGAAATGCTATCCACCTCTGGTATACATGGATATAAAAGAGGAAAACATGTAAGTAAATAAAAAAACGCATTAGCGTCGTTATTTACAGAGGCAGACAGTAAATGCTCAGAATCAACACCTCTTCTAGCCAGTTTACAGATAAAAACAGTCACTGGAGCTCTGTGGTAATTTGTGGTGCAGAAAATGGCGCTCTCTGTTAACATAAATAGCCTCTCCAATAGATCCACATTGATATTAATGGAATGCAGCACTGAAGACAACTAGATTCACTGTTTATTGTTTAAAAAATACTGTTAGTAAAAATGCCAACAATTAAGCATTCTCCATAGATTTTGAAACCTCCACAGCATTTTAGAAATATGGAGAGAGATCCCCAACAGTGTCATCTCCAATTTATCCATGCCCACAAACAGCAGTCAGAATATATATATATATATATATATATATATATATATATATATATGGAAGAGAGAACATTTAGGGCCCCTTCTTCCTCTTTCTCCCCTCTGAGATGTCCTCCAAAGAAAATGATCAGACAGGTCTGGCTGGGAGCACTTTTCCGGAACATTCGCCAAAGCCAACGCGATAACCGTTTCCCTGACAGTAGCCTGTGGGATGAGAAAGCACATACACAGGAAATGATAACTGTTAGAAGTGGATTGAGGAAAATGTACTAAAATTATTGACACATATGACACACTAAAGCTCTCTCACTTGTTAAGATCAGTAGCCCAATGATGGAAAGAAGTCATCCAAAGGCAGGAGCAGGGCCTTTGTGATCGTGGCACCACAGCGGAGGAAGGAATTTCCCAAGGTTGTCTGCCAGAGTGCTTATTTTGTTTTTGTTCTTTTCAGAAAGGCTCTTCTGACAACAATTCTACTTTATTGCTAACTGACTTAAGCAATGCATGATTCCTTATCTGGGCACCAACTGTGTTCCATATGTGCTTACAGGCAATTTCCCTTACACCAGGAGCACGCAACCTCAGGCCTGGTGGCTGCATGTAACTCTCCCATCTTCTCTGAGCGTAAACACGAGTTAGCATTTTCTTGCCGCATTCAGAATTGCCAAAGTGTTTCCTCCTGGCCGGACATGTGCACTTGCTAGATGGCACCAGCCATCAAGGCCATTAATCAAACCATCATATGTGCAAAAGCCAGTCAGAGTGGACAATACGGAACAAGCCGGACAAAGCGTCAGGCCTGGCTGAAGGCAGCTCTCATGTTCCTACTGTCCTTGTTGTGTCCCTTTTTGGAAAGTTTGGAAAGTTAAAGAATGCCTTTTTTTAAAAAAAAAAACCTATTAGGATCTCAGGAGCCTGCCTTACACCAAGTCAGAACAATAGGTCCAACTAGCATTGTATTGTTTAACCTGTGGCCAGTAGCGGACCTACATTTTGGGGGCCCTGAAGCCTGAATTGTCATGGGGGCTCCTTAGCAACCAGGTCAGGGTAAACACTGTTATCTTCTTCAGTGAGATTGTTCCACAACAGATCACCACTTTAAAAAAAAAATAGCTACTACATCTCAGGTTTTGATTAAAATTGCTGTACTGGATTTGTCTCACATGTCAAAGTCAATGGTGTGAACAAATATTTCCTATGCCTTATAGTTTCCAAGTTATGGTGTGTGTGTGTGTGTGTGTGTGTGTGTGTGTGTGTGTGTGTGTGTGTGTGTAATTAGGGGCCCTGAAGCTTATTTCACAGTAGATTCGTTTCTGCCTGTGGCCACTACTTTGGGGTGGCCTGCAGGGACTTGTGGCATGTCCATGGCAAATCCTGACCCCTGGGATTTTTTAAACACCCCCCCCTCCAGCCTCTTCCAGCCATTTTAAAGGGTTTCCTATGCACCAGGGCTTCAGAGCGCTCCTGAAAATGTCCTGTTTGCCTCCTCCATCAATGCTTCCAGGTGTGCTAAAAATAGCACCAGTAGGAAGCAGACTGTGATGCTTTTGGCAGCCAAGGAGCAAAGGATCACTCTTGGTAGTGCCAGAGGCATCACAGATATCACAGCAAGTGATGGACCGAAGGAGATTGCAGGACGAATTCACATCAGCAGGTCAGCAGCCACCAGCCTGAGATTATCCGGCATCATCACTTAGCTGTGTTCGCTCTTTAGCTCTACATCTCAGACATGGAACATTTTTTAAAAAAATATATTTTTATTAAAGATTTCTTAGTTTGCAAAGATACGTGCGTTGTCTCTTTTTTCAAGATGCGTTTTCTACAGATCAGTTTCATTGGTTGTGAGACATTAGTGTTGCATACAGTGTTAGGGGGGGAACAGAGCTCCTTATTTCTCCAACGGTTTGGGGCCAAAACACATAGGAGATATTTAGCTGTACACATCAGTAACCCACCAAACAATAGCTCTTGGAGTATGGCTGTGCAGCCCCATCTTTTGAGTTCCCACAATGCCTTGTTATGTTGGGGGAATTCTGGGAAGTTAAAATGGTGGACCGATCCTGGAAAAAATATTCTGATTGGTGGTGGTGGAGTCAAGAGCATCACTGATGGGCCCTGCTGGGGTCCCCAACAAGTGACAAAGGATTTGGGGTGTCGATGCTGACCTGTACTCTGCCTCATCCTACCCCGCAAACGCACTCACCTGTTATAACGACTTCATCTCCATCCTGCAGAAATTTACGAGACTGGCCATGACCAAGGTCAATGGCTTTTGTCCCTTTCCACGACAATTCCAACATGGAACCAAAGTTCTCGGGATCCTTCAAGCAGAAATTGAAAACAGGTACTTAGCATCAGCTCTCTGTGCGGATGTCCTGCTGCTGTATATCTTGGACACACTGGTTGAAGGAGGGCTGGGGAACTAATTTCAGATCCATGGCTGCAATCCTTTGGGGGCAACCTTCCAAGAGACACATGTCAAGAGTGGACAGGCCCAGAGAGAAAGAGGGATGGAGCAACGAATGCAAGTTTTACCTAGGTGTAGCATGTATCAGAAACCAGGCTGAGGAGTACTGCTTTGAGGAATGGTGGGAGCTTCCACCTCCCCCTGCTCCTGACCAGGATCCTGAAGCTGCCCAGGAGCAGCGGAGCAGTACAGATTTGGAACAGTGGCTTGCAGAGGGGCATAGTTCCGAAGACAAAAGTTGGGAAGAACTGGGAGTTGAACAGCAAAATGAAGAAGAACTGGAAGAGAGAGAGAGTTAACAGACTCTCTCTCACTGGAAAGTGCCCGGCCTATCAGTCCAAGGTCACGTAGAGCAGATAAGGTGGCTATACAAAAAGCACAGTGGTTGCAAGATCAGGTTGCAAGGCACGGAAGTGACTAGGGGAAAAGTGGGTGGAAACCTTAATGGGGAGCACCTTCATTCCGAAAATGCCTGCTTTGTTCTTTTGCTGTGATCATTAAAGACTCTTTAAATGGTAAGCGACTCTTTTCACTTTGGTCTGCTTATCTACGGCCAAAGGGGTGGGGGGTGGGGAGGAAGCCGAGTCCCCAGAGCCTGGCAGTAAGCTAGTTCCTACACACTCACAAACACCTACCCACCCAGCTGTCCTTAATCTAGGCAAGGAAGATCCATTACCAATATATTCCACAAGGCAAAATACTCAAGGATGATGCAAGGCAAGGCTGGCAAGGGATGTGGCCTGGCAAGAGGATCCTGAAGGGCTGCATTTGCCCCTCAGTTCTGAGGTCCCCCAATCTTAGGCTAAAGGAAATCAAGGATATTCTTGGATCCTAAAGAGTGGATCTCTGCCAGAAACAGCGATTGATCCAGTCTGCTGACGTGCTACGGCTTAGTCACTTGGCTATAATGTAATCCTTTATTCTCTGGGAGATGCAATTGCTTACAGAGCGTTTGTAGGGGTGTTTTTGTTTTTTTAATAGCTAATGCCTTTAAAATCTCTGAACAGTCTGTTAAAACTAAACAGAGTGAAGCCCTCCACAAAGGCGCCTAATGAAGTACAAAACAGGAGACAAACCTATTTCAGCATTTTTCTCTCACTGTGCAAGGAAAACAGCTACCATCCTTTCCCCTCTCCCACTAGAGGCAGGTAGTGGTGGGACGCAAGGAGAGATCTGTTTTTGATTATGACACCTACAGCCTGGACTACACAAACACTGCATCCAAGGCCACTGGGAAATATGAAAACTGCATTTTCAATGTGCAGCAAGCTAAGGCTTTGGTCCCTGCTACAGCCATCACCCTTACTTCCAGTAATTCATACTGGATGGGCCAGCAGGGAGGAAGCTGTTTCTAATGTTGAACCCTATGTCATCCTGGGCATGGAAACATCAGAAGGTCTTATCTGGATCCGTTTCGGATCAGGCATGGCCTGGGACCCAGTGGCTCCACAGGTACTGGACTCCCTATATCTGGTTTTATAATCTAGATTTGGTGGGGCTTCCCATCATCTCTACTGCAAATATGATGCATTATAATTAGGGTAAAGGGACCCCTGACCATTAGGTCCAGTCGTGACCGACTCTGGGGTTGCGCGCTCATCTCGGATTATTGGCCGAGGGAGCCGGCGTATAGCTTCCAGGTCATGTGGCCAGCATGACAAAGCCGCTTCTGGCAAACCAGAGCAGCACATGGAAACGCCGTTTGCCTTCCCGCTGTAGAGGTTCCTATTTATCTACTTGCATTTTGACATGTTTTCGAACTGCTAGGTTGGCAGGAGCTGGGACCAAACAACGGGAGCTCACCCCGTCACAGGGATTCGAACCGCCGACCTTCTGATCGGCAAGCCCTAGGCTCAGTGGTATAACCACAGCACCACCTGGGTCCCTAAAATTATATAATTAGGGTATGGTTAATTAAATGCTTACAGGCCCGCTAATAGTTCCAGAGGCCAGGAGGTCTCCAGGTCTGAGGTTGCAGCCATTGACGGTATGGTGAGCCAGTTGCTGTTTCATGGTCCAGTACATGTGCTGCAAGATAGAAGATAAAAGAGGAGAGGGTTTTAGAGTGTTGGAGATACATGTGGTATTGACCTATACAAGGTCAAGATGTTTCTCCATCTAGCCCATGACTGCCTCTTATTGTCAGCAGCTCTCTCCAGGGTCTCAGCCAGAGATCTTCCCCAACACTGGGTCCTTTCAAAATGGAGATGTCTTGGATTGAAACTGGGAAACCTTTTGCATGCAAACCACCTGCTCTGTTAGTGAGCTCCTCCTAGGGATGGGGGAGAAATTAGATTCAGTTCGCATTTAGAGATAAAGCTAGATAATTGGCACTCTCCAGAACAATACACAAACTGAAACAAGACCATCCTTCAAAATTTGCACTTTTTGGATTTTGCAATGCAATTCCCCGGGTCACGAAGAGTCGGACATGACTAAATGACTAAACAACAATGCAATTCCCCAGCCAAGTAATGTGTACAAAAATGCTTATAACTAGGGTAAAGTGTGCATATAAATGCATATATTTATTAAAATAACAAGCATAATATAATATAATATAATATAATATAATATAATATAATATAATATAATATAATAATATGCACACATAACATACATGCATACCTAACATTTGTGAAAACACACACACAGGAAACAGAATTTTACTTCCACTAACTAACAGATTCTCAGAAGCCTCCCCTTTCTGCTACTCAATAGGTGACAGTGTGGCTCAATGGCTGGTGTGAAGTTTGTAGCAGTGCCCACTTCAAATCCTGTCTCAGCTGAAAACACCATGAACACGGGAGAGAAAACATTTCTTACCTTAAAGTTTGAGTGGCAAATATTAGCAGGCTTGCTCATTCCATCTCCTGAAAACAAATCAATAAGTTTGCAGTAAGGAGGATTGTGAGGACTCAGAGTTTTAAATACCATCACCTGTGTCCAAGTAACTGCAGTCAACATAAATACAGATTCAGCAAATGTGTGAGAGTTATTCTGTATCTGATATTCGTAGGGATGAGCAATCCCTAGGTTTGGATGGCGGCATTCTGGACAATACACTTTAGGGGCAACTTTATACTTTTCCAATCTCAGTACTATAGAGGAGGACGCAGGTGGCACTGCGGCCTAAACCAGTGGTCCTCAACCCCCGGGCCACGGACCGGTACCGGTCCATGGATCAATTGGTACCGGGCCGCCCAAGGAACATTTAAATACAATTAAATTAAAATTATTAGATCAAAACAATCTAAATAAAATATAAACAATCAACGTCCCCTCCCCCTCAGTAGGCCGCGGTAAAATTATCAAATGTTGACTGGTCCGCGGCGATAAAAAGGTTGGGGAACACTGGTCTAAACCACTGAGCCTCTTGGGCTTGCCCATCGGAAGGTTGGCAGTTCAAATCCCCGCGACGGGGTGAGCTCCTGTTGCTCTGTCCCAGCTCCTGCCAACCAAGCAGTTCAAAAGCACACCAGAGCGAGTAGGTAAATAGGTACCGCTGTGGCGGGAAGGTAAATGGGATTTTCGTGTGCTCTGATTTCCATCATGGTGTTCTGTTGCACCAGAACACTCACTTTTTGTAGAGGCTCTCCGTATAAATCATATGTGAGGGATTTGGGTTATTAGAATGAAACTTGGAATCTCCTTTCTTGTAACATGAAGCTATTGGTTCGAGTCCTGGCCTCCGGAGCAGGAAAAAACAGGCTTGCTCCATCCTCCATGTGATAGCCCTTGAGATATTTGAAAATGGTTATCATATCTCCTTTCAGTCTTCTTTTTTTTCCAGGCTAAACATACCCAACTCCCTCAACCATTCTTCATAAGGTTTGGTTTCCAGACCCTTGATCATCTTGGTTGCCCTCCTCTGCACATGTTTCAGCTTGTCAACATCCTTCTTAAATTGTGGTGCCCAGAATTGGACACAGGACTCCAAGGTGTGGTCTGGCTAAAGCAGAATAGAGTGGTACTATTATTTCCCTTGATCTGGACACTATAATTCTGTTGATTCAACCTAGAATAGCATTAGCTTTCCCCCCACTGTTGCATCACACTGTTGACTCATGTTAAGCTTGTGGTCCACTAAGACCCTTAGATCCTTGTCGGTTTAGTCCTGCTGGCAACATGACCCAGAAAGCTGTCTGTGGACATACGCCGGCTCCCTTGGCCTAAAAGCGAGATGAGCGCTGCAACCCCATAGTCGCTTTTGACTGGACTCAACCATCCAGGGGTCCTTTACTTTACCTCATAGAGGAGGTTTAACTTGTTCATTTTGTCCATAATCTTTTCACCATGGTGGAAGTATGAGAGCAAGAATCCAACTTTAGAGTAAGGCAATGTGCAACTCCAGCAGAATACAGATTGAGGTGTTTACAGTTCCTGTCATAAAACTGCTCAGGCAAGGGAGTTTGACTCCTTTTACACACAGAGAGAGTCTTGCGCATTTCGACAAAACCATAAACCTTTTCCTCTGGGATTTGCCATAGAATTTACTCCCTATTTCTGTTCCAAGGTAGAAATTGTCCTTGGAGAGATATCTTAGGAATGTGTACTGAGAAGGGAGATCTAAAAAAAACCCTCAGCCGATGTGATAGTTTAATGTAGCTTAAATTGGTAGCTCCTCTTAGCTTTTTATCACTCTCTGGTTCAAATGCCTGATCTAATATTCTTGCTTGTTTTAACTCTGTTAACGTTTTGTGTTATGCGTTATCTTCTGTTCATCAGCTGCTTTGGATACTTCTGGCAGGAAAAAAAAGCAGGGTAAAAGTAATAAACCCAGCTGGGAGGGAAAAACTGGAGAGTGCAAATTGGAAAGCTGCGTATAACAGGCTTTTGCACAAAACCCTGAACATCACAGCTGGCTTGGATAAAGGATGGGGAGCCTGTGGCTTTCCAGATATTCTTGGACTCCAACTCCCATCAGCTCCAGTAAGCATGCATGGCTAATGTTCAGGGATGATGGGAGTTGTAGTCCCAACATCTATTTGGTGTGCCGGAGGGCTTAAAGGTCTGCTGTTGCTCCACCACCAAAAGCAGCCATTGCACAGGGGAATACAGATTGAAAAACTGATAGATGCAATTACCATTTGGAACTTTTACGTACCAACTGCATCTTAATTCCTGCAGGGAAGTTTTGTCTATGTAGGAATTTTAGGATGGTGAAATTGGAATTAAATGAAGAAACCTTTATACAAGGAGTTCACGCCTCGTATTAGGACTCTAATATGCGAGAGTTGCCATTCGTTTCTTATTTCAAGGAAGACTTCCTTATTTATTTGTGAGATGTAGCATAACGGTTAAAGGCAGGCATAGGCAAACACGGCCCTCCAGATGTTTTGGGACTACAACTCCCATCATCCCTAGCTAACAGGACCAGTGGTCACGCATGATGGGAGTTGTAGTCCCAGAACATCTGGAGGGCCGAGTTTGCCTATGCCTGGTTAAAGGCCACTTTAATCTAAAGTATTATCAAGATGCTACCTTCTCCTATATATTTTGAGAGTTTTTCTTCACTCTGCATTTGGGCACCTCTGGGACCTCCTGAGATCAAGGAGCAGGTTTTCGCCTATGTTTGAATATCATTGGGTACCATTTTGAATCAAAATGGAGGACTGAACCGTTCCAATACTGCACTGATTTTAACCATGTTTTGCAAGACGGTTCCGAAAATCAAGGAGAATGTTTTTGTCTATGTTCGGATACAGTTAGACACCATTTTGAATCAAAATAGAGACGGAACCTTACAAAACTGCAGTGTTTTCTTTCGTTTCTTAGAATTTACAAACCAGGCTGAGCAGAAAGGTATTAGTAGCTTAATAAAGTACTGTTGGCGTTTTGACTCTTTTGATACATAATTCACTTATGGTCTCCCAATGTTTTTTCTTATTTTGGAGCTGCACAAGCCTGAATGAAATGAAAATGTATCATAGGACGGAGTACTGTACCTTTAATAGCAACGAAAAGGTTGATGTCAAAAGTATAAGGCTGATCATCGCAGAGGTAGGGCAGAGGCCTTGGATCCTCGAGGAAGCAAAATAAACATCATATATCCCTCTATAATAGCAGACTCAAATGGTTGGGTGTCTATCAGTTTTGAAGTGAAAACAGAGGGCTGCGTCCAACGTACTGCTAAGTTACAGCCCCTTAGCGGTATACCTCTTGCGCTGGCAGGATGATGTTGAGCAAGGAAAAACACAAGCGCAAGCTGCTTCACAACTAAATCCACTGTTGCACAAGAACCAGCTGTTGTGCAACAAGCTTCTCCTAGCACAAAAGTTGCACTGGATTCCTTCGTTGCTCAGTCTTTAAATTCTGCCATCCACTACCCCAGGGGTGGTGGAGCCAGGATCTCAGTCGGGTTGTCCCCAGGTCAGATCAAGGCCTCTCCCAGTGCTGGATTAAGACCTTTAGAGATCCCAAGCACTTAAAAAGATTTTGGTGCACGTGCGCGCACACACACACACACAATAATAAACCATAAAATATTGCCTTCTGCAATTATTTTATAAAGTTCAGTACGACTGAAACTTGTTTTTACATTTGTTGTTGCACTGAACTTACAATGCACATATTGTGGGGTCCTTTTTTGTGTGGAACCTGGTTCAAGTGCACCATAGAAAATCTGGCAAAGGAAAATTTCTGTGGTGCCCCCTCTCCCCTTGATGCGCTAAGCCTGTGCTCATTTTGCTTAATCCTGGGTGCTCTGAAGTACTGGGTCAGGACATAATTTGGATTGGGGGTGGGGATCATGCACTTCTCTGTTATTTAAGTACGCTCCACCCACCTGACAACTAGCCTTGTTTCCACATAAGTCATGTAGAATATATTTTCCCGTAAGTCACATGGGATACACCCGATCGCTTTTTGCTAACCTGGATAGGATTCGGCAGTGCAAACGGCATCAGAGCTTCCATAGTCACCACCCACGGAGAGATGGTGGTGCCAAAACTCTTGCCCAGAAATGGACCCAGCGGGACATATTCCCATTTCTGAATGTCACGTGCTAGGAGGCGAGGAAAGAGAGAGATATGCAAGTTTTAGGCTCTGCTTCTCAGGGGAGGGGCTGTAGCTCAGTGGAAGAGAATCTGCTTTGCATGCAGGAGGACCCAGCTTCAATCCCTGGCGTGTTCAGGTAGGACTGGGAACAATTTAGGGCATTGCAGGCGGTTCCACTGCACAGGATCCCCAAATGAAGGGGTGCAAAATTGAGAAGATCCATAATTGAGAAGATCCATTTGGGGGCTCCAAATCACACAGGGTGCAATATTACGAAATATTACCAAAGTCAGGCATAGGCAAACTCCAGCCCTCCAGATGTTTGGGACTACAATTGCCATCATCCTTGACCACTGGTCCTGCTATCTAGGGATGATGGGAATTGTAGTCCCGAACCTATGGAGGGCTGGAGTTTGCCTATGCCTGACCCAAGTCCTCCCCTGCTGGGAAAGACCTAGAGAGCTGCTACCAGCTGGTGCATCCAATACTGTGCATACAATACTCCAAAAAAATTTACACATCACTTGGGAAAACAGGCAAACTAATGCCAGTGTACTAGAAGCAGCAAAGATCACCACTCTCAAAGCGATGACTCTTCAACATCAACTTCATTGGACTGGTCACATTGTTTAGATGCCTGATTATCGTCTTCCAAAGCAACTACTCTATTCCGAGCTTAAAAATGGAAAGTGTAATGTTCAAAGCAAATCTTAAAAAATGTAGTACTGTATAAACACTGACAACTGGGAAACACTGGCCTGCGAGCGCTCCAATTGGAGAACAGCCTTTACCAAAGGTGTCAAGGGCTTTGAAGATGCTCAAATTCAGGATGAAAGAGAGAAACATGCTAAGAGGAAGGCACGCTTGGCAAACCCTCACCATGATGAACTCCCACCCAGAAACCTATGTCCCCACTGCGGAAGGACGTGTGGATCCAGAATTGGCCTCCACAGTCACTGTTAAAACCATGTTCATGAAAAACAATCTTACTCGGCTATGAGTGATTGCCAAAGAAGAAGACGACAACGATGACGATGACAATACTGCGCTAGACAGATCAATGGCCTGACATGATGTATGGCAGGTTCCAATGTTTAACTGGAGAAGAGCACTAGCTCAGCGGCAGAGCATCTGCTCTGAGTACAGGAGGTCACAGGTTCAATTCCTGACATCTCTAAGTAGTGGCTGGGAGAGGCTGCTTGTCTGAAAGCCTGAAGAGCCACTGGCAGTCAGTGGAGACGATACTGAGCTTGATCAACCAATGGTCTGATTCAGCATAAGGCAGCTTCCTCTATCTTTGCTCTCCTGAAGGAATCTTCAAAAGATTGCCTCATTTCACTACATTGTCTAATATAAAAGCATAGCAAGAGGTTTCCTGCCGTGGGGAACAGCAGCCGGGCTCATTACCGCTCCAGTCATTCATCAGGACCATCCCAAAGATGTGCTTGTGAGCTTCGCTGATGGGAACCGCCACCCCGGGTTTGTTTCCGGGGCCTACAAAGAATGCCTGGGAAAATACAGGAGAAGGTTTGGTCAGGGTATATGTTCCAGAAATGGAAATTTGCTCTTTTATACAAAAGAACCAATATGATAAATCACACGCACCCACCTCAGCTTTTATCCCATCCAATTCCTCGATTCTTACATGGCACTTTCTGTGCAAACAGCCAGGATTTGGAGCTCAATGCATAGCTGCCAAGTTATCCCTTTTTTACAGGGATTTTCCCTTATGCTGAATAGGCTTTCTCGTGAGAAAAGCGAAAACTTGGCAGCTATGGCTCAATGCAAGTTTGTTTGTTTGACTGCTGAGCATCTGATCTTATTTTGAACTGTGGTTTTAACTCTGCTTAAACGGTTGCATTTTCACTGATGAGTTGCCTCGGGGCTCTTATGAGAGGAAATCAAATTATTACGAAGTTCCCATCATAAAGCTCCTCTTTCCCTGGCCTTTGACACCTGAGATGGTGTTTGTGTGACCTACCCTACTCTTGCGAGTGCAATTTGTTTTAAACTGTTTTAATAATGTATTTTAAATGGTCGTTAACTCACCCCGGGACCTTATGGTGAAGGGTGCACAAGAAATTGAATTAATAGTAGTTGCAGTAAAACAACCACCACAACAACATTGTGGTATTTATTTTCCTGGATCCTTCCTAACATTGACTTGCTCCTAGATATATGTCCTATTTTCCTGCTGCTTTAATTTCTAATTGTGGTTTTATTGTTATGTTCCCACCACCCTTGTTCCTTTAATTGGGCCAATCCAATTGAAGCGTTGGTCCTACACTGAAACTGGTGGATATGGCTAACTTGGATTTATTAATTTCAGTTAGGTTTATTCTGAATATAATGAAGTTGTAAACAACTCAATGGTTTTTAATTTGATCATGCACTGGCCTCAGAGGTTTATTGGTGTTGTTGCTGTTTAAAGGTAGACCGAAATTCACTAGATTAAAAAAAACAACAAACAAAAGCATTTTAAGTGAAGAGAATTTGAAAATTGTTTCCTCACCAATTAATTTCATCTTTCTCCTTATAGACAAGTAATAATAATAATAATAATTTATTATTTATACCCCGCCCATCTGGCTGGGTTTCCCCAGCCACTCTGGGCGGCTTACAACAGAAAAATGAAATAAAACAGTTAAACATTAAAAGCCTCCCTAAACAGGGCTTTATAAGCACTAGTAGAGAGAAAATTGCAGGCAATTTTTTGAAAATCCAAAATGGTGTCAACTAGTTAGGGCTGTGGGTTTTTTTCTCTTTTGTGAAAAAAATCTAAATGGTTTGGGAGAGTTCTGACCGTTTCAATTTTGAGAATTTGCATTTCTGAAATTTTATCTGTTTCTTTTAATAGTGGGCTGTCTTGTTTGCCCCCCCCCCTTTTTTGGGGGGGGGGGTGGTGGTCAGGATTCTTAAAACCAGGGGTGGAGAGATGAAGGGGACAACATAAGCAAATAAAATCCTACCATTTCCAGTTCAATATCCAAAAGTTTGCAAGCACCGAACACCGGGGGTTTTGCTGTGATTTAAATAGAAGAAACAAACACAAAAAGTAAGCATGCTGTTTCTTTTAATAGGGAAAGTGATGATGTTTGCAAGCTTGGCAATGCCACCTCGCTATGCATGCATAGATCAACTGCTTTTTTTTAAAAAAAGAGAAGACTTTTATTTAAACAAGTCAGGAAAAGGGATAAAGACTACAATAAAGAAACAGCCAAATCAGTCCAGAGATGTAGAAACAAGATGAATGTACTTACAGAAGAAAAAGGAGGGGAGTAATAATAACCAAATCTATTTACATTAACCTCACTATGTAAATAATACAATATATGTGTACCCCTCACTTGTTCAGGGGAGAGAGAGACATAGGAAACTCTGAGTTATTATATCAACTGAAATCTTTGGAAAGCCCTCAGGGGCAACTGACCATGTTCGTCATGCCTGACAAATACAGTCGTACCTTGAAGTCGAACGGAATCCGTTCCGGAAGTCCATTTAACTTACAAAACGTTCAGAAACCAAAGTGCGGTTTCTGATTGGCTGCAGGAAGCTCCTACAGCCAATCGGAAGCTGTGGAAGCCCCATCGGACGTTCGGCTTCCAAAAATAGTTCGCAAACCGGCTCACTTTCGGGTTTGCGGCATTCGGGAGCCAAAATGTATGAGAGCTAAGCTGTTTGAAAACCAAGGTACAACTGTATACTAAAATCATACCAAACAGAAAGGAATCTCTCTCTTTTAATTGGACACTTCAAGACTCTTCGCTTATATATTAATTCCGTTTATAAACGTGAAACCAGATTGTGAATGGAAGGCCAAAAGGCTCACCGTCATCAGGTCGCATTTGTCCCACTGGCCTCCTGATCGGCGTCCCAGATACGACGACGGAAGAGGCACGTCCGTGGTACCCAACTGGCAAGTGCAGCCTTGGAAAAGAGAAATGCCGGTAATCATGGGGGGTTGTGATCATTAACTAAAAGGAGAACGTGGTCAATGCATAAAAACGTAAGAAGAGGCTCTTGGAGCAGGTCAGTGGCCCATCTAATCCAGCATCCTATTCTCACAGTGGCCAACGAGATGCCTATGGAAAGTCCACAAGGGTTCAAATCGCTTCATGAGTATCCTCTCACATATCACATCCAGATAATGCTTTATCCTCAAATGGACACCCAAATGATGCTTCTCCCCACTCAACCCCTCCAAAACGTTGTTGGCGAAGCAACTGTTGCATGTTCAGACCCAGAGACCTCCCCCCTAAATAAAAACACATTTGACTCAAATTTTAGTTTGGTTTTTGGCAGAATTTAGGCCACAACTTTATTGATTACAGAAAGTGAGTAGTTGCATAGGCTCTGGTTTGACAAGCTCCCTGTGGAAGTGGAAGGCGGGTTCAAGCCAGTCCACCGGTCAGGTGCTCCCCTGGACTCTGGATCAGGGCACAACCCCTCTTAGGGTTGACCAACCAAGAATCCCAGGATTCCTTTAATGGAATACCCATCACATAGGAATGGCAAGACCATTCTCCCATCCCTATCACCTGAACCAGTGCCTATCCGCAACCTTACAAGTTGTGACGATTTGCTACGCGGCAAGCAAAACCCAAATGGCACCAGCCAATCAGCCAAATGGGGAAAATTCCTGCCATGCCCCTGACCCAACGACAGACGACACACGACGGCATAGCAAGGTCAATCGCAAAATGGCCTAAATATAGGGAGAGGTGGGCGGGTGTTCCGATGCACGTGCCAAAAGAGGAAGTTCTGGGTCACATGCATAGGTATATATAGGTCCCTCAATCCGTTTAGACTGCACAACATTGGCCAGATTAAACCCCAGCAACGAGGGACCTATCAATTGGGTATTGTGGCTGTCCAATATACCCACTCACAACACGAGGGTCGGTCTCCAGGTCTCACCGCAACACGTGCCCTCTTTTAGGGAGGACACACTTTATAAGAAAAACTGCTCCCTTTCCCTTATGGGGTATTCCAGAGCCCATATAGAGTCCTTAAGTGGGTTCCGCATCGGTAGGAGAAAAAAACAGAAGCCAACCAGAGTAAATTGAGAAGCAAAGCGGCTAGTAAGCCTGATATTTATTTAAGGAACTGTTGCAACAGAGTCCCCACTCACCACACACAGGAGGGAGGAGAACCCCGAACAATGGTGCGCAAGCCCCTATATCAGGGGTGCCCAAACTTTTCTCAAAGAGGGCCGGATTTGATGAAGTGAATATGCGTGAGAGCCGACCAAAGTTGTTGAGATTTTTTTAGAATTGAAGTTGCTGAGCTTTTTAAAGGATTTTACCCCAGGACATATACTGCCATGGGGGACGAATTAAAAAGACCAGCGGGCTGGATTAGGCCCCCGAAATGGACTTTGGACATGCCTGCCCTATATAGACTTTTGAAATTGCTCACCCTGTAGCCCAAGATCACCACCCCAAAATATCATGCATACATCACAGCAGGGGCGTAGCCAGGGAGGGGCGTAGGGGGCGCTCCGCCCCGGGCAGCGTGATCCTGAGGGCGCCATGGCACCTGCCCCTCGCCCGCACAGGGTGCCCCGCCCCCAGAATGCATGCCAGCCCCGCCCCCGCCTGCTCTTCGCCCCCGGTGCCGGAGAATGAAGCTACGCCAGTGCATTACATAAGGAGGCGGTCTTTTTGAGAGTGTGCTCAGCTTAACAGATACTTGCCAGGCTGCATTTGCAAAGGGAGGTGTAAGCCCCTACAGTCAAAAGGAAATCCAAAAGCTTTTCCCATTTCCTTCTCCCTTGCAGAGAAATATTTGAGGTCAATTTGGGAGAGTCAAAATGGCTTCAGGATTGTTCTCCTGGTTTATATACTTATGTATGTATTTGCCTAGTACATTAATGAACATTTGTTTTATATTTGAGACCTTAGAATTCTTAGAACGCAACTACTGACCAGTTGGGCATCAAGGCATTTTCCTTTCCTCGGAACATCACCCCGACATTTGTAGCATGTTGTCGGGACGAATAGAAATCCGTGTAGTCTCCTGTAGGGATGAGAATTTGGCAAAGAGTGGTGTTAGAGAAATGAACTGAAGGGAGCGGCAGAACTCGGCAATGACTTTGGAGACCAGTGGCGATGCTTTATTGATGATGACAGACTTGTGGTGCCACCAACCATGAATGGCATTTAATGGTGGGGGGGGGGGCTTTTCTTATTTGAGGGAAGGTTGAAGGAATTGCTTTGTTAAACCTAAAAGTCTTTTTTTACTACAAATATGTTTTCAGCTTTTTACTCTGTGTTAGTTTTATGTTGGTTTTAATCAGTGCTATTTTTACAGGGGAAAAGAGGTGCCGGAACTCACCATGAACGCCTCCCTTGTTCTCTTATAATGGCAATGGAGCTCACCTGACAGGTGCCAGGAAAAAGCCTTGGTTTTAATGCATGTGCCTTTTGGTAAGTCACTTTGAGTTACACACACACATATATACAAAAAGTAACCCAAAGCAACTTAATAATTAAGTGCAATAAATAAATGATATTTTATTTTAATAAATGTTTAAATAGGGGTGATTTCTTTTTACCCTTTTAATGGGGCATGTTGTGAACTTCCAAGGAAATCTGTGGTCATTTTTAGCTTGCCTGTGTTGCAGTTTTATCTAGGTGTGAGATAACCTCTGTTGAGGTTGCCATACTGTTAACATTTTGTTTTGTGAGAATCTGATCTACTCTCCCATGACACATTTGGTCTAATCCTGCCTTCTGGGGCAGAAGGGGGAAAGGCTGCATGTAAACATTTAAAGCACATATTTGAGGCACACAGCTCCCAGCAAACAACCCTGGGAACTGTAGTTTGCTAAGGGTGCTGGGAATGTTCGCTCTGTGAGGAGAAATGTTCCTGGCATTCTTTGGGTGGGAATCATGCGGTTCAGCTGTGAATTGCAGCTTTTACCTTCTCCTCAATGATAGCTTTTTAGATATTACATTTCCCTTCAGTCTTCTTTGCTCCAGGTTTAACAAAGCAATTCCTTCAACCTTCCCTCACTGGACCTGTTCTCTATACCATCTTCGTTGCCTGACTCTGAACCCATTCCAATTTTACATCTTTCTTCCTTATTATTATTTATTATCACTACATCTATATCCCAACTTTCCTTTAAGGAGCTCTCCATGGGTCTCCCCTCTTCCCAGCCTGACCTACCTCACGACAGCCCTGTGAGGTAGGGTCAGGCTGAGAGACTGGCTCAAGGTCACCCGGTGAACTTCATGGCTGAGTAAGGGACTGGAACCCGAGTCTCTGAGGTCCTAGTTCCACACTCTAACCATTGCACCATACTGCCTTAAAAACAACAACTGGACACAGTACTACAGAATAGATGAGTGCAGGATGAAATGGAGCTCTTGCTTCTTGTGACTTGGAACTATTGTTTGACTTTCATCTGCTAGCCCTCCAAAACACAGAAAGCAAAATCTTGCTTCCCACAAGTCTAGGGTTTTTTTTCTGTTAAAAAAACAAAAACACAAGTACAACACAGTGAATGATTTCATATACAATTCACTTACTGCCCTCTGGTGTCTGTCACAGGAAACAGCATGGCTAAACTTTCCATTCACTTTACTCTGACATTCCTTCTTTTGTGTCCACATTTGTGGGCACGTCAGTTGTGCAGGAAGTGGAGGGACAACACAGCCAGTAGAGCATGAGATTCTTAATCTCAGGGTTGTGGGTTCAAGTGCCACACTGGGCAAAAGTTTCCTGCATTGCAGGGGGTTCAGCTAGATGACCCTTGTGGTTCTTTTCACTTTTATCTCCTGCCAGCAAATGGTTAAAGAACAGCAGCCTCTGACTGGCTGAGGTCTCAGGAGGGAGAATTTAAAAGGAGAGGCTTGGAGGGAGAAAGTTAGTTAGGCTGGTTTTGAGCTGTGGCCGTGGAGGGGGTTGAAATTGAGGTTGAGAGTTAGGTTAGGAGGCAGGTTGAAATCTACAGAGTGCTGAGGAGGGAGAGTTGGTTCAGGAGAAAACATCCACTCCGAGTGAACAGAGAAGGACTGAGAGTAGTGTCCTGCAGGAGTAATAGGACCGAATCTTGCTGGAAGAATGAGGGAGTGGCAGGAGAAGTAGGATCAGTGAAAAAGGATCAGTCTAACTAGTCTGGAGGGTTAGTTACAGGTAGGTAGCCGTGTTGATCTGACGTAGTCAATTTTTAAAAAATAATAATAAAAAAATCCTTCCAGTAGTGCTTTAGAGACCAACTAAGTTTGTCATAGGTATCAGCTTTTGTGTGCATGCACACTTCTGGAGGGGAGAGAATATTCTGAGGAAGCGTCTCCCAAAACCCAGTTAAGGAAGGGGGATTGTGAGCCCTTAAGACTATTACTAAAAGTTACCTCAGGAGTTGGATTTGTTAAAGGGGTGGGTACCTGCGACGCGGGTGGCGCTGTGGTCTAAACCACAGAGCCTAGGGCTTGCTGATCAGGTTGGCGGTTCGAATCCCCCTGACGGGGTGAGCTCCCATTGCTCGGTCCCAGCTCCTGCCAACCTAGCAGTTCGAAAGTACGTCAAAATGCAAGTAGATAAATAGGTACCGCTCCAGCGGGAAGGTAAATGGCGTTTCCGTGCACTGCTCTGGTTCACCAGAAGCGGGTTAGTCATGCTGGCCACATGACCCGGAAAAACTGTCTGCGGACAAACGCCAGCTCCCTCGGCCAGTAAAGCGAGATGAGCGCCGCAACCCCAGAGTCGTCCGTAACTGGACCTAACAGTCAGGGGTCCCTTTACCTTTACCTGAAGGAAAATGCCGCCTCAGAAAGGAACCAAACTAAAAAGCTGGCTTATTAATTCTGAAGTAACCTAAGTTTCTCCACTTGTATTATAATACCTTGTTTTAAAATAAATCTTTATTGTTATTTTAAAAACATCTGCTTGAGACTCCAGCTTATTGGTTATCCCCCACACCAAGGTCCCTCACAGGATACTCTGGGATAGTTAGCTTTTTATGCATCTTCGTACACATTACTTAGAGCAGGGTTATTGGGTTGTTCTTGGTTTTTTAAAATTTCGATTATGTATTTTGTGATTTTATCTTGTGAGCCGCCCTGAGACCTGCGGGTATAGGGCAGTAAACAAATTTATTTTTTTTAAAAAAGATTGAATAAATTACTTGAGCTGCAGAACGGCACTGAAAAATTGGGAGAAGTGTGGATTTTGAAGGGCAGCTGTGTGTTGGTTTGGAAAGCGAGGGTTAGGAGGTGGGATCGCCTTTAACTGTCAATGGAATCAAAATTTATCCCCTGTTTCTAGCATAGGCTACACCTAAATCAAGAGCCGTGATCTGACATTCCCAGTAATTCGGAGAACAGAACTCTGCTTCTGGAGGAAATGAACAAGGGTTAAGTGGATTTTCTTGACAGTAAAAGGAACTTACCAATTTCAGCAGGAAGGTGCATTATTGCCGAAGCCTGTGGTACAAATGCTCTAGAAGGCAAACGAGGAAACAAACAGAAATACTGTAATGCTTAGTTCTCAAACACTAAGGAAACTTGGTTCTGTTCACTCAATGTGAGTTTCTTTTCTTTTTTTATAATTTTATTTTTGCAGTTTCTATTTTACATAAACAAATGAATGTAATACATAAACATATAATCCCTTTTGACTCCCCCCCCCAATTGTGGATCTTAATATAATGATTTCCCTCTCTGCATCTCTTTCATATCTCTATTCTTATAAATCCTTTGTCAGTCCATAGTTCAGATTTTTTACTACAAGTTTTCTGTCAATCCTGCCAACACATGTAATTTACTCAAGGTGAATTTTCTGACATCTCTCTCTCTCTCTCTCTCTCTCTCTCTCTCTCTCTCTCTCTCTTTCTCCCTCTCTCTCTCTGGCTTCTTACAATATTACGACTGGTCAATGTCAGCATTTGCCAGTCTTTGAATGTTTACTGCAGCACACTTAAAAGAGCACCTCCCCCAGTACCAACTATCATAGGCCTGTGTACATTACAATCTGGTCAATGTCTTGTATGCAGGCACACGTTGCTGTAAATCGTTAGTAGAGCAAACATGTTTTTGGCATCTTCCAATATAATAATAAAAATTAATAATTAACTCTTACTCAGTGACTAAGAATTTCCTGTTTTTGTCATATTGGTTGTTTCTCCTTCAGAAGTGCTAACTTTGAATTGCATTGTTTGTCTGTTTGCAAATTGTGATGCCATGTTTTTAAGAAGGCCAGGGACTGTCAACATTATGGAGCTCCCAGCTGAGAACTCTCTAGCGAAGCCAGCCTCAGAAGACTGGGAATCCCAGAGGATCAATAATATTATTCAGTAATCTCTTCGGCTCTTGACATTCCAAACAAGCATTTGCCCACAAGCTTAGCTTTGCAACTTAACAGCCTTCAACATCACTGTGTGGCACAAAGAGAGCACAGAAATATTTTAGGGGGGAAACCACAGGGACTAGAAACTTACATTTTTTTAAAAAACGAACTCATGGAATCTTTGGGAATGGAATCTGTTGGCCACTACCACATTCTGCAGCTTTTCTGCGCTCCCATAAAATAGCAGCAGGGACACCTACAGAGTCCTAGCCACTTATTCTCTCCCCAGTTTTAAATTATTTTTTATTTACCTTTTGCGTAACTCCACATTATCTCTCAGCGACGGCTCTTTGTGAGACAGCAGCTTTTGGAGAAATGCTCTGGCTTCTGTCCATGCTTCCCAGCCCAACGCCATGAAACGGTTAAGGGTTGGCTGCAAAGGGGGGGGGGGGCAAACATGTTTTTCTGTGCAAATGCTCCCTGAGCACACAGCACACGAGGCATATTGTGACATCGAAGGAAGGAAAGAGCACATGGATGCACAAGAAACCCCAAATCATCCTCTGACCACCTCCAAATGCAATGGCAAATTGCAATGGCAGAGCACTGAATTACAGGTCATCTCGCAAAATGTCATATTGACGTCCTGCCGCCTCCAAGCTTTTGGCAGGTCATTAGGAACAAAGGTACCAGCATTATAAAGAGTCAGACCATTGTTTCGTCCAGCTCAGGACTGTTTACATCAGGGGTGGGGTGGGGGTGGAGAACCTCAGGTTTGGGGGCCCAAGGTCACCTTGGCAAAGTACCTGATCAAAGACATGATGATGCTTAGAAAGGATAGGCCCATCAAACAGATGCTTAATGGCGCTGAGGTCCAGCACTTGGTCACCAATGGCAACTCCAATTCTGGGTCTGGGCTGCGAGAGAAGATAGAATGAGATTAGCACCTATACTTTCCGGATGTGACCAAAGAATAGGGCTGCAACCAGTTGTGTAGCAGTAAATTCAGCAGCTGGGGGTCTCTTCATGATAGCCACAGCCACACACTGTCACAGCTAAACCCTTCAAAGATTACATAGTAATCTGATAATTGTGCAGTAATATTAATAATAAGGGATGCATTGAAATGATCAATGCAGAACTCTGTGTGCTGCCTTTATGTTAGATCTACTTTTTCCTGTGCACGTACAGGGGCCAATGATTTTGGAGCGACATAATAATAATAATAATAATAATAATAATAATAATAATAATAATTTATTTATACCCTGCCCATCTGGCTGGGTTTCCCCAGCCACTCTGGATGGCTCCCAACAGAATATTAAAAACACAATGAAATATCAAACATTAAAAACTTCACTAAACAGGGCTGCCTTCAGATGTCTTATAAAAGTCAGACAGTTGTTTATTTCCTTGACATCTGATGGGAGGGCGTTCCCACAGGGTGGGCGCCACTACCGAGAAGGCCCTCTGCCTGGTTCCCTGCAACCTCACTTCTTGCAAGGAGGGAACCACCAGAAGGCCCTCAGAGCTGGACCTCAGTGTCGGGGCTGAACAATGGGCGTGGAGACACTCCTTCAGGGATACTGGCCTGTGGTGCGAATGCCAAGGCTTTTCTGTTGTATGTAATAGAACTTGCACCCCATTCTCTTGAAACAGAAGCACCTTGTGTTTTCATATTCCTAGATTCTTAGCTTTGGAGTGTACAAAGAAACTTTCCCCCAAATGTTCTTCCCACAAGTCTTCTCCAGAGTGACCCTAAGACAGTGTTTCTCAACCTTTTTTGGGCCAAGGCACACTTGTTCCATGAAAAAAATCACGAGGCACACCACCATTAAAAAAGTTTAAAAATTTAACTCTGTGCCGCCCTACATTGACTATATAATTATGACTGTAAGAAACACTTGCCAATTGCTGTGTTGGTTGCAATCTCCTGTAATAAGGCTTCACAAGCCGCTGATTTCTCTGCCAGCACAATCCTTTGCTCAGCAAGTTTCAGGTTGAGCTCATCCAGCCAGCTTCTTTAAGTTTGTCTAACCACCCTCCCGTGGTGGTGGCTGTTGAGAGCTGCGCTCGCCCCGCGTCGTGACCCGGCCGGCTTCCTTTCCGGCGGGTCAGTGTTGTATATTGGCGGCCGCCAGGCACGTGACAATGCAAATCGCCCTTCTCGTCGCCGCACGTCGCGGCACACCAGCCAGCGTCTCGCGGCACACTAGTGTGCCACGGAACAGCGGTTGAGAAACGCTGCCCTAAGAGCCAATCCTCTGTCGCTGACACACCTCCTTTCACACTGATTGGCTCCAGTCAGCACAAAGGAGGAGAAAGGCTTCTTCTCAGTGGCTAAAAAAGCTCCCCTTTCCTGCTGATTGGGTGGCTCTAGCAGGGGTGTACTTTGGTACTATGGCAGGCTGAGCTAAGCCAAAATTTGGCGCACACCCCACAGCCCTCGTGCCATGCCATGCTTTGGTCCTAGACCCCTCCCACCTGCTTCCCAAAGCAGGCCAAGAGCTAACTAGGCTTTGGGAAGGAGGCTGCCAGTCAGTGTCGACAATGAGCTAGATTTCAGACAGGGGTCATTCCCAGCCCTATTTGGAATCAGCTGGCTGCAGATTGGATGCTCTATGGCAGGCTTCCCCAAACTTCGGCCCTCCAGATGTTTTGGACTACAATTCCCATCATCCCTGACCACTGGTCCTGTTAGCTAGGGATCATGGGAGTTGTAGGCCAAAACATCTGGAGGGCCAAAGTTTGGGGATGCCTGCTCTATGGGAAGCTGGCTTCTAGCCCCAGGCCTGTCTGTGCTATGTGGGAATCCCTTGCAGATGACCAGAGTGTCTGGCGGCAGTCAGTCAGGTTGTGCATTCATAGCAGTGACCAGAGGAGGGGTGGCTTTTGGGAGGAGTGTAGAAAGGAACACCAAGCTGCATCTGCAACAGGACAACCAGATGCCTTCATCTGCCCCAGCAGATGCTGTAACCTTCCAACAGCTGGTTTTTATTTATTAGATTTATATACAGCCCTTCATCATAAGGTCTCAGGGTGGTTCTTAGAAGGAGAAGGAGAAGAAAAAGAATTTATACCCTGCCCATATGGCTGGGTTTCCCCAGCTACTACGGGCAGCTCCCAACAGAATATTAAAAACACTAAAATATCAAACATTAAAAACTTCCCTAAACAGGGCTGCCTTCAGATGTCCTCTAAGTCAGATAGTTGTTTATTTCCTTGACATCTGATGGGAGGGCGTTCCACAGGGCGGGGGCCACTACCGAGAAGGCCCTCTTCCTGGTTCCCTGTAACCTCACTTCTTGCAGGGAGGGAACCGCCAGAAGGCCCTCGGAGCTGGACCTCAGTGTCCGGGTTGAATGATGGGAGTGGAGACGCTCCTTTAGGTATACTGGGCCGAGGCCGTTTAGGGCTTTAAAGATCAGCACCAATTCTGTGTGTTTGGAAACATACTGGGAGCCGATGTAGGGCTTTCAGGACTGGTGTTATATGGTCTCGGCGGCCACTCCCAGTCACCAGCCTAGCTGCTGCATTCTGGATTAGTTGCAGTTTTCGGGTCACCTTCAAAGGTAGCCCCACGTAGAGCGCATTGCAGTAGTCCAAGCGGGAGATAACCGGAGCATGCACCACTCTGATGGGACAGTGTACTGGCAGGTAAGCTACATCCCTTTTCCCCAAATATGCATAGGACAGGAGAGAGCAGGAGACAAGTCTAGCTCTATCTAAATATTCACAAACGCATCCCAAAATGTTTGCTTAGCAGGGCTTTCTGCAAACAGACAAGTTAATGCATGACCTGAAGCTTAACAGGGCTAAGCCATATGTACCAACTGCCCTGATCCCCGCCCCCCCCCAAAAATAGCTGCCTCTGGGTAACCACAGTCCCTATATTGTCTTTTGAGAAAACTTTTTAAATGCTATGTTAACCTAAAAAGACCCTGCTGAGAAGCTCTCCCTCCATGAATTTGTCTAATCCTCTTTTAAAGGAATCCAAGTGGGTGCCGTCACTGCCTCCAGTGGGAGAGAGTTCCATGGTTTAACTCTGCACTGCATGAAGAAGTATTTTCTTTTGTCTGACCCAAACCTTCTAACACTCTAAACTCTGTGGGAAAGTTTCTCTCGCAAGTTCCAAAGATCTCAGAAGCCTGCTCTGCAATAACTCGGAGCAGGGTTTGTAGTTTGGTTGGCTTTGAAACGGCATTCCTTCCTGTCAAGATACAAAAGGCATTTGTTCTCTGGAAACACCTGAAGACGTATTTGTTGTGACAGGCTTTCCCGGCCGGACAAATGCTTCCCCAAAAGTTAAAGACATTTTGCAATAAAGAAAGTGGCAAGAAAATGCCCCGGAAAGTGTGGAATAACAATAGCGTTGACGCATCGTCATCTAACCTCCCCACAAACAAATCAGAATAAAAATGTTCATGAAGTAAACAATTCAGGGTGAATGCTCAATAAATGACTCTTCTGGAAATGCTCCCAGTTTTTTCCAACAGTGTTTGAAAGTTCAGAAAACCGGAAGTCAAAATTAGGAATCAATTAAGATAAAAATGAGGCAGCGATCATTGCCAAAAAGTCAGGAAGGAAAGGTTAATTTCAGAAATAATGTTTTGAAAGCAGCAGGAAGGAAGGACAAGAAAACCAGAGCATCTATTAATTGGCACAAAATGAAGTCTTTCTTGATAAAATCACTGCCTGCACAGAGAGTCTCTTGGTACCATTACATACTGCTTGGGTTGTTGCTCAGCCTATAATTGAAGCTACCACCACACATCTATTGACATATGACCAGTGATAGCTCAGTCGGTAGAGCGTCAGACTTTTAATCACAGGGCTGTGGGTTTGAGCCCCATGTTGGGCAAGATTCTTGCAGCAGGATTGCAGCGGGTTGGACTAGATGACCCTCAGGCCCCCTTCCAACTCTACGATTCTGTGATTCTTTTAAAGGTGTGTGCACGGAGAAGGATCTAAATAAAACAGCCTTTGCTTATCAGCATTCCTCAAGGGGTTGTTGTGAGGCTAAAACAGGAACAACTATATCTCTCTCTCTCCTTGGAGATATAAATGTAGCAATATAGACATAAACAGTGTTATAACTTTCTAAAGCGATCATGAAGCAAAGTTCCTAGCCTTGCTAGCTATGGTCACATCCAAGCACATATTTAGCAGTTTTCCCTAAAGTATCCTGGGAACTGTAGTTTATCCCTCATTTCTAGCACCCTTAACAAGCTATAGTTGCCAGGATTCCTTGGGGGGAAGCCGTGTGCTTTAACTTTATGGTGTCTCTCTCACACACAGATCTTTGTTTCCTCAGAGCAGAGACAAATAGCCCAAAATGTACACGCGAAGCCAGCCTCTTTCTTACCTGCTCCTTGGTGGAGAAGATACCGTAAGGCAGGTTCTGAATGGGGAAGTCCGAATCGTCGTCCACAGGGATAAACGACATTTCACCTCCTCCTTGCAGACACAGAAAGTCGAAAGAGGCTTTTCAGCTGTGACATTCGCCTCTAGACTTCTGACAAGTCCCTCCCTTCCCCGTACGAAAGAGCCAATCAGAGCCCTTCCCTGCAGACCACCCCTTCCGAGGTTGCTGCCTGCAGCCCAGGAAAGTAATGAATCCCAGAGTTTGGCGAGACTCGACAGACAGCAACCTTCATCCCCCTTTGCCCACCCTCCCCACAAGCCCAGCCCTTTCCAAACATTTGCTAACCAGCTCCGGTCTGGAGAAAATATAACAAAAGCAGTTGAGGGAGGGCAGGCACACTTTCCCCAAACTTCATGAACTTTGGACTGCGTGCCTCCCTCAACCAGGTGTCTCCCAGATCTTTTGGACTACAACTCCCATCAGCCACCAGCTTCCAAAACATCTGGAAGGCACCAGGTTGAGAGAAGGCTGCTGGCATGAGATGTGGAATCACAAGCAGAAAGAGAGTCTCTTTCCCAATCATCTTTGATGCAGCCTGAAATTCCTTTGCACCATGCAGGGCCTAATCCAGGGGTTTAGGGGAAGCCGTAGCCCTCCACCAGCCCTGAACATTGCCCATATTGGCTGACCAAAGCCCAAACTCTCAGCGTGACTCTCTCTCAATTGCAGCTCAGAAAGAATTCCTTAAACACACAGTATCTTTGGTAGTTGCGTTTAGGTAAACGCTTTGGGAAGCTCCTTCAAGCAAATTAGTTCTTTGGGGGGAAAGGCACAAAAAACAGCAGTAAGCAAGGCACTCCGGGCGTCAGTCTTCCTATCTGCAATATGGGGGCAATACTGTACTGCCTTACAGGTGTTGTCGTCAGGATAACTGATAAACATATTTGGAACAGCTTGGCCACTCTGACACTTCCAAACACACCCTTCCTGGAAGCTCTATTGAGCTCAGTGGGACCGGCTTCTGAGTAAACATGCATAGCATAGCTGCCAAGTTATCCCTTTTTTACAGGGATTTTCCCTTATGCTGAATAGGCTTCCTCACGAGAAAAGCGAAAACTTGGCAGCTATGATGCATAGGCTCACATCACATTTAAATGCTACAATCGCTTTTAACAGTCTTTTAATCCTGAAGAATTAAACTGAAAAATGGCAGAGTGGCAATTTCACTAGTGCTTTTCCTGCACCTCAGCCTCTAACCCTAGCCTTGAAAATCTGAGATTAGGACCTGCCCTATTCTTGCAAGTTGTTTTAGTTTTCCATGTTGTGCTTTAAATCGCTGCCACCTGCCGTGAGACCATGCAGGGGGCACACGGTATACACACTTTTTCCACACCCACTTATTTAAATCCGCTCCCCACAGTTTCAGTTCAGCAAGATCGTGGACCCTGAAATGCTTCACAGTCTGAGAACAGTGGTGTTTTCTGTACCATCCAAGTGATAGCCAATCAGCTGGGCATGGCAGGGAAAGCTTTAGGGCTTGGGCAGGCCAAAGGGAGAGCGGCTGAGGACCACACATGGTCTGGGTCCATCCACCTGTGCTCCTGGACCAATGTTCCAACCTATACATTTAAAACACATGACTTCTCTTGTTGACCCCCTAAACAGAGCTACAATTCCCAGCATCCCTAACAAACTGCTGTTCCCAGGATTCTTGGGGAGGGGGGGGAAGCCACACACTTTAAATAATAATAATAATAATAATAATAATAATAATAATAATAATAATATTTATACCCCGCCCTTCCCAGTCAAGACCGGGCTCAGGGCGGCTAACAACAAAAATATCAACGCAGGTATAAAAGAAACAATTCAATTAAAATGCAGATTAATACAATGTTAAAATTCCATTTTAAAATTAAAAATCTGCAAGTAAGATAAAACCATTATAAGATAAAACCTTAGGGGGGGGTAACCCCGGGGTCAGACTGCGTCAGTCCAAAGGCTAAGGGGAACAGCTCTGTCTTGCAGGCCCTACGAAAAGATGACAAATTCCGCAGGGCCCTAGTCTCCTGAGACAGAGCGTTCCACCAGGTCGGGGCCAGTACTGAAAAGGCCCTGGTCCTGGTCGAGGCCAGCCTAACCACCTTGTGACTCAGGATCTCCAGTATGTTATTATTTGTGGACCTTAATGTCCTCTGAGGGGCATACCGGGAGAGGTGGTCCCGTAGGTAGTTTGGTGTGACGAGGGTAGAGAGATTCTGTATGAGTGACTGCAGCAGACTGAGCTCTGTATGCCGATTCCAGACCCTTTCCGTCCTACCTGGAGGTGCTGGGGATTAAACCTGGGGCTGCCTGGTGCAAATCTGATACTCTACCACTTGAGCTACAGTCCATCCATAGAGTTGTAGAGTGGGAAGGGCCCCTGAGAGACCATCTAGTCCAGCCCTCTGCAATGCAGGGATCTCATCTGCAGCATTCATGACAGATGGCCGTCCAACTTCTGCTTAAAAATCTCCAGGGAAGGAGAGTCCACCCCCTTCCGAGGGAGTCCTTCCGGGTACAAAGCAACGCGTAGCATCGCCTCCAAATCCCAATTTTTGAAAATTTTATTTTAATCAAAGTTAAAGACGTGGATGAACATAAATACAATACAGTTAAAACTTCATCATTCTTCATATTGGTGTACATAAAGGACCCAATAACATAAACCCCAAGAAAACCTGCAGTCGGCAAGGAAGTGCAGACAACCCCCCGCCCTCCCCCCTCCCAGAACACACACACACACACACACACACACACAGGGGAGAAGGGGGTGGGAAGAAATATCCTAGAAGTTTTCTTTGAAAAGGAAAAACAAAACTCCCACACGCAAACTTTAGAATCTCAGAATTCGCTCTTTCTCTTTCTTTCTCTCTCTCTCACACACAATCAGACTCACTCATTACAAATGATTCATACATAAATAGGTAGTGGGGGGGTGCAAACAAGCTATTATGCTAACGTATGTATAAACCTTTGTTAATGGGGGAGGAGAACGGAAAACAAAACAAAAACAAAAACCCAAGCAGCCGCAATGATTAAAATACATTCAGTTACTGATCGCTAGTTGTGCCGTACGAGGCGTTATTTTTTTTGGGGGGGGGGAATCGTGCTGCAGAGAAAAGGAAAGGAAAGCTATATACAAAAAAAGAGAGAGGGGAAAATCCCCGAAAAACAAAAACGGCCAGGTTAATGCATGCATGTTTGAGTACAACAGAAGAGAGAGAAACACAAACAAAAGCGCTGCTGCCTTCCGATATATCTCTGTGACGGTATTATAAAAAGCCCTCTGCACTCGACTAAAATTAAAAATTATTTCAAAAGGATAATACTTGAATAGCCATCGTATTTATTCAGGGGCCCCACAGGGACTCCTATAGTGAATCTCACAAGTGTAAAGGTTGCTTAACTCTTCAGCTGTTGTGGTGGTGGTGGGGCATTGCAATAAAGTTTAGTCATGTTCTAAAAGGGAGAGGGGGGGACCTATGCTTTCGGAGGACATGCATGATTCGGCATGACTAAAGCAGGAGGGGAGGAAGAATGGGAAGGGGGTGGGCGAGGGGAAGAAGCTCAAGTCAATTTCATCTGCAGATGGTCATATTTTTTTGTTATTTTTTTTTGTTTTTGTTTAATATTCCAGCTAGAGTGTAGCAGTTCAAATCTTCTGGATCTTTTCCCCGACGACTACAGGATTCTCTTTTCTGATCTTCTCGGCTGCGTCCGCTTTGTAATTGTAAGAGCAACTGTGGACGTCTGAGTAGCGGTGGACGCCGCAGTAAACGTGGCCGCATCTGCATTCGAATCCTGCGGAGGAGAGAAGACAGGGAGGCTGTAAGAGGCCTGGGGGTCAGGAGGAGGGCGGGGGTCCACTTCCTTTGCTCAAAGCTCTTAGTGGGGTAGGAGAGCTGAATTCAATGTCTATGTATTTCACATCTGGCAATACAGGGATCTCAACTGCAGCATCCATGGCAGATGGCCACCCATCCAATTAAAAAATCTCCAAGGAAGGCGAGCCAGCCCCCTCCCAAGGGAGTCCTTTCAGCCACACGCCCGTGTACAAAGCAACGCGTACCCGTTGGGTTTCAGAAATTACACAGGTAGACGGGTCTAAAAAGACTGGGGCACAAAATTTTCATGGACCTCTAGCAGTTATGGTGGCTCATTTGCAAGAAGTAATGTATTTAGCATCCGTTCTGGAAGTGTAGACTCGATTCTGGCCAAACAAAGCCTTCTGGGTGTATATTGTGCTGCAGGGACCCCCAAAGTAATTTGCTGCACCACATTTCAGATCAGACTGGTTGAAAGGCTGCTTGTCAGCTCATCGCAAGTTGAAGGGCACCGCGACAACGTGACACCAGTAATGTTAATAATAAATACACCATTTCATTATTACTTGCTCAGAACCTTCACAACTTGCCCTTCAGCTTGGTGGATTGCCAAGTTATGTACAACTTACAAGTCTAACAAAACTTGCATTAAAAAAACACAAGTCTTATAAAAACCCCAATTTAACAATTAAGAGCAGGTGGCTCTGTGGTTAAACCACTGAGCCTAGGGCTTGCTGATCAGAAGGTCAGCAGTTCGAATCCCTGTGACGGGGTGAGCTCCCGTTGCTTGGTCCCAGCTCCTGCCAACCTAGCAGTTCGAAAGCACGTCAAAATGCAAGTAGATCAATAGGAACCGCTACAGCGGGAAGGTAAACGGCGTTTCCATGTGCTGCTCTGGTTTGCCAGAAGCGGCTTTGTCATGCTGGCCACATGATCTGGAAGCTATACGCCGGCTCCCTCGGCCAATAATGCGAGATGAGCGCGCAACCCCAGAGTCGGTCACGACTGGACCTAATGGTCAGGGGTCCCTTTACCTTTACCTTTACCTACCGTAATTAGCATTAATAATAAGACGCATCAAATAGCAGCTGCTATAAAGATACAGTGGTACCTTGGTTTAAGAACAGCTTAGTTTATGAACAACTTGGATTAAGAACGCTGCAAACCCGGAAGTACAGTAGGTGTTTTGGCTTGTGAACTTTGTCTTGGAAGCAGAACATGTTCAGTGTGTTCCATTTCTAAATTGAGTCCCCTGCTGCTGTAGGAAAGCACGCCACGGTTTAAGAACGCTTTGTCTTAAGAATGGACTTCCGGTATGGATTAAGTTCGTAAACCAAGGTACCACTGTAGTTTAAAAGACACACACAAAAGCACCAAGCTTTGCACCACCTCCTCGGGGGAGCAAAAGGCAGGGGCTGGTTTGAGCTCAATGTTAGAGGATCCAGACGTGTCTATTTCAATGGCAGAAGTCAGCTCTTACTGTTGATCTACGGCTCGCATTTCCAGTTACTGAAATGAAAAGTAACTTACCGGTAAGCCCAACCTTCTTCCGGCACATGAAGCAGCGAGTTTTTTTCTGTTTTGGTTTGTCGAGTGATTTCTCTTGTTCTTCAGAGGATGGCTCTGCGCTATCTGATGCTGAAGCTGCGGGGAAAGAGAGCAAAAAGATGCAAGAGAGATAAAGACAAGGCAAAAATCTGAACGTTGCAGTTTCGGGTCCTGAGCCCTTGGGGTTTAAACTCCTCCCACGAAGACCCAAATCTGGCCACGTCCAGAACTTTAACCAGATTCCTCCATCGTTTAAATACTCCAGAAGGCTCCATCGTACACTCACCACCTTGTTTAATCTCTCCGCCGGTCACAAGAGGCGGAAATCAAGCTGAGGACTGAGATTTAGCTTCGTATTCAGAGGCAGTTGGAAATTTATTTGCAAAGGGAAATGATGGCTGTATGGCTGCTCACATGAAAATCTCCCACGCCAAAGGGGTTACTCGACAGGAAGCCTGCACCCCGCTTGCTCCCCTGGATGCACACAGAGCACTTCATGTGCTGGAAACCCAGCAGAGAGACTCAATACACAGCTTCATTTCGGAAGTATAAGGGGATATGTGCAAACACTGCCTTTGCCCAAGCACAGCAGACTTCTGCTCACCCAACAAGCCTTCCTCTCCCTCTCCTGTGCAGCCCTCAGAAACTCTGCTCTAGAGGGTTTGGGGCTCCTCTGGAGCAGTGGTGTAGTGGGCAGGGGTCCGAGGGGTGGTGTCCTCGGGTGCAAAATTATGAGAGGGGCACAACCAGACAACCCACAGCAGGCTCCCTCAGCATGGCTGAGCTCCTGCCACCTTCCGGAGCTGCAGGGAAGCAAGCTGCACCTGGTCCGAGCCTTTAGGGCTGGGACAGCGCCTCCTCCGTGCAGCTAATGCCCCAATGAGGTTGGGATGGCTCACCCTTTCCTCCCCCGAAGCCCACACACCAGCTGCCCAGTCCACCAGAGGGGTGCAACATTTTCCCTGCCCTGGGCACCAGCAACCCATGCTATGCCACTGCTTCAGAGTGGATCTTTAAAAAAAATAATTCAACAATTCATATAGTGATTAACACCAGTGTGTGTGTGTGTGTGTGTGTGTGTGTGTGTGAAACTATGTAAGCTTTATCTTCTCCCAATAACATAAGGATATCCCTGGTGGATCAGGCCAATGGCTCATCTAGTCCAGCATCCTGTTCTCACAGAGACCAACCAGATGCCCATGGAAAGCCCCAAAGCAGTACCTGAGAGCACAACAGCACCCTCTCCCTCCTGCAGTTTCCAGTAACTGGTATCCAGAAGCATTACTGCCTCTGACCATGGAAGTAGAGTAGGCCTAGGCAACCTTGGCTCTCCAGATGTTTTGGAACTACAACTCCCATGATCCCTAGCTAAGAGGGCCAGTGATCAGGGATCATGGGAGTTGTAGTTCCAAAACATCTGGAGCGCCAAGGTTTCCCATGCCTGAAGTAGAACACAGCCTCTCCCTCCTCTGCCATGAATTTGTCCAATCCCCTTTTAAAGCCATCTAGATTGGTGGCCATCATTGAATGCTGTAGGAGGGAGTTCCATCATTTAACTCCTCGCTCACCCTCAGTCCAATGTACATTAACATCATGTTTTTCATTTATTTCTCCTACAGAAGATGAAACAATACAGGTATTGTTTTCCATAGCGGAGAAGCTGGACAATTATTTTTTTTTAAGAAAAAGGGAAACGAAAAGAGGAACGCCAATTGTTGAAAAATGGATTGTGCAAAGATAGGAAATTGTAATATGGTTAAATAAATGAATATAGCAAGGGTTAGGGTAGGGAAGGCAACAGAACAATATTTTTTACGGCAAAATGAGGTATGTTTCTTATGCAGTGGAGCAACAGAGCTCCAGAAAATGCGCAGCCTTATGTATGGTTGTGGGTTTCTTGCAACACAATTCATTTTACGTTGAATAATAATAATAATAATAATTTATTATTTATACCCCGCCCATCTGGCCGGGTTCCCCCAGCCACTCTGGGCGGCTTGGCTTGAAATCTTTGATACACAGGATATGTATTGATAATAACAAATTTTAAAAAGCACTATAGTTTCTAAGCTGTGTACAATGAGGTACAAAACAGATACAAAAGATAAAAGTTAAATTATCCATAAAATCGGGAGAGGGGGCTTACTTTAAAAAGCCTGCTGAACTAAAAAGGTCTTCACAAAGCACCCAAAGTTCAACAGGGAGGGGATCTGTTTGACCTCAGCCAGGAAAGATGTCCACAGAGTCAGCCCCACATTACTGACTGCATGGCTCCTGGTGAACACAAACTGTGCATCTAAGCCACAAGGGACCAATAGCAGCAACACTCCCCTAAACACATGTGATCAGGTAGGGATCTAAGGAATAAGGTACCCTGGGGCCCAAGCTGTTAAGGGTCTTGTTTTGGGAGCACACTGCAGAGAAGAAGGGGGGAAGTTGGAAGCCCCGTGGAACAGAATTTGGGGGTGTGCAGGGGACTGCAAAGGAGAGGGCAAGGAAGGGGAGCACCCCAACAGGAATCACAACTAAAGAATCCCCACCGAGCCCCAGCTAACTCACAATATGTAAAACATATTGGCTGACATAAATAATAATAACCACGCCAGTAATTTATGTCTACGCCCCAATTGATCACTCTGCTCTGCAAGAGAGGGACTCCTGTGAATGCGACCTCATTGGGAGATCTGCTCCATGCCATAAAAGTATAATAATAATAATCCTGAAATCATCACACACCTCAAAACAGGCAGAGAGAAATGTGAACTTCAGTTCAATAAGGCTGGAAGTGTGCGCCTTTAGTTTTAGTTGTCTTCATGAATTGGCTTAAATACCACTCATAGTCTGAAATAAGACTGAAATAATGACATCTGAAGCGGGGCATTGACCGCTGAAATAGGGGGTTATATAAGACTGAAAACATGTCTTTGCAGACAGCCTTAAAAGTCGCTTGAGACACAGAACCCTAACACAACTCCTCAATAATCTTTGAAGATTGCCTAGGTCTTCCAATTGGTGGGTGAGGACTCACTAGTGTGCTGTGGTCTGATCCAAGGCGGGTTGCAATAGGCATACTACCACCATGCATATGTATGGTGAAAGACTGAGAAATGGGTCCCCAAATGCATGTTTGGGTCTTGGGTCTCTGAAAAGGCTTCAGTTGCCTGGTCTGGAACAAGTTAAGCAGTTGCAGCTCCCAGAGCCAGCAAAGAAGGCAATACATTTTACTTACAGCCAGTGCTCCCCCCCCCCGAAATAATTGGTGCCAGAACTCACCATGAAGATGTTATAGCAAGTCACCAGGCGACTTGGGGCAGCCCTAAACGGATGCCGGTTTAACAACAGCTGCATTCAGTGCCCGAGGAGGTGCTAAAAACTATGGCAAGCCGCCTGCCTAGCTGGTTTGGGGGTTGCCCCTGGTTCTGGTGCAGGTCAAATAAATGCGCCCCCGCCTCCCTGTTCTCATAGATTCAGGCGGATGGCTAGGGCAGCTCAGAAGGGCCCTTGAGCAAACGCTTGTGTGCAACGGTAGAGGCCTGGCTTAAAAGCTTAAGGCCCACTGCCGCTACATGGGAGACGGATTGAAGAAAAGGAAATACAAATTGGCTCTGTCCCATAGCTTGAGCAATTGCACCTACCCTGTTTCTCCGAAAATAAGACGTAGCCATAAAATAAGCTGTAGCAGGATTTTTAGGCATTCAAGGAATATAAGCCATACCCCGAAAATAAGGCATAGCAATGCCGACCATGGCAGGAGGAGGAGGAAAAAAATAAGACATTCCCTGAAAATAAGCCATAGTGGGGTTTTTTTGGGGGGGGGGTTGAGGAAAAATAAATATAAGACGGTGTCTTATTTTTGGAGAAACACGGTAGGAGCGGCTAGGAGCTAGGTGGAGTCATAGAACTAAAAAAAAAAGTGTAGACTCGCACACACTGGCCACCATCCATTTTGACTTGAAATGTTCGTTTTCATACTTTCTCAGAAGTATGTAAAGGCAAGAAGCGGGCAGGGAGATTGCCGGCCCGCAATGGCACCCGCCCGAGAGGTGCCAGAAACCAGAGTCTAAAATTACCTAAGCACATCACTATTCAAGCGAGATAAATTCATGTTGCAAGCCATTGATTGAAACAAGGCAGAGATTAAGTTAAAGGTTTTACAATAATAACCCTGCCCTCCCAACATCTGATGCGTAACAGTAGTTCATGCATTGGTTACTTTGAGATTAGACTACTGCAATGTGCTCTATGTGGGGCTTTCCTTGAGGTTGATCTGGAAGATGCAGGGAGTGCAGAATGCTGCAGCGTAACTGCTGCCAGGAACGAGACTTTGTCAGCATATAACACTTTTGCTCAGAGGCCTGTGCTGGTTGCCAATTCGCTACTGGGACAAGTTTAAGGTTACAACGCTTCACAGTTTGGGACCAGTTGACTCGCATACCCCATATATACCCACTTGACCACTTGCATAAAATGTTTTTATCCGGTGCCGAAAAGTACAGTGAAGGCTCCTGCCTGATCTCAAAAGGCAGGGAGATCCGAAGTATAGGTGCGGCAACGCTAAAAAATTGATTCCTTACAAATGTGTGGAGCGAGTATTATGTGGTCCCTGCAACAAAGCGGTCGAGGGGAAATATATGGGGTAAACTTAAACAGTAAATAACGGAGAAAAATCAAACAGAACTCTCAGCCTCCTGCATTGAGGAGCTTACAGCCTTAAACACATTTAATTGCATTGCTATATCCCGCATCACTGGGGATCCCCAAGAGCCAGACCCTGGTTTGCTTGGCTTCAGAAAGGTGGGTACCTTTGGACCAAAGCTCCAGGAACATACCATCAATTGTGGGGCGAGAAAACAAATGGAGACGTAATGGAAGTGTGTGGTGTGTGTGTGTGTGTGTGTGTGTGTGTATCAGCAACAATTAAAATGTCTGCTTAGTTTTGGACCAGGGTGAGGGACCAAGGGATAAAGTCAACACCTTCATGGAAGAGGTGGGTTTTGAGGAGAGATCGTTAGGGGGAGAGTGACCCGGCTCCAAGCAGTACTGTGACTTTTTATGCCCTATTACTCCGCACTCCCCAAAAGACTGCCTTGTCCCTGTGTTCCTCTGAACTTAAAAGATGCTGACGTATCCAGCAACAGCTAGAGGGGGCACTTGTGCAACACCCCCAAAATAAGAGAACGTTCACTGCTGAAACAACAACAAAAAGGCGCATATTTGCATGTGCTAATTTAGATGCAAATCTAAAATGAATTAGCTTGTTTTTTAAAGGAGATAAGAAACACCTCACCCTAGTGGGGGAAGAGTGTGGCTTGCAGGTCATCACTGTGGATGGGCAACTAACATCCCTGAGTATTAGTTTCATTTGTGCAGTACCAGCGGCTGGATGTTTTTACGCTATGTTTTTAATACATTTTATTTGATTACTGTATTTTATTCTTGTTGTAGACCACTTTGAGATTTTGTTGTTGTAATGGGAAGCCATTCAAAAATTCAACACAGCTCTCCGAAGAGGCAGGAAACTGCTAGGCAGCTGAGTTAATAAAGAACTTTTTTTAGAATTCCCTTCTCTGACCTTTGGACATCATGAAACAAACTGATTGTCCCTGGCAGTGAAGACAAATGTACATAAAAGTCAGCTCCAGGACAGACAGACAAATACAGAAAGGGGAGGGGGAAGTGTTGAAAACCTAACTGCAAAGTTAGACGAAATATGGCAACTGGTTACAAGGCTTTGATTGAGGAGTTTTATTATATCAGAGCCCACTAGGAGGAACAAGGAATAAAGTAGCAATTTGGGCAGGACTCAGTTTCCAGAACACCCCAAAAGTTCAAAGACCAAACTCTGTGCCAGGACGCAACAGTAGAGTGAAAGCATCGAACATTAAGGTAACCTGTTGAATGAACAAGGAGCAATATCATACTGGCGGAGGGGAAGACCAATTTAAACGTGCTCTAAGTACTAGAAGTTTGGGGCGCATTGCTCAAACAGCAAAGGAGAGATTATTGACAGCAGCCATTGCCAAACAGGTGCCCTCTAGAGATGTTTTCGTCTTACAATTCCCACCACTGTGGTTTCCTCCTGATGGTCTTAGTTACTGAAACTGCACCAGCTCCTCAGTTCTAAAGAGAGCGCAGAGGTTCTCTCTGGGTGCTGCTGGACCACAATTCCTCTCACTCCTGGCTACTGACCATGCTTCAACATCTAGAGGGGCACAAGCTACCCACCAATGCCTTATGCCAGACTCTCACTGTCTACAGACTATATACTTGAATCAAGTTGATCTTGGAGGTGGTGACAGATGAAGTCAGGAATATCCTGGACAATTGTAGAACATTTTACGCACTGGCCAGGATCCAAGGAACCGTGCAATGAGTTCTGCGCAGCTGAAAAGAGAATTTAGATGTTCTTTCTTCCCAAACGAGGAGGAAGCAGTGCTCAGTGGAAGAGCATATGCTCTGCATGTAGAAGATCCCAAAGCTCAAATCTTTGCACAGTGGAACCTCGGTTGTCAAACGCTTCGGAAGCCAAACAATTTGGAACCTGAATGCCGACAACCCGGAAGTGAACGGTTCCATTTTCGATCACGCCTCAAAAGTAAAATGGCTTCCGCGGCGCATTTCTCCATTTCCCTACTCCATTTTTTCAATGGATTTTGCCAACCAGCAATTGCGCTTGGGTTGTCAAATGTTTTCGGAAGTCGAATAGTCTTCCAGAACAGATTATGTTCGACAAACAAGGTTCCACTGTACCTTCAGTTAAATCTTCAGTTTAAAGGGAGGAGGTAATATGCTGGGAGCAGTAAAACTTAGGTTACATGGAGAAGCTGCCTGACCTGGCGTACAGCAGCAGCTTACACTCCTCTGCTGCATGGCAGACTACATCTGGAACAAGGGGGGGGGGAGGTTTGAAGCATTCTGAGATATGGTACTGGGTGTGTGGGGTTGTCCTTAGCCACAGAAGGAAAGTCAAAAATATCTAATACAAGCCACTGGGTGCACATTTCTTTGAGAGCTGGCCACTGATCTCATTGCTCCTTATATGAACAGAAAATGACCTTTTACAAGGAAAGGAGAGGCTGGTGCTTGAATGTGCTGATAGCAAGAGGGGAGGGAGGAATTGCACTTGCACACTTGCACACACACACACACAGCTACCAGCAAGCACATCAGAGGCAAATGAAAAGCCTGGACACCAGGAAGGGTGCACTTAATGGTTAAAGCTTTTGTTTTTCCTGCTACACCCTTGTTCTTTACAGAACAGCATGAAGTTGAAAGAGCTGGAGCTGCAAATGGAAGTATGAATTTAAAGGAGAGAAAGAGAAAGAGGTTATTAGAGCAGGATTAGGACACAGAATAAAGATATACAGACATTTGAACGCAGAAACATGCAGAAAAAGGTGGAAAACTGCTACGGTAAGCTTACTCTTTCTCAAAGGTAGCTTAAAACGAACAGCTTTTTAAATTAACAACTATGCCATGCATATAACAAAGTTAGTAGCAGAATCACGTTAAAAGACATTAGCAAATAGAGGACAATGTCTAGTCCAAGATTGGGGGGGAAGGATGGGATAAGAAGTGTTTGAGGTCTGACTCACTGCCAAGTGCTAAGACTGGGCACAATCTAGACAGCTTAGCACTTTTGAATTCCCATGCATTCCAACAGGAGAATTACACACAGGGTCAGATCTCCACCTTTGAAATGAACAGGTTTAAAAAGAGTATTAGATCGGGTCCATCTACATACTATCAGAACTACCGTAGATGCTTATTTCTCTCTATGCTCCATTTTACCTAATCCAGAGTTTCCAAAACTTTTAGTATCTGGGGCACAGTTCCCTCAGCCCATTTTTGAGTGTAGAATGGAGAGACGTCTCATTCTTTTGCTGCTTCCTTTTCTCATGCGGCTTTTAGACCAGGTGTGGTCTAAGATGATGCTGAACTACACCTCCCATCATCCCTGCCTGGGGCTGATGGGAGTTGTAGTTCGGTAACATCTGGAGGGCTAGGGGTTCATCCCACACCTGTTTTGGATGAACAGTGTGGGCCTCTTTCTCGTGACGGATGAAATCTTTGCCAATAAGAGTGGCAGAAACAGTGTGTGGGTGTAGATCAGGGGTGAGGAACCTACTGGGAGTCGCATGCTGACAGTGGGTGAGGCCAGAGGCAAAAGTGCTCAGAGCAATGGATGTGATCTTAGTGCAGCAGTGCGAATCCCAGCCATGCAAAAGGCCAGGGGTTCCCCTGATACCACCTCTTCTCCATCTAGACAAGCAGAGACACCATCACAGTTCCAGAACACATATCAGCCAGGCAAAAGAACTCAAGGAAGGCACGGGGCAAGGGGTGCAACCTGGGCAAAGGTGAGGTTCCCCACCCCTGGTGGAAGTCATTGCTGGGGAAGAGGGCATCCCTAAAGAGCGAATGCACCTGTTTTGGGCACTCGTTTTAACCAAGGTTCATTTTCCAGCCCCTCTCGTGGCACACAACTTGCTTCCTGACCCAGCCCAGTTTGGGAATCACTGCTATAACCTACGTTAACAAGGAAACTCACTTACCTACTGTGTTTAGTGTTAAATCTGTATCGCGCCTCTTCGTTTTCACTCTCGAGTTCTCATCCGGGAAATCGGGATCATCTATATTAGTTTCTATGCTTGCATCATAATCACACTCTGTTTCTGAGCCCCTGGTAGTGTCAGGTAAATCTGAGTTATCCATCGACAATTCCTCTCCGGTACTGTCTATTGAAATTGTTTCGGCAAGGTCCACTGATGTTGGTTCTATTTATTCAACGGGACATGTATTTTAGGTATGTATTTTTATTCTTTAGAAAACACACACACGCACACAAACATGCTGCGTAGTCAGTTTGAAAGTGGTTTTCATTCGTTTATTGTTCAAAACGGACCCACCCACTCCTACAGTTCCTTGCACCCGAGGGCTACAGCAGCGCAGGGCTGATCGACTCTGCATGCAAAGCCATCAAGGTACAAGGAAGCGAGGACTGCTTAGCAAGGGATAAGATTTTGATCTGCTTGGTTACTACTGGGAACAAAGGACACGAAAAGTGTTGGAAGTGTAGATGGAAGAAAGTTATACATAAATATATGAATGAAGTTTTCCCACCCTGTAGTTTGATCAAGTGGTCCCCCCTGCCCCCTTTCTTAGCTACAATAGGATCAATTCCTTTGTGCAGGGATTCAGAAGGACAATTCTTCTAGCAAAGAGGTAATTGCAACTGAATGAGCACTGGAAATTGGGGAGAATATCAGAAATGCAATACGCATGAATGTCATGAAGCAACATGGGTGCCCTCAGGCAGATAGCTCTTGTGGTCTGGAGGTATGCAAAAAGTCCTGCCTACTCTGCTTCATGCATTAAACCCCCTTGATAAATTGCGGCATACAAATATTTTAAATGACACAAAAATTATTTCTCTTCGCCCCCACTACACAGAAAGTTATTCTACATGGCTAAATCTACATGTGGCTTTCAGATTTTCCTATTTTACCTGTCCATATAAGTGCTGAATAAATGCATGGGCACACACTGGAAAGTTAGTACAGTGGTACCTCGGAAGTCAAACGTAATCTGTTCTGGAAGTCTGTTCAACTTCCAAAATGTTCAGAAACGCGGCTTCCAATTGGCTGCAGGAAGCTCCTGCTGCCAATCGGAAGCTGTGGAAGCCCCGTCGGACATTCGGGTTCCAAAGAATGTTTGCAAACCAGAACACTCACTTCCGGGTTTGCGGTATTCGGGAGCCAAAACGTTCGAATCGCAAGGCGTTCACCAACTAAGGTATGACTGCAATGGCTTCCCAGTGTACTATCCAAAGCAAAATGCCCAATATGTGCAGCTCGATGGTGGGCTGCATGTGAGAAATTGCCTTGTGCCAAGTGGGGTGTGGGGAAGACAATAAATTTCCCTTTCAGAAAATCCACACTGGGGCCATAGCCAGGGATATCAATTCACGCATATCAAGGGTGAGGATTCCTAAGGGCCCACCTTCAGGGATTTTGGGTGGGAGGGAAGTTGATAAGCCCAAGTTCTGATCCTTGCCAACTCCAGCTAAAGGAATTCCAGATAGGAAGGCAGTCTGAGACCTTGGAGAGTGACTACTCACCAGTCATTCAGCACTGGGCTACAGCAGGCATACCCAAACTGTGGCCCTCCAGATGTTTTGGCCTACAACTCCCATGATCCCTAGCTAACAGGACCAGTGGACGGGGAAGATTGGAATTGTAGTCCAAAACATCTGGAGGGCCGAAGTTTGGGGATGCCTGGACTAGAAGGTCCAACTGTGTGAAGGAAGCTGCCTTTTACCAGGTCCAACCATAGTCAACCTAGGCTAGTATTATCTACTTCAATTGCCAGTGGCATGTGGCTAACCATTGTTTAGCAGAAATGTGGAGGTTCTCGAAGGGGAGACTAAGGTTTCTTTGTTCCTTCCCCGGTGGTTCTGCTGCTGCACTAAGTCATGATTTGGCTTAGCATTCTGTCCCCACCAGGTTCATGGTTTAATTCTCCTGGAATTCTCCATGAGCCGTAAGCCATAGGACAAACCCTGGCGATGGCTTGTTACTCTGGAGAGAACTGAACTATCAGCAAAGGCTCAGCTGAGTCACCAAGCCACAGTTTAGCAAGGCACATCAGAACAGAACAACGGGGAAAGAGCAATGCAGTCACAACCTCCAAGTCCACACATTCATGCTAAACTGTGGTTTGGCTTAGTAAAACTTTTTAGCCAGGTTAAGGGTTATTCAGGGTCTCAGGCAGAGAAAGAGATCTTTCTCCCTTGATCCCCTGTTTTTACTGGAGATGCCAGGGATTGAAATTAGGACCTTCTGCAAGCAAAACATGTGCTCTAACACTGAGCTATGGTTAGGAGGAGGAGGAGCCTTGTGCTATCCCAAACTGCAACCGCAGAAAGCTCATAGCAGTAAGTGTGGATGGAACCGCAGTCCAAGGTATTTCCCGCATATTGAATTTTACACAGACTCACACAATCCACATTTCATTGCACCAAACTATGTAGCTTTAGATCCATAGATATATCCAAGCAGTACAGGCAATATATATATATATATATTAGACCTCTCTTTTCTACTTCAGAAAAGAGTTGCTCAAATATATGACTCCAACTCATATGAGCATTTGCTCCCCAAGTAAAATGCATTATCAACACTTTCAGTTCTTGATGCTACGCACGAGTTGTATCTTTAAAATATAATAGGAGAAACCAGCCACTGGGGGAATATATTCTAATGGGAAAGCATCGATTCATACCCTGTAGTGTCCTTTTGTGGATTGTGAAGAGAACTTCTGGCATAACAAAATTCCATACAGGTGACCTTTCCACCAACTAAAGGGTTCAGCAGATGCCTTGGAATCGCATTACATCTTCAAATCATCTATTTATCTTGAGATACAGACCATTTTATGGTTTCTCTGTTCACCAACAGAGACTTGACTTGGATTAACATATAACCAGGGGTTAGCAACCTAAGGCCAATGGACCGGAAGTGGCCTGCGGAGGTCATTTGACTAGCCCAACTGTTGTTTGACCTTGGCCCGAACCGAGGTGCCTGCTTGCGCACTGCGCTAAACCGGCACAGGGACTTGCTTCCGCAGCGCCGGAAATCACGTCTGTGCACGCGCAGATGCTGAAAATCACAGGCACGCGTGTGCGATCCGGCCCAAGGAGTGATCTCCATGGGACCGATCTGGCCCAGGCAAGATATACTTTGCTGTCCCCTGATATAAACAAAGAATATATATATATATATGGCACTGCTTTTTGGCAACTTCGTTCCATTCTGTTTAGGCTTTGTGCCCCCTTCATTTATATTTCGCATCAGGGTTTATATCCCACCTTCACTCCACAAGAAACTGGGAAGCACACACGAGAAGGTCTGGAGCAGCATCGCTCAATGTGGTGCTTTCCAGATGTAGTCAGACTACAACTTCCATCACCCTCGGCCAGTGGTCATGCTCACAGTGCACTGTCCATTCTATGGCTAGGAGACCTGGTTCACATCTCTTTTACAGACGTGGTATCACACAATACAACACCCTAAGAATTAGATGGCTCCAAACAGAAAAGGGGGTTATGCCACATTCACAGAGACAAACACAGCTGGTTTTAGCAAGGAAGAAAGCTCAGCTGCAGGTAAGGCTCTTTCCCCTCCCCACCTAGAAGTGGCTCAAGCCAGTGAGTAGCCACATTTCCATACAGGCAAGAGACCACTGCTCAGTAGTGTAGTACATGCTTTGCATCAAGAAGTTCCCAAGTTCAATCCAGTCAAAAATGAGCAGGTGATGAGAAAATCCCTGCCTGGGATCCTGGAGTCACTGCCAGTCGGAACAGACAATGGCAGGCTCTTGGGGACAAATTATTACACCTGGCAGAAGGCCCCTTCCTCTGACCTTATAGTGTAATGTTTTCTTTTAAAACCCCACACCAGTGCTCTGTTTTGAATATGCAGCAAATCAGAGCCCAGACCACAAAACTAAAAGGCAGGTATTGCTTAGCTAAAAGAACGACAACGAAACAAACCAAAAAACCCCACCAAAGGCAGAAGATGTGATCAGGGGGGAAGCCAACAAGGGCTTCTCTTAAGAAAGGAAGAAACCCTGCTATGTTATACTGGGAGTGGACCAAAGGAAAATACAGATAAAGCTTTCGCTTACTCTAGTACACACGGCACTCTTCTAATACCCCTTTTGTTATCTCAAGGCCCTAACTGTCAAGTGTGTGACCGAGATCCAGCTTAACTTGCAAGCCATCTGCAACAGCTCCCCCATGGCAGAAATGAGTACACAGAGATGGGTGTATGAGCTGAGTAATGCTGTGCTTATGTCATTTCACTGCATCTTTCCAGAATGTGTGTGAGCTTGTGTTTCTGAATTTTAGGAATACTCAAATAATCTTAGGCACGCTTCACGTGGGGGTAAGTCTCCCTGAACACAGTGAGACTCACTTCTGAGTAGGAAGGATCACATTGTTAACTGTATTAATGACATGGTTTAGAGTCACTGTAGGGGAAAAATCCAAAAAAAACCCAAAAGATGAAATTGAGCATGATCTGTTTTTAGAAGCACATCTGGAATGCTTAAAGGCAGGTTTTGGAGGGCCAGACTCTCCACTTTTATCTGTGCCTAAAGGGCACAAGGATGCCTCAACATCCGTCAAGGAAAGCTCAGTTCCACAAACAATACATATAGCCAGTTTAAAAGGGAATCTCCCTGAATGTCAATTTAAAAAACCCCCCACACATGTAAAGGAGTTCTGTGTTACCATGCTGATTTTTTTTTAAAAAAAAAATCTATTGTGGCAAAAAAAAAATTCTTTTTTTTTCTGCATAAGCTCATGTTATAAGAAGTCCCAGGACTCTCTTTCAGCAAAAGACGAACACAGGTACTTTTGCATAATTGCATTACTTGCCACACAAGTAACTTTAAAGTCTGTTAGGCTTGTTGCAGTGAAATTCAGCTTTAGATGTATAGGTGATTTTTTTTTTGCAAAGCCACAGGGTGGATTCAAATTAAGTGAGGTAAGCAAAGTTTGGATTCTCTTGAAATAAACTGGATGGCTGAAACATTCATGTCCATGACATTAATCTGGATATTCATTATATGACTGAATATAGCAAGATAAACAAACACACTCAAGCTTTGGAATCAAAAGGGGCTGGTAGACAAAAGTTGGGATTTACTGGAGTCCAAAACCAGTAAGATTAAATTTCTGGTCATGCAGAGCTGCTCACTCAACTATTTTATTTACCTCTTTCCAAAATGCTTTAACAGTAGTAATTTGGGGGGGTGGGGTGGGGTGGGGAAATCCTGGCACATTCATGTTGCTTTATACCTTCTGTGACAAAATTATTAAGTGCTTAAAGATTATCTCCACTCTTAAGGAGATGCAATTGTCAGCAAGCTCACTGGGAAATGCCATAAAACAAATCTGTGCATGCCTGCAATCAAGGTCTGTTCTTTTTAGTTCTGGCCTCTGAAGTTTTTGTCAACCAGCATTGTGGAGTTCTTGATAACCAGCAGAAGATCAAGTAGGACAACAATGTATGTTTTCTCTTTGTGTTTCAAGGCATTCCAAAAAACATAAACAAAGACAGTGAAGGCATCCAACTAGTTGATATACTAACCTTGGACATCTTCTCTTTCAGGTCCTGCCTTGTCCACTATGTCTGTACTTTCCACTTCACATGTTGCTACAGATTCTGCTAAGAGTGATGATGGGCTTGACACAGGGCTAGAAGCGGGGTGGCAGGGAGAGAATTTCTTTAGAAAGTGGTACATTCTTTGCCATAACTAGCACATGAAATATCTGCTTATAGAAGACAACTGTTTCAACTGCTTATAAAGGCAACTTGATATTATATACACCAGGGTTCAAGTCGCTACCGGGCCATGATGAGACCAGTGACCTGGAGTCAGGTCCTCTCTCCCTCTCTCTGCTGAGCCTACCTCACGGACCAGCCTCCACTGTGTTTATCTTGTATATTTAGCACAGAGCTCTGAGAATAATATACCTGTCTTTGAAAGACTGTTCAGAAACTGGGGCCAGGCACTGGGGCCAGAGTTGCCAGCACCAAAGCAGATTCACGGGCGTGCTTCCAATTCAAAGTGCAAATGCGTATCTTACAGGCGTTTAGGTCATACTTTGAGGTGCAGATTTTGCTGTGCCATACCAACAAGTTTCAAGTTGAGATCTTTCCCAGTCGACATCTGTATGGGGCCATCTTCGGGGAGCACCCCCCGCAAATCTGGGCACTTTTGCAGACCTCAAAGCACACCTGAGCATGGCAATGCCTCCCTCACCTTTTCCTGTTCTGTCTAAGTCACCATCAGCACCTGAATTTTGCTATTATAGGGAACAGTGTAGAAAGACAGGCTCCTGCTCTGCTGTGATACATTAACAAAACTTATCACAGACAGCTATAATGCAGCACTCCCAATCCATAAAAAGGGAGAATGCTCTCAATCACGCAGTTACCATTCTGTCCCCAAAATAGAAAATGCCCCAAATAACATTATGGTAACAATTCCACATAGACCTTTGACACACACAAAGACAGGGTGGCAACGTTTACCTTGGCTGCATAGGTGGTACAGGTGTAGAATCTAGTGTTGATGAAGTTTCCTGGATGCTGCCTTCAGTGCATTGAACTGGTAAAGACTCAGTTAGGCTACTAACAGAAGTTGCTGAAAGAAGAGGCACTCGTGTTAAGACAGCAATTGGCCATGCTAGAAGACAACTGGTCACCATAGGCTTGATGCTGCAATCTTAGGGTTGGGGGAGACTTTGGGCTGTGGTGATTTCAGGACAGCGTGGTATCTACACCTAAGTTATTAACCACACCTCAGTTGCTTAGAGCATGGTGCTGATAATGCCAATGCTGCAGGTTCGATACCCCTGTGCGACAGCTGCATATTCCTGCATTGCAGGGGTTGGAATACAATTCAGTTATATATGCCCAACTACAAGAGATGGCAATTGTGCTTCTGAATTTAATGTGCAGGTTTGTTTGTTTTTAAAATTCAAATAAGATAAAATTTGATATTTTTTAAAAACACAAAGAACACCTCTTTGGGGGACGATAATCAATTCACACCACTGACATAGCTAAACAATGGAATTTACTGCAGCGATGGCCAACGACTTGGATGCCTTTAAAAGAGGATCAGACAAATTCATGGAGGATTGGCTTTACGATACTGCTTTAAGTGAATAGTGCAGATAAAGCCATACTTTTAGGGTTGCTGTTTTAAGTAATTCTGACATGGCTTTGCACTAACAAATCATAGTGCTTTAAACAGGTGGTGTGGATGTGGCCTAAGTTAAGAAAGTATTCATGGTTGCTTCCTGGAAAAGTTGCACTATCTTAAATGATGTGCAACATGCTATTTGGCAGGAAGGTCAACAGTGTAGTGGGAGGTTCTGCAAGTCGCGTGTTGCCGTTTTAATTTGGCAGCAGCTGTTTCCAGATCACTTGTTTTTTCCTCTCTCCTCAACTTAGCTATCCCTTTCTACATTGGCCGGTTTTGGCGTTTTGGCTCACAAACAAACCAGTCCCTCGAACTGGCAGGGATGGGGAACCTTGGAACCAGAGGCCAAATGCGGCCCCTTAGACCTCTGTACCTGGCCCTCAAGACCTCTCTCACCAGCCCCACCTTGCAACCTTCCTGCCAGTCTGGAATGTGTACTTAATACTCTAATAATGCAGTTGGCCTGGATGGAAGACAGAGTGAGAGACTGGTGCAGAAACTAGCTACTTAGGGGTGCCAACTTGAATAAAATATTGGGGGGGGGCCAGGTAAGCCCCATATAATCGATTGCCAAGATGCAGTGCATACACACCAGTTGAATGGCAAAGACCATCAACGGGGGTGGGGGGGTGGGGGCTGAAGAAACCTCGGCCCCTAGGAGTTGGTTCCTATGAGCCTACTGTACAAAGCTAAGATTTTGCCTCTGACTCTGCCCACTGCTGACATGTGGCCCCTGGAAGACTGCACAGAAGGGAAAGCGGCCCTCAGGCTGAACACTTCTCCCCACTCCTGCTCTACAGCTATTTAGGGCAGTGTCGGGCAGACTAAGCTTGCAGTACTTTACCACAAGTAAAATACGAGCTGAAAGAATGACCCTTAGACTATACTGACCCCCCCCAAAAAAAAACCTGTTAAAACTGCGTAGGCCTAATGTTCCGTTTGAAGCTGAATCATAATCTGTTTGGTGATACTACTTGCCACACACAATTAGTCACAGTTCTTCTCCTTTTCCTTCTCTCTCCCGTTCTACAATTAGCAACTGCCTGATGTAAGACAAAGGAAGGCAGTCTGCTTAGCATGGCCCATTCAACATACACAGGCCAAGCAAAAAAACCCAGTTGTGTTGGACAGGTCACAGGAGTGCAGAATCTTTTGGGCCTGTCAATTATCTGACCCCTTGGTAAAGGACCCCTGGACGATTAAGTCCAGTCAAAGGCGACTATGGGGTTGGAGCGCTCATCTTGCTTTCAGGCCAAGGGAGATGGCGTTTGTCCACAGACAGTCTCCCCACCCCCATCGTTCTGCCCGGACACTGAGGTCCAGCGCCGAAGGCCTTCTGGTGGTTCCCTCCCTGCAAGAAGTGAAGTTACAGGGAGCCAGGCAGAGGGCCTTCTCAGTAGTGGCACCTGCTCTGTGGAACGCCCTCCCATCAGATGTCAAGGAAATAAACAACTATCTGACATTTATAAGACATCTGAAGGCAGCCCTGTTTAGGGAAGTTTTTAATGTTTAATGTTTTATTGTGCTTTTAATACTGTTGGGGACTGCCTAGAGTGACTGGGGAAACCCAGCCAGATGGGCAGGATATAAATTTTATATTATTATTATTATTATTATTATTATTATTATTATTATTATTATTATTATGTGGCCAGCATGACTAAGCCATTTCTAGCGCAATGGAACACCATGATGGAAGCAAGAGCACACGGAAACGCTATCATGTGGCTAAAGTTTCCCTATGTTACCTGCAGCACCTTGCAGGAGTGAACCCCACAACCTCCCCATCGCCTGATGTCACCCAGTGACGTCAGCTGATTGGTTTGGGGGAGTGGGGGGGGAGGATGGCTTTATGGGCCAAACTGACCAGCAAACTGGAGGTTCCCTACCACAGCCACGTGGGCTTGTGCATCTAGAAGTCAACCCCGACGCCTTTTGGAGATCTGCACTCACCTGGTGGGCTAATTCTACCATTACTACCATTCTGCCGTTGAAGATGTTCTTTATAGCATACCGAACACATGCCATTCGTACGAGGGTTTCCATAAAATCCACACCCAGTAGAACAAAGCATAGGCACTTGGCTATGGTTGGTTTCTTGAGCCATACTCTTTTTCTAGTGACCTGGGAAAACAAGAGAGTCGGGTTAGTTAAGGAGTTCAGACCCGCCCTTAGGTTTTTGCATACGAGACATTCCATAAAGACATCACAAAGCCCCTACCAACCTGAGACCAGAATGACCTTTAAGTTAAAGTATATCATTGGGATCTGTACAAGAAGTTTGCAGAAAGAGGTGGTCAGTGGCTGCCCCCTCCAATGAAATTCTCTTCTCTGGAGACTTGCTCAAGCTGCAGCCTATGCATCTTTCACAATACATTTTTATTCAAGCTGGCTTACAATAGCAATGCAAAGAATGGTATGATTGCAATATTGTGACATATCTTACTTTGGACAAACTAGGAGCTGTAGCTAAAAGCCTGTTCTTTGACCAGGGGTAATAATAATAGCCACTGTGGTGCCTCTCATCATCATCACAATCATTTTATTTGTACAGTCCCCTTTCCACAGTTAAAACCACGTTCAAAGCAGCTTGGGGGGATACATACCGTACCGTGTTTCTCCTAAAATAAGACACGTCTTATATTTATTTTTCTGCCAAAAAAACACAACATGGCTTATTTTCAGGGGATGTCTTTTTTTTTTTAAGCTACTACCCTGGGAGGCTCGGCCCGCCGCTGCCGCAGCCGACGTCACAGGTTCCCCTGGAATCGCCACAGCCGAGGCTCGCCGCAGTGCGCGCCTGTCTTTGCTGGCTCCCGCTCGAGCCCCGACCCAGCAGCGGCCCGGCGGGGAGGGAGGGAGGCGGCGGCGGCGGAAGAGGACAATGAGCGGCGGCCGGCGGAAGGAGGAGCCGACGTCGCATCCGCAGCAGCACCTGGTGGCCAGCGGCGCCGGCGCCTTGAAGGGCTTGCTGTGGGGCAAAGCGCTGCGGAGCGACTCAGCGAGACCCAGCGGGACCCGGGAGAGTCAATACCCCAACACGTCTTATTTTGGGGGGATGTCTTATATTTTCTTTCCTTTAGAAAATCGTGCCATGGCTTATTTTAGAGGCACGTCTTATTTTAGGAGAAACACGGTAATTGCAAAAGTAGCTATAAACAATAAATATAAAAGTAGACAAAACTGAACAATTGCCACATAAATCAAAATAAGAGCTGAAAATAAAGATAAAAAAATAATATCAGCAACAACAACAACAACAACAACAACAACAACAACAACAACAACAACCCAACAGCACCCCACTAAACAATGCTGCAGTTTAAGCATCTGTTCGGCTTTTGCAGTTGGAGTCAGTCAGGGCCCTGCCTTTCTCGGCAAGGCAGTGGGCAGGTTTTCCAGGTCTTAAAAACCAAGGTGGTCTCTGGCCTTCTCGGTAGCCTCAGTTTCGTAGCTGGAACCTGTATTTTTATATTTTTACCTAATCATTTGACAATTCTTAACAATTATAAGCAAAACTCCTCCAGAGAAAAATACTTCAGAAATAATACTCTACAAGGAAATATTACTTAACATAAAATTACCATTAACAAAAATGAAACAAAACTCAAAGCCTACTTGAATTTGCTTTGCGGGAGGTAAGTATTTTCTTGGCGACCAATTTTCCCATAATTTATTTCCGCATCACTTGGAATTCTTATACTTAGATAATTTGTTATAGCCAAATCCCAAACTTTATTAAGCCAATCTTTCTGAGAGTGAGTAATATGAAACTTTACAATTTTGAGTCATTAATATTATTGCAGCTGTTAACAAATGGGGTGCAAGTTCCAATTCTCAGAGTGGTTTAACACTCAAGTCCTCTTCCCAGGGAACTCTGGGAATTGTAGTTCTGCGAGGGGAATAGGGGTCTCCTAGCAACCTCCAACACCATTAACAAAACTACAGCTCCCAGAGTTTTTTGGGGGGGAGTCATGACTATTTAAAGTGGTTAGAGATTGATTTAAATGTATAGAGCAAATGGGGCCTGTGCTTGGACTAGAACATACACCAGAATGGAGGTGCAAGGAGGAAAGTCCATGGCAGCTCAGTGCATGCAGAAACAATTCCCTGAAATCCAAAAGTTTGATTTGAGTGATTTTATTAAAAATCATGAGTGGCAGTGTAGGAAGGTTGGGGGAGGGGGGAAACTAACACTGCCAAATAGACAAAAACAGGAAGTAGTATAGGAGGATGAGTAAACCTTTGAAGAACAAGAAAAACTGGATCCAGTTCTAGCTGAGCCAGCTCCCCATTTTTGTAGCTAGAGGATGAAGGCAGGAGACAGCATCTAGGATAAGGATTCTTGAAAAAGCATTCTGCACACTGTCAACACTTTTAAAATATTGAAGATGTAAATAAACCTGAGTTCCTCAAGAATCAGAAAAAAAAAACAACCCAGATGTTAGAAGGTTTCTGTCTTGACTCTTGTGGGAGCTTTTTTTAAAAAATGGGGGGGAAATTAAGCTGAACTTAAAAAGCCAATCAAGAAACAGGACAAGGTTTCACCATGTTAGTGAGAACAGAACAGGACATTATGCAGCAAGCTTATCAATTAAGCCTGCTGGGGTCCCTTCCTGACCTCTGACAAAAAGCAGCTGTGGAGGGAGGAATGAGAAGGATGTTTAACCCTTTCTTTTCCTGCTACTTGTCTCCTCAAAGTTTGCATTTCCATGAGGGTTGGAGGAAGAGCCATATATGCTCCCCCCCTATGCTCCTCGGAGGACAAGTGGGACAGAGATGTAGATGCAGCCTAGTTTGGTCTTGAAATCAACAATGCAGGTGGAAAATTCTCTATTAACAATACAAAGAGCTTCATACCAGTTTTAATGTAGCCCTTTGACATACAGGGCTGCTATGTAATACCGTAGTAGTAACAGGGTGCTGTGCCAAAGAGTGTACAATCTAGATCTGCTAGTGGTGGCTGGAGAGGTTGGGAGATGCCAGCTTTAGTTTCAGGTGGGGATTAAGACTTTTGGGTAAGGCGAGGCTTTATGGAAGAACAGACTTTGAAAGAGGAGGAGGAGGAGGAATATGGAGAAACAAGGGGAAAGGTCAGAACCTAAGAGGAGCCCTGCTGGATTCATGGCAAAGGTCCCTCTAATCCAGCATCCAAGTTCACAAAGTGGCCAACCTGATGCAACGACACCCCCTCCACTTGCGACACTGCACAAATATCATTCAGAAACTCAGTGTCTCCAACTGTGGAGATAATCTTAGCCATCATGAATTGTAGCCATTGATAGTAATAATAATAATAATAATAATTTATTATTTATACCCCGCCCATCTGGCCGGGTTCCCCCAGCCACTCTGGGCGGCTTCCAACAAAACAGAACTTCTAAAATACAGAGATCCATCAAACATTAAAATACAGAAATCCATCAAACATTAAAAGCTTCCCTAAACAGGGCTGCCTTGAGATGCCTTCTAAAGGTCTGGTAATTGTTGTTCTCTTTGACCTCTAGTGGGAGGGCATTCCACAGGGTGGGTGCCACTACCGAGAAGGCCCTCTGCCTGGTTCCCTGTAACTTGGCTTCTCGTAGTGAGGGAACCGCCAGAAGGCCCTCGGAGCTGGACCTCAGTGTCCGGGCAGAACGATGGGGGTGGAGACGCTCCTTCAGGTATACCGGACCGAGGCCGTTTAGGGCTTTAAAGGTCAACACCAACACTTTGAATTGTGCTCGGAAACGTACTGGGAGCCAATGTAGGTCTTTCAGGACCGGTGTTATGTGGTCTCGGCGGCCGCTCCCAGTCACCAGTCTAGCTGCCGCATTCTGGATTAGTTGTAGTTTCCGAGTCACCTTCAAAGGTAGCCCCACGTAGAGCGCATTGCAGTAGTCCAAGCGAGAGATAACTAGAGCATGCACCACTCTGGAGAGACAGTCAGTGGGCAGGTAGGGACTCAGCCTGCGTACCAGATGGAGCTGATAAACAGCTGTCTTGGACAGCTTGATAGCCGTCTCCTCAATCACCCACCCCTTCATAGGAACCACCCTACTGGATTAAACCAAAGGCCTATCTAGTCCAACATAGGTAGATGAGTATGAAGAACAGACTGTGGATGAATAAATATTGGGCTGTGAGGGATGGGCTGTGACGAGCTTTAAAAATTAAGAGGGCAAGGCAGCAGGTAGTGAAGGGTTTGAAGGCATCACATGGTCTTGAGCTGTCTTCTCCGCTGCCCTCCAGATGTTTCAAGACTACAATTCCCATCAGTCCTACCCAACAGATGATGGAAGATGGAACATCTGAAAGAGCATCAAGCTGGTCTTAAGCGGTGAGGGAAACGAATGGCCACCTCCAACAGGGTTGGAGGCGAGAGGATGTGTGATACAATAAAACTACCAAGGCACAAGTGATCTCATTCAGCCTAACACTACCAAGAAACAACAGCTGAACAATTGCTGATGACTGTGGAGCATGAAGATGCAAGAAAGCAAAGCCAGCAGTTGTTATTTAATATTACTACTCCAGCCTCAAAACCTTGGATACCTGTTAGCATTCCTAGGCTACAGAAGCCAATTAATAGGATCAGTGACAGCTGCATTTAGTAGGATTAGTCCCCAAATCTCAGGCTTTTAATCCTCCTATACAAAGAGCCAATTTCAACTGGGGTGAGCGGGGAGGAATCAGGATCTTGAGTCACAGCTTAACCAACTGTTTGTTACAGACATAGAAATCATAAAATCAGAGTTAGAAGGGACTCTGAAAATCATCTAATCCAACCCACCGCAATGCAGGAATGATGCAGCTGTCCCATACAGGGATCAAACCTGCAACCTTGGCATTATCAGCACCATGCTCTAACCAACTGAGCTATCCAGGCACATGCTGTACCCCAACCCATGTGGCCGCTATGGCCCCAATCAACTCCTAAGCAAGACTTGGCTCAGAAAGACTGCAACTTTCAAATAACTTTGATCAAGAAAACAAGGGTGCCCATCAAACACAGCTATGAGAAAAGTGCTAACTGCAGAAAGAAATGCCCAGTGACAGTCTGCTAATACTGCAAGTCACAAGGAAGCAAGAACAGAAGTCAACAGGTATATCCTGAGCCAGGGTGGACAGCACTGGGCCAGCATAATGTTGTTGCACTCCAACTCCCATCAGCCCCAGCCAGTACGGTCAATGGTCATGGACGATGGGATTTGTAGTCCAACAACTTCTGGAGGGCACCATGTTGGCTGCAAGATAACCAATGTTTAGTGCCAAGCTTTGATGAGGAAGGATTTGGCTCCAATCAAGTGTGCTCATATTGAAGTTAATGAACATGACTAACTTAGGTTCAGTTCATTCTCCGAGTAGGACTTAGTTGGATAGAACACAATATTTATAAGTATGACCACCAAAATGTTACATTATTTTCAACGCCCACCTCCCCAAAATCAAGATTTACTAAATGCAAATATGCAACACGACGTAGACAAACTTATGGAACTGAAACAGGTATCCAAGGCAGGAACTTAGGCCAGGATGAGAGCAGGAGGTGAAGAGCTGAAGAGTTGATATTGCTCTATTTGCACTACCCTTGGGCATGCGGATTGCAACGTTTGAAATGCCTTCAACCAATGTCTTACCAGGCCACATTTAACGTGTTAATCGTAGCATATAAAGCTGCAAATGGCTTGGGACCCAAGTACCTTCCTCTATGCCAACCATCATGGACTCTGTGAACAGCAGGTGAGACCTGGATAGCTCAGCTGGTAGAGCATGAGACTCTCAGTCTCAGGATTGTGGGTTTGAGTCCCACTATAGGTGAAAGTTTCATGCATGGCAGGGGATTGGGCTAGAATGATCCTCGTGGTCCCTCCCAACTCTACAGTTCTGCGATGTGGGGCCACCAGAGGCTGCCTGGTTGGAACTGACCCATGACAGGGCCTTTTCATTGGTGGCCCCATGGTCATGGAATGACTTCCCTCTTCCCTAGTGAGGTGTGCCAGTCTCCATCATTATTAAGTTTCAGGAGGAATTTGAAAACATTTTTGTTTTCATTCTGTGTTTTTATATTGTGATTTTATCCTATTGTGATTTTCTTGCCCTAAGACAATAATATAAAAAATTAATAATTATTTTTATTTTAAAAAATAGACATTTGGTGGTTGAAGGCTACTATTCCTGGGAATCTTGAAATCATTTGCTGGAAGTCTGTTTTTAATTGCTACTGCTTTCAGGTGTTTTTTAGAGCATTTTGGTTTTGTTTTAAAACTATATATACATTTGCTGCCTTGGGCTCCTTTGGGAGGAAGAACGGGAAACAAATTCAATCAATAATTTTAGGAAGTTTCTTCTTCAGAGCAGGCCCTCGAGTCTATAGTACGGCGTGAATAGCTTAGTTACATGGAAACAGTAATTACTACTTACAAGAAAGGTTGAGTGCAGCTGCCATACGGATTAGTGGAACACCGGCTTGAGGATCAAAGATTATAATGGGCTATAAAGTGGAACACGCCAATAACTCTGGTTAATCTCAGGGAGAAGACGACGCAAACAGCAGGAAAAACTTCATTTACATGAAACATTCCTGACAAGCACCAAGTGGGGAGGAGGAGAAAAGTCACCCTTTCCTACGAAAAAAGCTTTCACAGCATCCTACTGCATGGGTCCTCAAGTCCTATCACAGTAATTATCAGAAATATGCCACTCTGAACATGATTTATAAAGAAGTGCCATGATACCAGCTTTTATTTTACAGCACGCCATTTCAATATCGACTTAAGAAAAGGAGCTGTAAACAAAGCTCAGACTCGCTGAACGTGGACTGAAAGGAGAACGTTTCACAGAAGTGTCAATTCCAGAAGCAAAGTGGTTTATTAAGAAGCTATCGACTGGATTTTAATTGTTTTGAATGTACCACTTTACGCCAGTGTGTCTTAACAGGCCTGTGGGGGCAGAAAAGACTAAATGAAACAGCCCAACAAAAAAATACATTAGCATGGCCGTCAAATGACAATGCTTCTTCCTTTGAGAAGTTGAGAAATTATCTCTTAAACGGACCACAGTGATTCATGAGCGCAGAAAAGTTTTTTTAAAACTTCTGACTGGAGAATAATTCTGATTAGTGTTACAGACTGGGCAGTATATAACAACAGTAGGGAATCATTCTCATATGCTGATCTTTCAGCAAATACCAAGAATAAAATATGGGCAGGGCTAGCTGTTTCAGTTGTTTTATATTGCCCTAATAAGCCTCACTTAAGAATGTAAGAAGAGCTTGCTGGATTGGGCCAATAGCCAATGCAATCCAACATCCTTTTTTCAGAGTGGCCAACCAGATGCCTATGGGAAGGCTGCAAGCAGGACCCAGGTGCAAGAGAACCCTCTCCTGTGGTTTCCAGCAAATGGGATTCAGAAGCAAATTACCATCAGGGGTAGCAGCTACCGAGAACCTTCTCCTCCGTGACTTTGTCTAATTATTTTTTTTAAGCCATCTGGGCTGGTGGCTATCACTGCCTCTTGTGGGAGAGAATTCCTTGGTTTAACCAAGAGCTGTGTGAATAATGACTTTCATTTGTCTGTCCCGAATCTTTGTTGGATCTCCCCAACTTCTAGTGTTACGACTAGAGCTGAGTCGTGTATCGATTCATTGTCCCAAACTGGTCTAAAGTTCAGATCACGATAGCAATTTCAGAGTTTTGGGACAGGCAATGTGTCATGAATCCCCGGCTCCCCCTCCCCCCCCCCGGGCACAGCCAGCATTGCGCACTTCACTCCCAGGTGCTTTGCAAGGCTGCCCAATGACCACCAACTATTCCCTCAGCCCAGCCACCAGCCTCGGGAGCCCAAGACTAGAGTAGGGCTTGCCTGCCTGCCAGTCAGCGCCTTTGCTTCTTTCTCTGGTCCTTCAAGTGGCTGCCTCCTCACTCCCTTTCTCCTCGTGTCAGGTGCTGAGCTGCACCCAGATGGAACAGAGCCACCTCCCATGCCTTGCGTGACGTTCCAGAGGGTAGTTCCTGGTAGCCGCCGCTTGCAAGATGAGAGCTCCAGAGAGGCTGGCGGCACTCCAGGGCTCCGTGTTTGTGTTAGCGTTGCAATGATGCGCCCTTGCTGATGCGCTCTGCCCGGGGCTGTGCAGCCCGCCCTCGACATGAAGCGGCAGAAGCTGCGCATGATGGTGCTGATCGTCTGCGTGGCCGGCTGCCAAGGGTGGGGGGCAACGGCCTTCTTCCTCCCACCTTTCCGACACCGTGATATATTGGGATATATTGTGAGGTTTAGCTTCCGGACCAAAAAGGTTGCCTTGTGCCTGTCTTTCGTATGGTAAGCCAAGGCACTAATCCCTTTCCTTCAGTACACCCTGATCAAAGATGAAGCACACAAAATGTGAGTGTAGTCTGCTTGTTGGTATGCAGTTTGGGGCATCCAGAAGCAAAAAGGGAACACGGTTATTATTTAATTTCCACTCTATGATTTCAGCACTGGCCATTGAAGAATAAATTTCTGGCTCAATCCAAGTCGATGCCCTTCAAAATTAATTTCCGCAAACTCAGTTCTACAGCAAAACAAAACAAAACCCCACAACACAACCCGCTCTTATCCTGTGCCAGATCATTGATCCACTAGCCTAGTACTATCTTTGACTGTCAGCAGCTTTCAATGGCCTCAGGTCAGAAGATGTCTTTCCCAGCTCTTCTGCCTTTGCATGGAGAGGTCAGGTAGCAGGTCTGGAACTGCCTACCGCAGAGCATGTGTTTTATCAGAGTTCTCTATCCCCAGGTAGAACACTTCGTCCGAAGTTGCTCTGATACTTCTGCTTTCTACTTGTTCAAACTATGCACGTAAACAGCAAAGAAAGAAAAAACATTTTTGCCCAGAGGATATGAAAAACATTTTCTTCTTAAAAGGGGGACATTGCCACATTTGTCTCAGCAAATGGCAGATTTTACTATTTTTAGACCGAAGCCTCAGATGTTTCGCAAAGAGCTCTTTCAAAATCTATAGATTTTGGATTTCACATCAAAGAATCAGGTTTTTGCTTTTTTTAAATGCGATTTTCCAGTTGCACAAATTCCCTGTTGGACATCCCAAACTAACAAGCGTAAAAAGCCAAATGAACACAAGGTGTGCTTTGCTCCTTGCTTATGGCATTATTGCTTGGGTGCTTGTGAGCTCAGAGGGTCTCCTCTCAGTTTATATATAGCAGCTGCAGCACAAGCTTAAAGAGACTCCCAGACTGACAGCTATTAGGCCTCACAGACCAAACTAGGTAGGGCAATGCACACCAGACCTCTAGAGAAACTGAAGGCCAATGAGATACAAGTTTGTGGCCTGGGCCTATTCCGATACTGCCTGATCTATCTACTGATGGTCTGAAAAATGATATTTGTCTCACATGAATTTAAAAACAAACAAGCCTGCACCAAAGCAGGAATAAACTCTGCACAAGTTGCTCCTTCAGCCAGGTGACTCAGTGGAGTCAAAGAAGAGCAAGAATCAGATTGGCAGTTGTCTTCAGTGTGCTCTGCAAACAGAAGGTCTTGTTTATTTTATTTAAGACACGATGCTAAATTATTCCTATTTCTAAGGATGCTCTGCTCAGTTTCCCCTGCCAGAGTATGTTGTATGGTCTGCAGAATCAAGTTGTCAATAAATGAAGGTTTTTCCAGAGGGTTTCTAGATGGTCTATACCTGGGCAATCTGAAAAACCTGACTAGGAGACAGAGGAGTTTACTAAGCAAACCCAAAGGGAATTAAAATATATTAGAAGTGGCTGTCCGGATCTCCTCTGCCCCTCATACCAAGCTGAAGTTCTCTCCCTGTCTCTCATGGAGTTTGGGGGAGAAGGGGGGGGGACATAAAAAAATGGTGACTGTAACACTCCTTCAAGAAAGCAAATGACAACAACTGTTCTCATTGATCAAATTCTGGGCAATTCTGGGCACTGAGTGTGTTGAGTGTGTGTCCACCATGACTTTGAGGACAAAGTCAAATTCTTTTCAGGGTCGCCAAATTACATGAATACTGCACAGGTCCTTGGCTGCATGTTTGCTGCCAAACCCCATAGTGCCAACATCAAGAGGCTCATAAGTGCAAGTGTTGTACTAAAAAATAAAAGCCCGACTACTTGCAGAAACAGGAAACATTCTGTCTTTGCACCTATTATAATATGCCACCACTGGCTGAGTGGGACCCCAGACAGTGTTTGAAACAAGCTTGGCACCAGGCACATTTTGCACCTGGCTTTCAACCACTTGCAACCAAGTGAAGATGCCCGGGTGCCAGGATGGCACCTGACATCTCCACCATCTGGGGATCATTGGATTGGGACTGCTTTCACACACTAATACCCCATCCTGTAGAATTCTATCAGTTATATTTTATTTGCACAATCAGATGAATTTCTGGAACCATATTGCTTTTTTTCTGTGCAGCCTGAGCAGGAGGAGTCACCATTAAGACAGAGAGATTTGATTTTGCCAATATACATGTGGACTGTCCCCCTGGATCAAGTGACTTTTCTTCTTTAAGTTCTCAAAGCTCTTAACCTAGCACAAGGTTGTCATCTGAACTCGCCAATTGAGATCAATCACAGTCAGTCCATCATTTGAAAAATAAGACTTTAGAGCCATCTTGCCCAAGACATTCCATTTTGGCGAGTGCAACCTTGGTTTAAGGAGTCATTTGGTGCCTAGCTTATATATCTGAGTTTCTAACACTGCCCCAGACCAGCTACTTGGCTGCCAAAGAAGGAACAGGGTGCAAGACAGGTCCAAGGTTAACGTTAAAGGTTATTTGCAAGGATGCAACAAAGTGTTGCCTGCTTGAAGATTAAGAAGAAGTGGTTCTGCTGAAAAAGGAAGGCGTTTTAATATGGTTTGGGCAGTTTAAGTATGGAAACTCTACCAAATAATGTGTATATGCTCTCCCTGTTGCTTAAGGGGTTAATGAGCACATATACCTGACGTGCCCAGCTATACACCCCCTTTTCCAAGTGCACATAATCGGCTTTCCAATGGCACATTTCCCTCCCAGTTGTACATTCTGTGTCCAACTGCACACTAGAAAAAAACAAACAAAACCATGGAAAGAATCCGTATACAGGAAGCAAGACAGATACTCCTGACAACTGCATTCACACCCTCTTTCCAACCAGAGAAAGAGCACAATGATTTATATACACTATGTGGCAGGATGCCAATTTCCTATTGTGTCATCTTGTCACAAAATCAAGCTGCCTGGATGAATACAAATTGAACAGAAGTGTGCGCACGCGTTAGCAAGGACGATTAATATTGCAAGGAGAGAAGAATCACTGGCTTTGCAGGAAGGCGAGATTAAACACTAGCCAACACGTGACGTCTATCTTACTTTTAACCCCAAGGAAGTACCCGTGGCTGCTTCCCTACTTGACCGCTACTTCCTGCTTTGACTCTCTGAACTTAATGCACCGTCTAAGAATAGGGAGGGAGAAAGGGGGTGCTATTTTTAGAAAGGAAGGCTGGCTGAGAGACAGATGGGGAACTTAGCTGAGTTTACACAACTCTTCATTTGGAGATCACCACCCTATGGATTCTGACCATCCTATTTTGAAAGAGAAAGACAGGCAAAGAACAGCACAGCTATTTCTGTAGGTTGAAGGGAGTCTTCGGCTGTGTATGTATGTTTGTATTTATTTATGTATTTGGTCCAGCCTCGTCACAACACATGGCAAACCACTTTTTCAGCCTAGGAATTTGTTTTACAAAAGCAGTTTGTGGTACAGCATACAGTTATTTCCTGGTAACATTGAAAGAAAGAGAAATCCAGTCAGTCTTGCTCCCATTTACTGAAACCGTTCTGCCTGGTGTAATGTGAACCCTTGAAGCAAGTGACAAGGCAAGCACCAATTCACAAGTCTAAGATGTCATTACTATGAGAACATCATAGCATATCATTTGCTTGGCTTTCCAGTCATTGTTATACAATTGAAGAAATGCCTAAATAGCAGAATACACACAAAGTGTTGGCCAAAGACAGTACAGTCATACCTTGGTTTAAGTACGCTACGGTTTGAGTACAGTACTTTCAGTTTAAGTACTCCGCAGACCCATCTGGAACAGATTAATCCACTTTCAATGGGAAAGTTCGCTTCAGGTGAAGTACGCTTCAGTTTAAGTCCTCCGTGGACTGTATGGAAAGGATTAATCCACTTTCCATTACTTTCAATGGGAAAGTTCGCTTCAGGTTACGTACGCTTCAGGTTAAGTACAGACTTCCGGAACCAATTGTGCACTTAAACCGAGGTACCACTGTATCATGAATGAATAAACTAGATATTGTAATCTCATTATTATTATCATTAGTATTGTTTACCCGCCCTTCATCCTAAGGTCCTAGGGTGGGTCAATTAAAGTACAACATTAAAAAGCAATTAAAACAAATTGCAATCACAGGAATAGGGTGGGCCCTAAAAATATACATCTCAAACAGCCAGAGTATAGAGCTGCATCATCAGCATTTCATACATTTATATATTGTCCTTTTTCCGCCGTATGCTCAAGGCAGTGTTCATGGGGTTGCCATGTGTCACCCATCCAGGCTTAAAGCTCCTTTGCTTCAGCAGGTGAATGTACCCTATGGCCTAAGATATATGCCCTGGCAAAGTACCAGGAGATCCATACCCTCCAACATTTCTCCGAAGAAAATGGGGCATCCTATTCCATAATAATAATTTTACGATTTATACCCCACCCATATGACTGGGTGCTCCAGCCACTCTGAGTAGCTTTCAACATATATAAAAACAAAATAAATCATTAAATGGGCTGCCTTCAGATGGCTCGGGGGTCGGATAATTCCATACCCTCCAACATTACTCTGCTGAAAATAGGCAACATCTGGGATGGCTTCTGTAAATCCGGGACTGTCTCTGGAAAACAGGGACATTTGGAGGGTCTGGGACATCTATTCAGTGTCTTTTTTTTAAAAAAATATTGTTGCCCAATTAATCTGGGGCATCTTTTTAGTTGACTGAAAGTTTTAAATTGATGACTCTAACCCATCTTCCGGATGAGAAGAAGGAGAAAGAGTTCTGCATGAGCTGGAGACTGACCTAAGCACATTCCCATACTGATCAACGTTTATGCGATAATGCTGCTGAGCGATCAAAGCACTTTATAAATGCCAAGTATGAATAATGCAAGTAAGGCAATGCGGTTTTTATTCCAAATCGCATCATCTGATAAACAGGGTTCAATCAATTCTTAATTGCAGGATGGATCACTTTAACAGGGTGACAGAGATAGAGGGAGGGAGGTTTGTCAATGATGAGGGCAGGTGGGGAAAATAATCTTAAGCAGGGAATGAGTGGCATCCTGCAAGAACTTGCAACACTGACTAACACAACACACAAATAGGTCAAAAGTTGCACATGACTCTGCAGCTTTTCAAATTAGTCACCATCTGAAAAAGCAAAGCACCAAGTCAGATAATGAAAGAGGCAGAGAGGATTTGCTTCAGTACTGAAACGATACCAAAAAAAGGAACGAAGTTGCTTTTTCAATATAACAAGCACTGAAGCACAATAAAACCTGTCAACTGGCCTGTTGTCTTTAAGGGGTCATGAACGGGCCAGAATTCCTTGAAGCTGTGAAACAAAATTATGTCCTAGAGTTGATTCATATGCTGGCCTCCTAGTTGGAAAAATCCTTGTGCAATTTAGCACTTCAGTTTCATGTGATAAGCCTTTCGATTCTAATCCACCCAATAGTGAAACCACCAGGATTTTCACAACAGAGAGAGAAGTTTATAGTGGCAGTGGGACGTAACATAGCTAGAGTGTTGGACTAAGCCCAGGGAGACCTGGATTCAAATCTTTACCATGAAGCTCATTTAGGGACTCTCGGACAGCTAGCCATTTTCACTGTTGTGAGCATACAATGGGGAGGGGGTTGTACCAAAATGACTCAAGGAGGTTGCTGTTGTATGAATCTGTCATTATTGTATCTGTCTTGCTCAAAAGGAAGCCAAGAGTGTGTGCCAAATAAAGCAGGTGCTTTCAAATATTTGCATGACGTTAGCTGGCAAGAGGACTCTGAAGCAATATATCAAGCTTGTGTGTGTTCTGTAGCCCCATGCATGTTTAGTTGGAAGCAAGTCCCACTGTGCTGGGCTTACTCTCAAGGAAAGCAATTCAGCACTGAAGTCTAGCTTTACTTCAAAGTACCTTTAAAAACCCACAGAAACCTATCTTCGCCAACTCAGCTTTTCCTTCACCTGTCACAAAAAGTCAAGATTTGTATTGCTTATAGCCAATGTTCATCACAATACAAACTACTAAACAAATAGTAAGTAAAGTGAAAGAATGATGATGATAATCCAGGAGGACATTAACATAAAATATCAGAAATACAAATAGTCAAAACCTAAAACTATAAAAAATACCCTGTATCATTTAAGTTAATTTATATTTTGTAAATTTTTAAAATCTTAATAAAGTTTAAATAAAATTTTAAAAAAGTCTGCATGGCAGCCTACATTGTTTTGGGCCTTAAAAAAGTAGAATCATAGAATTGTAAAGCTGGAAGGGACCACAAGGGTCATCCAGTCCAACCCCCAGCAATGCAGGAATATTTTGCCCAATGTGGGAATCAAATCCACAACCCTGAGATTAAGAGTCTCATGTTATACCAACTGAGCTATCCCGGTAATCTGTATGTTCTGCACTGCTAGCAGCATATAAAACTATCCTTTTGGTAACAAACTTGTCCATGTCAACAAGCAGACATCTGATTTTAAAATCATATGATTGGCCTCCCGGAACAAGGTGACTATCCTGTAGCCATCCAGATATTCTTACAATTTGCATTGTGCCTTACCATTGGCCATTGCTGACTGGGGCTGCTGGGAGTCAGAGACCAACAACATTTGGAGGGCAATGAATTATCTAAACCTATCTACTAACTATTTTGGAAAATTGTTGCTCTGTTTGCTAGACATTTAGACACCTCTTCAGATATCATAACCAAACATTGCATGATGGTTCCTGAGATTTAGAAGCAGGTTTTTGTCTATGTTTAGATACAGTTGGCTGCCATTTTGACTGAAGAAGGCAGACTGAACTTTTCAAAACTGCACTGATTTGTTTGTTTGTTAGATATGCTGAGCAACGCTGGATACAAGGCTGCTAGTACCAGATAGTAACTCTAAAAAAGAGAAATGAGTATATATCCTAGTAGGTTTATAGAAGGTGATACAGAATATAATAGGGTTACCAGACGTCCCCGGTTCCTGGGGACAGTCCCCAGATTTGCAAATCTCTCCCCGGACAAATTCTGTCTCCAGAATGTCCCCAGATTTGCAAATCTGTTCCTGGGAAATGTGGCAGTGGCAGCTTCAGCAGGCTGGACCCAGCATGGTAGCGCAGTTGGCTCTGGCTGGCTCCGGGCTGCTGCTGCCGCCGCCACTACCAAAGGGGAACTGGGGACCTCCGGCGGTACAGATCTCCCTTTCCCTTTTGTTTTGACTGGTGGGGGGGGTCGGGAGTTGCGGGCAGGGGGCCGTTGCCCAGGAGGGGTGCAAGGCGCGCAGTTTTCTCTGCCAGGCAAGGTGCAAAGCCCTTCTTTTTCACCCTGTGTAACATAAATGTGCACAATTCTTTAAAAACTGGGCAACGGTGCACCACATGCCCATGACTCCCGAGCCTCCCCCAATCTCCTGCCCCCCCCCTTTGTTTTGACAGATCAGGGGAGGCTCGGGAGCTGCAGGGTGGGCAGGTATTGCCCAGTTTTTTTAAAAAAAACTCTGCACATTTATGTTTCACAGGATGTGAAAGAAGGGCTTTGCATCTTTATACAATATGCATGTGTGCTTGGGCCCAGGGTCTTTTGCCTCACCATCCCCACTACTGACTCCCTGTTGCTACTCAGCTTCAAAAAGAAAAAAAAGTGCCCCCAGATTCACTGAAAAAAATATATAATACCTTCCTTTGAAGCCTGATTCCTCCACCCTAAGAGATGGTAATTTCTTAACTTTTTTAAAGAGAGAGAGAAAGAGGAGATTTTAGTGCAGCCAACTGACACGTTTTCCCTCTTAAACTTTACAATAGTGCCAAATTACACCCTACAGAAGACACAGAGTAGCTGCTAAATGTCTCCTTTTGTCACCTTCTCCCCTATAATTAATGGTTACAGGTAGGTAGCCGTGTTGGTCTGGATCGAAGTAAAATAAAAAAATTCCTTCAGTAGCACCTTAAAGACCAACTAAGTTTTTATTTTGGTATGAGCTTTCGTGTGCATGCACACTTCTTCAGATATCTGAAGAAGTGTGCATGCACACGAAAGCTCATACCAAAATAAAAACTTAGTTGGTCTTTAAGGTGCCTATAATTAATGTTTCATTTGCCTATGATGTTGCATTATGAGTTTCCCTGTTCTGCCCCCCACATACACCCCTAAAGGCAAATGCTGCGAATTGGGAAAAGTCAGGGTGGGTGTCACCACGGGTTGCAGTGGCTTCTGCTGGAGTATTCTGCAACAAGAAACGGACACTGTAGTAGTACATTCGTGCTGGATTTACACTGGACCACCCACAGATAATTGTGCTTCATTAGTTGCTCTGCAATGCCCCTCCAATGCTAGCACAATATTGCCGTCTGGAGGGGCACCCTGGCACTACAGCGCAACTGAAGTGGGACAAGCACCCTTCCACCATGTCCAGAACATTTTTGGTATAAAAAAAGAGTTGCAGGATTTCAGCAGGGAGCTGCAGGATGGGCGCAGAACAGAAACAAAGCAACACGAACACCCTGAAACGTTTGAAGCTGCAAACAGGATTTCAAGGGGGGAATCGCCTACACCTGTCCCCAATACCATTATGAGCACAAATTATCATCAATGCACAATAAAAATGTGGAAAAATCTATTCTAAAAGTTGGCACAAAAAAGGACATCAGGAAGGGCCCAATCATGTCACAGGTAAGTGAGGTTATGTGTAACATGGAGAAAGAAAGAAAACACAGCACTGGGCATCTGTCCCACGACCTGCCATAATAAGTCATCTGACCCTTAGCTAAAAGTTTGAACAGAAGATTCAAAAGCAGTTGCTGGAAAGGCTGAACCTGATCAACAAACATCACAGAACACCCCTAGCTACCGTAAGAGCCTTGGGAAAGTACTAGCTTCAATTAAAAACAACAACAGTACAAACTTTTTGTACTAATGACAAAAGTCATCACAGAAATTGTTTACCTGATTTGATATTAAGATTTAATTTTAATTTATTACGAGCCCTTCCCCCTAAGGCCCTATGGGGAGGGTTGCCACCATTTAAAAATGCAACATTAAAAACAATTTAAAAACCGAATGAAGTCACAAAAGCTAGGGTGGGTTCAAGAAATACGCAGCTCAGGTGTCAAGAGGCGAGGGTAAAAGAGGCAAGACTAGAAAAGCAGGCCTTTTACTGCTCATTTTGCCTTTTCACCAGCAGAGACAGTGATACATAAAAAAGCTTTCATTAATGAAAAGAAGTGTCCCCAGTATGTTTTCCATTCTGTCCAGCTTAAGCTGCTTTGACTAGTATGACAGATAATACGACGATAAGACTATGAGATTGTGCTAGGAAGAAGGAAGGATTTTTTTGTTTTGGCTGCTTCTGCTACACACACACACACACAGCTGAAAAGACATTTTGTTCTGTCTGGTATCAAACCTTCTATCTCTCGGCGCTAAACAGACCTATGATAATACAGTACGTTAGCACAATATGGATTGTTTAAAAAGGTAATTTTATACATTACAGTGAACCACAAGCTTGCTGACCTCGTGCTGATTTTTTGTTATTCCAAACACCAAAACAGGTAGTTTAATTATTTAAGGCACTTTTGAGCCACCTTGCAAAGTATAAATATTTTCCAAAAGTACTGTACAAACGTAAAATAAAAACATTTCAAAACAGACATCAAAATTCGCAATCAAGATACACTTTTAACAGAGGAGCAACACAGCCACTTGAACTCAAGCCAGCCAGCTGTTACCTTGCAGCAGCCGTTAAATACGCTTGTGTTTTTGCTCCTCATTCCAGCACTGGGCTAGGAAGAAAGCCTCTTCCTATGGCAGCACTGCAGTGGGGAGGAAAGACCTTCCCAAAACTGGGCGCCTCTTCTGTCTGAACCAGCCAAGAGACAGGTTTACAACTTCAGTGAGAGAGAATTAGGCCAGCGTGAGAACACTGAACAGGATATTCCTACCCTGACTTCAGACACAATATCAAACCATGTTTTTGTTGTGACAAACCAACATCTGACAAACCATGGTTTTGAGTGGCCATTCAAACTAGGAACTGAAACTACAGTGTGAAGCTGGTTTGCAAACCACAGTTTGAGGAAGCTGTGGTTTGGCCTTGCCCCCCAAGTGGCAAACCATTGCTTGGGGTGTTGCTTGGCCTTCTAGGATCAGCAGCATAGCTAGCTGCCTGGCTGCCTGGGGGGGGGCGGGGTGTCCGGAGCAAGCCGTGGGGTGAGGCAGTCTTGCTTGCGTTGGGGCTTCTCCTCCATGGCGGCGGCCGCATTGGTGGCCATTGGTGGTGGTCAGCCCCGCCCATCCTGCTGCCCCCCACCCAGCCTGCTGCCCGGGGCGGCATGACCCCGCCCCCTATTACTACACCACTGTCTAGGATCCAGGGCAAACCACTGCACAAATCATTGTCTGCCTGCATGTCTACAATTTGTGTCATGGTTTGGAGTCTAAACTGTGGTTTGCGCAACCAGGTGTTACCTCTGAATCAACCCACTACATTCCAAAGACCCACTCATAAAATGCATAATAATGTTTTAGGTATTAGGCCTGGATTTAGGCCGCTGAATAAAAGTGTTGAGATTTCCAGGAAGCAGCTGATCATTCCCAGTAGCACCTTTTCCAACCTTGAACTACCTGCTTCAAATTTATCATTATATAAAATGAATAACCTTTAATGATCAGATGTCTCAATTCCAGGTTCTGCGAATTCAGAGGCTGCCTGCCCAGTCTCCTGCTTCTGCCCAAAATTATTCTGTGCCAATTCAAACCCAATTCATGCAGCAGCAAGGAAACTGCTGCACTATGGCTCTTCATGCAAGTGAGATACAGTCATACTTTGGTTCTCAAACCGTTCCGGAAGTCTGTTCGACTTCCGAAAATGATTGAAAACCAAGGCGCACTCAATCGGAAGCCGCAGAAGCTGTGTCGGACGTTTGGGTTCCAAAGAACGTTAAAAAACCGGAACACTTACTTCCGGGTTTTCGGCGCTCGGGAGCCAAAACGTATAAGTACCAAGGCGTTCGAGAACCAAAGTACAACTGTATTCATTTTGCTCAATCAATAAATGAACAAGTAGCTATTGGTAACACACACAACTGAGACTCTAACATGACTAATTCATTCAGTCTCCCCTTAATTACAATGGCTTTCCCTTGACACACTAGTCCTCCAGGGACAAGGAGTCGTCATTTCAAAACACAAGGGAACATCCAAACACTTATTCCCGCCATTTCCAACCCCCCCAAAAGCTCAGTCTTGCAAGGACTGTACCATATCATGAAGTTAATTCCCCATGTCTCTGAACCAGTTCCAAGCCACAGGAGACAAGTCATCATCCCTTAAACTGAAAATAAGTGGTGGAGGACAACCTTGGATTATCATGGTTCCTACCAAGTGCAGACCCAATTGCCAAAACAAGCAGGCACTGAAGGCCCTATTTATATCACAAGTTTGAGGTGCATTGGCAAAGTTTTTGTGCTGGTGTTTCCCAAGCTTTTGATACCCAAAGCACCAACACAGACTCCCAGACTGAAATCGGACACACTTCACACAATGAACAGGCATTCTTCTTAGGAACACAGAAGCTGCATTGGCCCATCTACCTCCGTACTGCCTACAATGAGTGGAAGTGGCTCTCCAAGGCTTTGAGCCAGGGAATCTTCAGCAAGGCAAATGCTCCATCACTAAGCAATGGTCCCAACTTTCCTTGTTATTGCAGAATAGTTAATATTAATTATGGGGTCCACACCCTGTGACCCATCCCTCAAGGCAATGATGGTGCTTCTGGGATTCTTCTATGTCCATCAGCTGCACTGCGTGAGAGACCACTGCCATGGTGGTAATCATTAGGTCCAGTCACAGACGATTCTGGGGTTGCAGCGCTCATCTCGCTTTACTGGCCAAGAGAGCCGGCGTACAGCTTCCAGGTCATGTGGCCAGCATGACTAAGCTGCTTCTGGCGAAGCAGAGCAGCGCACGGAAGCCCCATTTACCTTCCCGCCGGAGCGGTACCTATTTATCTACTTGCACTTTTTTGACGTGCTTTCGAACTGCTAGGTTGGCAGGAGCAGGGACCGAGCAACGGGAGCTCACCCTGTCGCGGGGATTTGAACCACCAACCTTCTGATCGGCAAGCCCTAGGCTCTGTGGTTTAGCCGTGGTAGTAGGACCACTTAAATTAATGAACATAACTGGAGTAAGTCCATTAATTTCAACAGGTTTGCTCTGAGTAAAAATTGGTTGCATACCATATGAACCTATAGTCTGACCCTGCAGGGTGCTTCTTACGTTTTCAGGGTTTTTCTAGTCCACGGATGATGACATTCATTTTTTCAAGGGCAGTTCAGCCCCATTCACATCACCCAGGAAGCCCCCATAAAAGGCAAGTCCTATCTGCACTATACATTCAAAGCAGTATCACACCACTTTAAACAGTCATGGCTTCCCAAAAGGAATGCCAGGAAGTTTAGTTTGTTATGGGTGCTGAGAGTTGTTAGGAGACTCCCCTCGGCCCCCCTCCCCATTTCTCTTCAAAGGGCTACAATTCTCAGAGTGGTTTAACTATCTCTTTTTTATTATTTCATTTATTTATTCAATTTGTATACTGTCCTATGTCCTCAGGTCTTGGGGTGGTCCACAATATAAAAACAAAAAATACGCAATCAAAATAAAAACAAAAACAACCTAATAACCCGCTGCCAACACATTTTAAAAGGGCACTGGATGTCAATCAGCCAAAGGCCTAGTTAAAGAGAAATGTTTTTGCCTGGTACCTAACGGTGTATTGTTTTATTATTATTCTATTATTGTGTTATTATAGTATTATGATTTTATATATTATACTGTATATTATATATTATAATTGTTTATTATTATTATTATTATTATTATTATTATTATTATGAAGTTTGGATTTGATATCCCGCTTTATCACTATCCGAAGGAGTCTCAAAGCAGCTAACATTCTCCTTTCCCTTTCTCCCCCACAACAGACACCCTGTGAGGTAGGTGGGGCTGAGAGACTTCAGAGAAATGTGACTAGCCCAAAGTCACCCAGCAGCTGCATGTGGAGGAGCGGAGATGCGAACCTGGCTCCCCAGATTATGAGTCTACCACTCTTAACCACTACACCACACTGGCTCTCTAGTTATTAGTAGTTATTATTACTACTACTATTATTATTACTAGTATTATTACTAGTTATTATTACTAGTATTATTACTAGTTATTATTACTAGTATTATTACTAGTTATTATTACTAGTTATTACTACTACTAGTAGTTATTACTACTACTGCTACTACTATTAGTAGAGGCGGCACACAAAGGAGGGCTTCAGAAGATGATCTCAGGGTCCAGGTGGGTTCATATGGAAAGCAGCAGCCCTTGAGGTATTGCAGTCCTGAGCCATTTAAGGCTTTATAGGTCAAAAGGTAAAGGACTCCTGGACTGTTAAGTCCAGTCAAAATCAACTATGGGGTTGCGGTGCTCATTTCACATTTCAGGCCAACGGAGCTGGTGTTCGTCCACAGACAGCTTTCTGGGTCATGTTGCTAGCATGACTAAACCGCTTCTGATGCAACAGAACACCATGACAGAAGCCAGAGTGCACGGAAACGCCATTTACCTTCCCACCGCAGTGGTACCTATTTATCTGCTTGCACTGCAGTGCTTTTGAACTGCTAGGTTGGCAGGAGCTGGGACAGAGCAACAGGAGCTCACCCCATTGCACAGATTCAAACTGCCGACCTTCCGATCGGCAAGCCCAAGAGGCTCAGTGGTTTAGACCACAGCGCCACCTGCATATACCGGTAATGATGGTGCCAGACGAACCTCCCTCTTCTCTGGGAACTGTAGCTCTGTGAGAGGACTGGGGTTTCCTAACCACTCTCAGCACCCTTAACAAATCACACTTCCCAGAAGGCTTTGGAGAAAACGGTGACTTTGAAGTGGCATGATACTGCTTTCAATGTATAATGTCGGTGTGGCCATAGTTTGAGGATAGCTGTTTTAAGCCATTCAGACATGGTTTTGTGCTAGCAAAGGAACTCCTTTTGTTCTAGGTGTTTGTTTTGGCAAAGCAGAACACACTCCAAAGGGCTTGGCCGCCCCCCCCCCTCTCCTAGCAACACAGAGGATTCCAGTCCCTACACTTTGATCCGAACACAAAGTTCAAGATTTCAATTGTTTGTGGACACAAGAGAACAGACTCACAAAGCCGCTTTGGAGGAGAGCTAAAGGGAGTGGAGGAAGGAGGAGGTTTTTCACTTCTCTGCAATAACCGACTAATAGACCTTTGCTTCTCCATTTCTAAACAATCGAAATTCAGGAAAAACAAGGCAAGCAAGGTCAGCAGATACAAGCAGCAAGGAAAACCTGATTCCTACTCTCCTCCGTATACTCATTTAGAGCTTCCAGAGGGGTAGTTGCATTTCTGGGTTTTGTTGCAACAGACGAAATGTCCTGTGCAGTGTTAGAAACTCAGATATATAAGCTAGGCATCAAATGGCTTCTTTAACCAAGGTTACAGTCGCCAAAACAGAATGTCTGGTTGCCATTTTTGGACAAAACGGCTCTAAAGTCTTATGGACTGATTGTGATTGATTATCAGTTAAACATCTGGCTAGTTCAGATGACAACCTTGAGCTAGATTAAGAGCTTTGAGAACTTAAGAAAAGTCACTTGATCCAGGGAGAGCCCACATACTGGCCTATTCCAACCTCTTTTTCTTAACAGTGACATGGACCATTCTAAGAATATTCTTCACAACTGTGAGCAGGGCAGTGGGGTTGGATAAGTGAAGGCAAGTGACAACAATTAACTATGACGGCTCCTGCTCAAGCCGCACAGAAAAAGCATTTTGGTTTCTGAAATTCATTCTGATTGTGCAGCTAAAATATAATGGATAGGATTTTACAGGATGAAGTATTACTGTAGTTAGGGTTGCCATATTTCCAAAAGTAAAAACCAGGACACCACAAAAGTTGTTCAGCTTTTTTCAGGAAGACCCCAAAATTGTCTTTTTTTTAAAGGAACCCCCTCCCCAAATTGCTGAGCTTTCTTTACAAAACCCCCCAAAGTTGTTGAGCTTTTAATAAATAAAATTTGTTTATAATTTGTCATAATAAATTTGTTGGTGTTTAAGATGACCTCCAGATGCTGGAGGACTACAAATCCCATCATCCTCGACCATTGCCCAGACTGGCTGAGGCTGATGCAAGTTGGATTCTGACAGCATCTGATGACCTACCCCTACTTTAAGGTGTCCTTAAAGTTACAAGGAAGGTGATTGCTATTTGTTTCACTAGTACTTTTGAAGTCCATAAAGAAATGCAGTTTTGCGAGTTTCAAAATTCAAGTCATGTTTTTAGAGCGTTCTTTTAGATAGGTGATGGCAATGCAAAGAACAAACACCACCACCATCTATGAGACTTTTAAAATATGGTGCCCATACTGAAAATTTTGTTTTCTAGCAGGAGTGGTTAACCCCCAGTTCTCCAGATGTTGCTGAACTACTTTTGTCCATTACTATGGGCTATGCTGGATTGGAGATGATGGGAGTTCTAGTCCAACAGCATCTGCAGGTCCACAATTTAGCCCTAACTTATCCACAGCTCTTAAACTATATCACTTAGTTACAGTTTTAACACATGTAGTGCTTCATAGTCCTTTCACTTGTTCTGTCGTCCTCTGGTGCCGACAGTAATTATTCCCATTTCACAGATGGGAACTGAAACATGAAAAAAGGATGTGCATAGAAAGTTCACAGGGCAATAGGGGGTTAAATTTGGGTTCCCGCAGACAGGACTTTTTCTAGTGGTAATCAGTGACAGCTGATGCTGGAGGGGCAAGGGCATTTCAGGGTTTGTGCATACCTGCGGGGGGGGGGGGGAACTTCACTACACATTTGCAACTGAACTAGGCTCCTCATCCAACCCAGTTCACTCTGCAGTTGTCTGGGAGTATTCCTAGATTCCCACCTGGCACTGGAGTCTGAAGCAGCTCCTGTGGCTAGGAGTGCGACAGCCTAATGCAGTGGTTCTCAAACTTGCGTCTCCAGCTGTTGTTGGACTACAGCTCCCATCATCCCTAGCTAGTAGAACCATTGGTCAGGAATGGTGGGAGTCAGAGTCCCAACAACCTGGAGACCCAAATTTGAGAAACACTGGCCTAATGGGATCATGTGCTTCCTGTCTTGAAAGTGCTGTACTGGACACCAGTGAGCTACTGGGCCCAATTCAATGTGTTGGTACTGTAAGATATGCTCTGTACGTGAAGGCAGATGACCCTTATTTAGAACAAACTCAAACACGGATTAGGCGTGAGAAAAGCCCATCAGAAATCTAATGCCTCGGTTGCCTCAAGGTCTAATCCCCAGATTCATGTGAACTGGAACACATCAAGCACTCCTTCAATGTTAAAAATGCAGCCATCTTGGAACTTTCTACCACATGTGGTAGTTATGTGACTCTGCAACCGTTTTTTAGAATACAATCTTTCATTACTGAATAGTCCATTCTATGTACCCCACAGTTAGCTCTGTTAATGTTTTTTGATGGGGAGAACAGAGACTGCAAAAAGATAATGATTTCATTAAGATTTGGTGCATATTTATTGCCTAAAGTGAAAAATCATAAGCAGATATACAACTGCTGGAAATGCAAGATAATCTTTGGAATACTACTACTACTACTAATAATAATAATAATAATAATAATAATAATAATAATAATTTATTTATACCCCGCCCATCTGGCTGGGTCTCCCCAGCCACTCTGGGCGGCTTCCAACAGAATATTAAAATACAATAATCTATGAAACATTAAAAGGTTCCCTAAACAGGGCTGCCTTCAGATGCATTCTAAAAGTCTGGTACGGTAGTTGTTTTTCTCTTTGACATCTGGTGAGAGGGCGTTCCACAAGGCGGGTGCCACTATCGAGAAGGCCCTCCGCCTGATTCCCTGTAACTTGCCTTCTCACAGTGAGGGAACCGCCAGAAGGCCCTCGGCAGTGGACCTCAGTGTCCGGGCAGAACGATGGGGGTGGAGGCGCTCCTTCAGGTATACTGGACCGAGGCCATTTAGGGCTTTAAAGGTCAGCACCAACATTTTGAATTGTGCACGGAAACAATGTAGGTCTTTCAAGACGGGTGTTAAGTGGTCTCAGCGGCCGCTCCCAGTCACCAGTCTAGCTGCCGCATTCTGGATTAGTTGTAGTTTCTGGGTCACCTTCAAAGGTAGCCCCACGTAGAGTGCATTGCAGTATTCCAAGTGAGAGAACTCGAGCATGCACCACTCTGGCGAGACCGTCTGCAGGCGTGTAGGGTCTCAGCCTGCGTACCAGATGGAGCTGTTAAACAGCTGCCCTGAACACAGAATTGACCTGTGCCTCCATGGACAGCTGCGAGTCCAAAATGACTCCCAGGCTGCGCACCTGGTCCTTCAGGGGCACAGTCACCCCATTCAGGACCAGGGAGTCCTGCACACCTGCCCACCTCCTGTCCCCCCAAAACAGTACTTCTGTCTTGTCAGGATTCATGCTCAATCTGTTAGCCGCCATCTATCCTCCAACCACCTCCAGGCACTCACACAGGACCTTCACCACCTTCACTGGCTCCGATTTGAGAGAGAGGTAGAGCTGGGTATCATCCGCATACTGGTACACCCAGCCCAAACGCCCTGATGCTCTCTCTCAGCGGCTGCACGTAGATGTTGAAAACCATGGGGGGAGGACAGAACCCTGAGGCACCCCACAAGTGAGAGCCCAGGGGTCTGACCAATCATCCCCCTCCACCACTTTCTGAACACAGCCCAGGAGGAAGGAGCGGATCCACTGTATAACAGTGCCCCCAGCTCCCAACCCCTCTAGACGGTCCAGAAGGATGTTATGGTCAATGGTATCAAAAGCCGCTGAGAGATCCAGCAGGACTAGGAAACAGCTCTCACCTTTGTCCCTAGCCCACCGGAGATCGACCAGTGCGACCAAGGCAGTTTCAGTCCCATGATGAGGCCTGAATCCCGACTGGAAGGGATCCAAATGGTCTGCTTCTTCCAGGTATGCCTGGAGTTGTTCAGCAACCACTCGCTCAATCACCTTGCCCAAGAATGGAAGATTTAAGACTGTTCTTAAAATGTTCTTAGTTAACTCTTGCAGTTTTGATTTCAGTGTGTTGTGGGCAGCTAGAGGCCTGGAGTGTTACTTTTGTTTCCATAATGACTGTTATGTCTTTACATGTAATAATTGTTAAAATATATATTTGCTTGCAATGAAAAGAACACATTATAAAATCCAAAATCCTAAATGGCTTGGGACTCAGGTATCTAAAAGAGCGCCTTTCCCCAATATCAACCATCTAAAGTCCTATGGACAACAGTCTCATAATTACATATAAATTCAGTACATGGAACCCAGGTGCATAGTGAATAAATAGATCTAGAAACAGTTGCTGGACAAATTTCAAACTCCTGAACAACTTGCTGCTTGTAGTTTTTCCAGCTCTGGATGTCACCCTCTTTAACAAACCATACTAAGAGAGTATGCACACGTATATTAGATATGCACCTAAGATATATTTTAAGATATGCCCAAGCTATTGTGCTCCCCGCACCTTTAAACGGCAGCCCCTCATGCATGGCATCTCACAAACTGTTTTTGAAAAGCTCCATTTGTTTGGTAAGCGATTTCCCATGAGACAATTTTAAAACTACATTTATATCCTGCCTTTCCTGCAGGGAAAGGATGCATACACAGTTCTTGCCCTCTGTGAGATTGTAGCCTAATGGAGTTTTACTGTATTTATTTATGAAAGTTATCTATATGCAGCCCCCCCACCATTACCTGGGGGTTACATAAATTGGGGAGCACTCCCTAAAAAGTCTCCAAATGCTCCTTTTTTCCTGCACCCCAGCTCTCTCTTCAACTAGAGTCGGAGTTCTGGGGCTGGCTGGAGAATGCACAGGACAGTGGCTTCTGCTGCACTACTGCATGCATCAGCTGCTAGGCAAGGAGGCTGAGCAGCCTAAACTAAGCCCCACTGCTCCTCTGGTCTCTTTGGGACTTCCTCCACCCTCACTGACAATCTCTTCGGGCTCCAGGAAGGGTCTCCTCACAAGTCACTGATTACTATCCAGCTCTCTTCCACCATTTCCTGGTATGATTCTATTTATTCATTAATTTGTTTTCTGGCGCCACATGTATATACAGTCACATATTAGTAAAATGCATGTAAAGGGGGAGGTGCCTGCACAGCTAGTTATTAAAAAAACAAACAAACCCCAGAGTGGTTTACAACCATTGTACATAGAACCATACAATAAAAATCATATTGTTGTTGTTGTTTAGTCGTTTAGTCGTGTCCGACTCTTCGTGACCCCATGGACCATAGCACGCCAGGCACTCCTGTCTTGCACTGCCTCCCGCAGTTTGGTCCCCTTCATGGATCAATGCCTTGTCGTGGCGAAGGGGCTTGAATAACTCAGAGAAGCTATGAGCTATGCCATGCAGGGCCACCCAAGATGGACAGGTCATAGTGGAGAGTTTTGACTAAACGTGATCCACCTGGAGAAGGAACTGGCAAGCCACTCCAGTATCCCTGCCAAGAGAACTCCATGGACAAAGACAACAGGCATATAAAAATCATATTAAAAAGTATTTTAAAAAATTAAAAATCAGCTAACTGTTATGGGCGGATGTATTCTTAATTGTTTGCACAAGCCTGAAGGAATGAAAAGTTTTCAGCAGGCTTTTGAAAGTTGAAACAGAAGGCACTGCTGTTACACTTTATGGGCAGTAAACTTATGTGTTCAAACCTGGGAGGTATGCTCCAACAAACTGAATGGATACTATTTCCAAGTCAGACTAGGTCTGCTCTGTTTTCATGACTTCCAAATAGTACAATTTTATATGCCAACTATATACGTGCTGTTAAAGTGGTTAACTAGAGTTTAGGTTAGATAGGGAAGCAACAATTTTCCTCAAAATGTTCATCTCCCTTAAAAAAAGAAGAATCTGAAAAAGTGTGCATGCACACGAAAGCTCATTAGTTGGTCTTTAAGTTGCTGCTGGAAGGAATTTTTTTATTTTGTTTTTAAAAAAGAAGTTGTTGTTTTTCCGCTGCTTCACAATTTCCAGAAATCATACATCTTTAGTGGCAATCCGAACCTGGATCTGCCCAGTCCAGTTCTGACACTACACCCCACATCTACACAAAACCAGAGCTAGTTCTCCTGAGAAAACAGATGCATTGGTCTGAGCTGCACCATATCAGACTGCACGGGACGCAGGGTGGGGACTCCTATGGCTGAATGTTCCTCCATTTAAGAAAATTTGACAGCACACAATTCTCTGCACACAGAAAATCAGCAAATCCTTCTCCTGGACAAAGTTGTTTTGGGTCTCCTTGCAGGAAGCTGGAGTTTTGGAGGGATGAACATTCAGTCATGCAAGCCTCCCCCAAACCACAAAATCTTTTGCCTATCCCAACCAGGATTTTCTTATATGGCCCAGACCTAGGCTTACCATTGCATTTTCTGTTTCTAACAAGAGGGCCTTAGTTGTGTGGATCCCACCACAGAACACCCCACCCCACCCCACCCCGGAAACCCCTTGCAGAGGCAAACCCAAACTGCATGCCCCTTGGGGGCAATTCCTTCCACCACTTGCATTCTCCACTAATGGTTGGGAAACGGATTAAAATAGCCGTGTGTTCACCAATTTGGACTTGCATTTTAAAGAAAGGTTCAAGATTCCATTCATTTCAAAGTCCGCCTGCCCCACGGACGCATGATTTCTCAAAACAACATATATGGAGATTCCTTCTCAAAATTTCCCCAGTGCACTGAAAATGTAAAGGAAGAGTGTATGTTGCCGTCCAAAGTATCTGGGGGGCACCGGGTTGGCAAACAGTGTTGTAGCACATCCTGCTGGAGTACTGGTATATTGGCATGGTGGAGTAATACCAGCTCTGTGTGAAGAGGGGCAGAAAGGCTGGCCCTATCTCAGAGAGATGCTCTCCAACCATGACAGCAGACTAATATGTTTATTTTTCAGGGCAGGTTTGGCTTCCACAAGTAGTTTGAGCTTGAACTCTACCCATGCATAGGAAGATTCCAGCAACACCAAGTGAATAGAGGGGGAAAGTCTGAGTTTCAAGGCTAACAGCTGCATGTTTAGTCTAACTCAATTGGCTCATTCACAGCTTACAATGAACACAGGTAAAAGTTGGCTCTATGCATGTACAAGTGTTGGTGTAAGAACGCACACACTTGTTGATTTGCACAGTTCAACTATTGTGCACACAGGTCCACATGTTGCACACTGTTTGAATGAAACCGGTGAACGTCCTTAAGATTATGGTGACAGCTACTAACTTTATGGGAATGCTTTTTTGAGGAGGGATAGAGTGTAGCAAGCCAAAAGCCCTCTCTACTTGACTCAAGCCAACTGCCCAAAAAACCCTTTGCTACAATAACAACAACCCCCTTCCAAAACTCTGGAGGACAACAGGCACTTCCAAGGAACATCCAAACACTGATCTTAAATACTGTACAGAAATGTCTGCTCCAAGTAGGTGAGAATGGCCCATTTCAGGTTTCCCTTCAGTTTTAAGTCATATCTGGTTTAAAAATAAAATAAAAAAGTTTTATGCTGCTTAGGGCAGGCAAAAGGTCAGAAATTTGCCTAATCTGTCCTGGTCACACCACAGAAGCACAAATATCCTGTTGTCTTTGGGGCACTAATCATGCAGTCAGGCCAAGGAAGAGACATTTAACACCCACTCTTCAAGTCAAAACCAACCGGTAAAAACAAAAAACAAAAAACACAGGCACACATTACACAGCACACACAGAGAGAACCTGAATATGTAGAACAACTGTGTTTCTGAGGTTTATGTGCAGCTGATATTGACCAATGCTTGTGAGAAATTCTATTCTTACACTGAAAAGGTAGTAGGATGATAGCTTAGGTAAGCCTCATTCTGGGAAATCAGCATTAAAAAGAGGCACTCACTCAGGAATGTCAACTTTGAACACACACCAGTCCCAAACCCCGAAAAAATACACAGGGACCTACATATTTTCACAAATTTCTCCTCCATCCTCTTGTAAATAAACATACCGAAACAATATATTTATCTGTATAAATACGATCTTGAAGATGCAGGAGAAAAGGGGGAAAGCATTTAAAACCAGATGATTTTATTTTATAAGGAAAAAATGTCATTCTCTCCCCTCCCCTCCCTGAGCAATAACAATAATCATCAGTTCAAAAGAAATTAAGAGGTTAAACACAGACCAAGGAGATTTAAGAGCTGCAGCGGCACAGAAAAATTAAAATACAGACCCAACAGCCCACAACACTGTAGAAATAGCCACATATACAGAAAAATCACTTTTCTGTATAAAGAAGGAGGTTTAAATTGGAGATTGGTGAAAACATAAACTCAAGTCAAGTTTGTGTCTGGACACCTGATTTCCTGTCCAAAGACCCCTTTTGTTCTGCTTCCCTGCATAAATTTTAATATCCTGCCAGCACCACAAAACGAACAATGGCAAAATCAGCCGAAAGCACGCTGACCAAACAGTCTCGGAGTCAAAGTGGAAAAAATACAGACACTCTCAGAGCAACAAAAGAAGACCTACCAACAAGATCTGCACAATTTTCTGTTTGCTTCACCCCAGATTAACTTCACTTGAAGCTGTGCTCCCGTGCAACCTACCCTGAACATTATGCCCCACCTTCTCCAAATGTGACTGGCTGAACTGGGGAAACTCCACCCTGTTTGTGAAGCTTATAATCCTAATTGGTAAAAGCTAATATCCATTATTTAAAGAACTTTTTCCTTGCTAGCAGGGTAGGTTAAGCAGGTTAAGACACTCTGAGCAAGCTGGTTTCTTAAAGGAACAATGCACAGATTTCGTAGAGAGGCAAAGGGCAGCTTTCAATGAAACTGGGTGCCAAAACAGCACAGACAGACAGATCAGGCAGCCTTTGCAGGAAAACTATGCAAATGAAACCACGATCATCGCTGGGGAACCTGAACGTAGTAATTACACACTTACTCAAGCAGCACAACACTTAAGCATGGAACGTGAAGAAGCCTTACAAAACAGTGGTGTGAAAAATGAGGTCAGTCTATTATTAGAGAAAGAGAGAGAGGTTATGTGAAACTTTGCCAAGTGAAAAAGCACTGTAAGTGCATCTGTTCCTGCTTATTTTAAGTTACAGGATCAATTTTGTTTTATTCGCTTTTTACCCAGCTCTTCAGCAGGAAAGATAAATAAAAGGCAGGACATTCCCTGCGCCAAGGATTAAAATCTAAAAGGGGAAAAAGACATGTCACAAAAGGAAAAATGGGGTGGGGAGGAAAGAGGAAAACAAGCAAACTCAAGCACCAGTTGTGTTATCATTGAACTTCCTCTAAGCTGTCTTCAGCGGTTGGTATGCCATGTTCAGCTGGATGGGGAGGGGAGGGAGGGAGGGAAAGAGACACTGTGGCCTTTGTGACTTCCAGAGGCTGAAGTGACAGCAAACCCTTTCACCATGCTGGCTTGTGGCTGATGAGAGTCGGAGTCCTGAACATCTGGAGGGCATCACATTGGCTGCCCTGCCAAGTCGTACGTATCAGAGTCAGGTACCCACAGTTGCCTGCCCCAGCTCAATGCAGTCCAGAGTGCAAATCCTGGTTGACAGGCAGTATGGTACAGTGTTTTGTCTCAGGGCTGGGAAGACCCCTGTTAAAACCCTAGCCATAAAAAACTCACTGGGTGACCTTCGAGCAGTCTCTCTCTCTCTCTCAGCCTTATAGAGCTGAGTGTGAGGATCACACTGGGGGAACCATGCAAGGCACCTTGAGCTCCTTGGAGAAAGGTGGAATATAAATAAAGAAAAAGCAGCAGTAGCCCCCATGGTGCACTTCAGCTGCCTTAATCCATAGCAGTGAGTGACATAAGACTCTTTATTCCCCATTTCTCCGATGTGCTAGGGCCTCTGCTGCTCTTCAGAATCCTCCCCTTATTAACTGCAGCTGCTCAATTCCATTTGCCTTGGCTCATGGATGAGAAGAGGCAGCTGAGGTGCATTATAAGGAACCCCCCCTGCATTGCTTTTACAGCTGTACATAGTAGGGGAGGGGGGGGCTTTTTCAGTCCTAGGGATGCCTCCCCTCCCAGGGACCACATGCCCGTGCTGGGTAAGCCAGGGGTAAAAGTAAGAACAGCAATGGATGCAACCTTTACCTCTGTACAGTAGGGCTAGTTTCTGCACACATATACCTCTCTGTGGCAGGGGTAAATGGGGCTTATCAACCTGGGAAGGAAGCCCACCTAGGACAAGGAAAACTCTGATCCTAAACCTCTGCTATCTGGTGGGGTGTTTTCGGGAGAAGAAAAGGCTAAGGAGTAAACCCTACACAAATCTGGAGTGGAGTCCCTAAGACAGTTGGATGGTGCCTTGTACGCCTCCTTCTGGGCAACTCCTGCAGCCACGCTGGTGCCAAGTGTCTTGTTCTGCTTTCCTTTGGACCACATCAGCGAGGCCAAGGGGGGTGGTCTTGTCTGGGCAGCCCAGGACCTCCGAACACACTGCCCAGGCATAAGCCCTGGGGAGGTCGCTTTGGTGCTGTAACACTTCACCCCTGGAGATGTACTCCAGTGTCTCTCGAGACAGACAGATGGATGCCAGCAAAATACCTCTCTGTCCTCCTTGAAAGCCCAGTGGCCTTTCTGAACAATTGGGTTAGGCCACTGGGCTTTCAATGGTCTAACCCAACCCAAATTAAGTAAATGATAACCTGGGTGTAGCACAGGGATAACTTTGACTTATAAGCACCTTAAACGTGCTCTGTATAAAAAGAACTGCAGAAAGGCATGCTGAATTTTATATATTGCCAATTTAAAGCTGCTGCTTGTTTATTTTGCAGTGACTGTTTGGTCGCCTGGGTGACTTGATGGGCAGTATAGAAGTGCTTTAAATAAATAAATATAATAAAATGCAAAATGGGCTCCTTTGGAAGGAAGGGCAGGATATACATTTAAATAAATTAGTTTTTAAAAGAATCATACTCCAAAATGAGATTGGCTCTGTGAAGTCCTTTCCCGAAGACATGGCACTAGAAATGTAGCTGCCTCATCCCTGCAAATGAACTGCAACATATGGACGCACAACTGGCATAAAGCACAGGGTCAAGAGGATTTGGGGGGGGGAGAGGAAGCTATCCAATCACGCTGTAATTTTAGGCTATTGCAAAGATTAACTGGTCTTGTGGTGCAATCTGAAGACAGAGAGGGCCCTGAATTAGGGAGGTGGGAATTAGATTCCAAGCAGTTTACAGCTGCTCCCTATCATTATAATGATCAGATGAAGTATACACACGAGGACCACACAATGCACAGACTGGATTTCTATTTTTTATTGGCTATCTGGTCTTCTGCCCAGTCTCAGAGACCAGCAAGAACATAAAAGTCATTTTATCTCAACTCACAAAGCAAAACAAAACAAAAAAATCCCTTCAGCCCTGAATTACCCTTGTGGGGCCCATAGCTCAATAAGGCCCTATAGCACGTTTTACATATTAAAAGAGGGTCCCAAATTCAATCTTCAGGTAAGGATGGGAACGCCCCCTGTCTGAAATCCTGGAGAGCCATTGCCAGTCCATGTAGATCTGGGGTTCCCAACTGAGCTCCACCAGTGGCCCATGAAGTTTACTCAGGTGGTCTGTGGCATTTCTGTGGTTGAAGATGAGAGGAAGCACCTCCATCCCATTAAATAATCATATTTATTTTTAATTGTATTCTGTTGCTTCTTTTATTTTGTAAACGTTATTTTGTGGTATCACCATTTGAACACAATGCAGTATATAAGAAATAAAAGCAGCAATTAAAATACAATTAAAAAGCATACAACACCTAGCATGGCACACTGCATTACTATTGCTACAACGAGCAGAAAAATCATTATGTGGTCTGCCAAGACCCTCAGCAATTTTCAAGTGGCCCGTGGGGAAAAATGGTTTGGGAACTGTGGATGTAGACAATGCTGAAACAGAACGACTAGCGATCCGACTCAGCGTAGAGCAGCTTCCTCAACTTCTTAGGATTTTAGGCAAATTTTGTGTGGCGTTAAGCTCATAGCCTCTCAAAAGCTTTCAGGAATTCTTATACAACCACTAAGTGAAACTAAAATGCACAAACGAAATGAAGTGAGTGGTGAGCCTGCAACCCCATGATCTGTGGAAAGTGCTTTGGGAAAACCAAAAGAGAAAAATAAATCTATTCTCTGCTACTGCTGCTGACATTGCCAGTCAAAAGAAGAGGGGGAAAGCGTAGCTCTGCTCTCTCATTTGACAACTGTGTGCAAGCCAAAACTTTCCCGAAGCAGGAACAAATCTGCCTTTCTGGCGGCACCTAAGGCAAGGCTGAACAAAGTTGGCAGCGCATGCTCTCATCTTCAGCCCGTAATTTAGCAGCAAAGGGAGAGCGCCTGACCACAGGGTCCTGTGGCCAGGTCCACAGAGACCTTGGACATGGAAGGAAAGCAACTGTGTGTAGCGAGGTGGGGAGGGGGGAGAATCCTGAGCTGTGCAGGGTGCCAGACTGAGCCTTCAGATGCAGGTCCCTCCTATTTTAAGTAATCAACAGCCCAAGTGCACAACAAGACAAGCCTCAGACTAGGCAGCAGATCCCCACACAAACAAGAACAACAGCGACTGGTTTGGGGGCGGGGTAGGAATCCCAGCAAGCTGCTCCATTACTTCTAAGCTCTGAAATTAACCCAACAGGCACAAAGTTTCTTAGCAAACTGCACTGTGGCCCAGTCAAGCCAAAACAGCAACCGGGCTTGAGGGTGATGGCAGAGAATGGTTGGCCTCTCCCTTGGCAACCCCAGGTGCCCTACCTAGCAAGTTTTGCTTCATATTTCAGAATCCCACATGCACAGTGAACCTGCATCAGAATAACCAGAAATGACAAATCCATGAAGGCAGCTTTACACAGTTTTTGCCACCCTAGGAATTAATGGTAACGAGAGCAGGATAAAAAATATTTATATGCATAATAAGTAAATACACACGCGGCGACACTAGAAGCCAGGAGGACACATTATTTATAACCAAGCTCAGATAAATGTCATTATCAATCTGTAGCCTTAAGTAAGGGGAGAGGGGAGACATGTGACTCTCAGATATTGTTGGGACTCCCACTCCCATCAGCGTTAGCAAGCATGGCCAATGGGTAGAGATGGTGGGAGGAACAAAAATGTCACATCCCATACCCACACCTTAACAGCTGCATATAGGCTAGGACTGGCTATACGGGACGCAAAAAAAATCCAGCTGCAGAGTTCAGATCTTCTTCTGATCCACAGAATTGCACTGTCCTGTTGGCAGAACTGAATTTCTACAGGTACGTTCAAACTTGATCCTCAACTTCATCTTCTGTGCTGATGATGTTTATACCTTAGGATTAAGGTTTCACATTCCCGAGGTTAAGACACTCTTTCAGATAGCCCACGTCCTACCCATTCTTCAGAATAGGGACTGAATTGTTCCAACAGGACATAGACCCAGCAAATGAAGTATCAGATGAGATGGCATTTGTTTCCCACCATTAGAAGTCACAACTCTTAAGAATTTGGATCACTACTTTTCCAGCCAAGCTGGTTCCAAACAAATTGCTCTGCTTTCCTCTGGACCACGTCAGCGAGGCTTAGAGAGAGGTCTTGCTGTCTGGGCAGCCCAGGAGCTCCATATATAATGCCCACACTCTGGTCTCCACATCGAGGCACGGCGGTGAACGCCAGTAAGATATCCACGCAGGCAATTACGCGATTTTTTACAACAAGGGGCAACTCGCATATCCCTTCTGCGCTCAAGATCTTCAATGCCAAGACCATATCACAACTGCTCTACGGCATTCCAATCTGGATCCCGGGGTTCACCCAGACAGTAGAGCAAGTGCAATCAGCCTTCCTCTACAAGATTTTCTCTGTTCCAAGATGCGTCCCATATGCAGTTTTATGTTTAGAGGGAGCTCAACACAAGGTGGAATCTGTCGCCTGGGCAAGATTCCTTATATTCTGGCTAAAAATCTGCCTCGACCATGACAGAGATCCCTTCCTCCAGGAAATGCTTTCGGACACCTTCCTCCCCCCAGGGATACAACACTTCAACAGGAAGGTACAGCAACTGGGGCTTTCAGTAGAATTCCTCCGCTCAATGTCCTTACAATCTGCCAAAGCCACAGTCTTAACTAGGTTGTGGGACATTGAGAGACAGGATCTTATAGCGGCAGCAGGCACAACATGTTCCCCCCTTCTTTTCCACCTCCCGTGGGCTCATGAAACAAAACCTAATTATCTTGACTTCCTACTGAACCCACAAGAAAGAAGGGCATTTTCGTTGGCCAGGTTCAACGCAAATCCATCGAACCTCCTGTGGGGAAGATTCTCGGGCAGGGCGAAGGACGAGAGGTTCTGTCTGTGTCATGACCCTCAGGTGGAAAGCCTTCTACATATGGTTTTTCACTGTAATCTTTACGCCGACCTTCGTCAACAATTCCTGGACCGGCTCGGCATCCCCAGAAGGAGACCAGAGCGGGAAATCTTACAATTTCTTTTGCTGGGGAAGGACCAGGCCCTCACCAAGATGGTGGCTCAATATCTTAATTTACTATTTTCTCGTCGCTGTACTCTGCAGTCGTCTGAATTATTAGAAGCCCCATTGTCGTGAGAGCGGATAGCGGATTATTCCCTTCTCTCTCTTAACACAGCGTTTGCCACAGTGACAGTTTTAATCTCTTATTATTTTGTCTGTGAGTTTGTTTGATGCCAATAAAGGTTTTACTTACTTACTAATGCCCACACTGCCAGGGAGGTCACCTCTCTCTCTCTCTCTCTCTCTCTCTCTCTCTCTCTCTCTCACACACACACACACACACACACACACACACACCATTGTCTCTCAAGACATAAGGATGCCAAGAACATTTCCTGAGGCTCACAAGCCAAACACAACATCAGATCTAAATATTTCCTCCACATTTCCATCTCTTAAGGTGCCTTCAATTACATGAACCAATATACATCCTTTAACCAACATTTTCTTATGCATTAAGAGTTTCCCTGAACCAGGAAGTTACAAAAGGGGCTGCTCATCAGTACCTTTCAAATGCAATATTCAAAGAATTCAAAACATTTTGGAGCACCCCCTGACCCTTGTGATCTTTGACAGGTGACATAATATACGCTGTTTATATACACCAGGCATATAAATTCTGTAAATCATTGTTCAAGGTTCAAGGAGATGTGCAGGTCTCTCACAACTACAATGAAAAGAGAAGTCTTGGAGAGCTATGTCTCCACTTTGGCATGGAATATGGTATCCAATTTTTAAAGAGCATTTTCTAGATGTCTAGAGCTAGACACATGCCAAGGGATTCAAAAGCAATGCATTTACCTTTTTTTGAAAATACCATTAGGAAAAGACTTTAAAAAACACAAACTGGGGGGTATATGTTCAAATGGGGTAAGTAACAACACTAGAAGTGACAAGAAAATGCATGACTGCACTTCTGATTTGTTTGGGTTTTTTATACGAAGGTGTGAAGGGAGGAGTTTTAAGCTTCCTTTCCTGCCACTTTCCTGATAAATATCCCCCACCCTCAACAAAAAAGCTACTATGTGTTTGGACCAAGTGCCATACAGCTACTATTTTTAAGAGGCAGGAATAGAATCACAAACCTCTTGTGTTGACTATCTAGGGTCTAGGTTTGATAGCTTTAGTCAAGGAGGCCTGCAGCTTGAGAGACTGTCCTTTTCCAGCAGTCACTGTGCTCTGCAAGAGTATTTCTTCTTAAAAGTCCCTAAAATATCAGAAGTCTGCTCCACCACTGTAATTCAGAGCAGGACTTTCAGTGTGGCTGCTCCTGTTTTGTGGAATAACATCCAGAATGTGGGAAGTCAAGTGCCCACTAGCTAAATGAAGGCATTTTTGTTTCAACAAGCTGGGTGTGTGTGAAATATCTTCATTCTGGCCTTCTTAAACTTATTACCAAACTTAAAACCATGGAGAGACCTGGTCTGAATAGAGACATTGGATTCTTATCTCATTATACATGACAAAGCTATTTTTAGCCATCTCACCCCTTGCTTTTACCTGTAAGACCAATTGCAGTCGTTAACAGTCATCAACAGGTCTACCACACCTATCAGCCAATCACCCATTCCCACCACCCTTCCGAGTAATACCCCTCCCCACCCTCTCTCACTAAGGGTCTGGTGACTTCTGTTTCAGTGTATCTGAAGAAGTGTGCATGCACACGAAAGCTCATACCTATGACAAACTTAGTTGGTCTCTAAGGTGCTACTGGAAGGTTTCTTTTAATTTTGCGTTTTGTTGGTAACTGAACCCCCCCCCCCCCCGTATTTATTAAATACAAATGTAAAAAGCAATTAATACATTAATTTTAAGAAAGCAAAAATTCATAGATGCTTCATTCTCTGACCTAAATTCAATGGAACAGAAACAATAAAATGACTTTTAAAAATGTATTTATATCTAACATTATCAGATAACTTAGGAGTTTCGTTCCACACTGAGAAAACCCAGCCAAATGGCCAGGGTATAAATAATAAATTTATTATTATTATTATTATTATTATTATTATTATTATTATTAAACACTGTCCTGTAATCAAGCTTTTTCTTAATAAAAATACTTTGCCTCCAACAATTTTAACTGTTGCCTGATCAATTGGGCAATTGCTTTAACAGCCAGAGTGATTAAGAATTCTTCAGCTCTTTGGTTTAAATGCATAATACTACTTGTCCTGCTGATAACTAGCCATGCCCTCTTTCAAATTTCTTTAAGTGGAATAATGTGTTTTAAAAACAGCTATGCCCCACCTGCACTATAAATTCAAAGCAGTATCATATCACTTTAAACAGTCATGGTTTCTTCCACCCCCATTCCAGTTTAAAGTAACACTGCCCAAAATTCCCTGTGAAGATGGAATGAGTGCTAAACTAATCAGGGAACTGTAGCTCTGTAAGGGAAATACGTAGGGCCCTCCTATCAACTCTCAGCACACATAATGAGCTACAGTTCCCAGGATTCTTTAGGGGAAGTCATGGCCATTTAAAGCACTATGATACAGCTTCAAATGTATAGCACAGATGGGGCCCTAAATTTTGTTTAAGAAACATTTCAAATGGGATGACTTTTTCAGTTACCAGTTACAACATATCATCCACCTTGTCCGCAAACAATTCTGTGAGCAAGATCTAATACAGGGCTGAGGGACCTCAGATTCCAGCCTCTCAATCTAGCCCCCAGGACACTCTTTGGGCCATGCCCGACAGACCGGATCTGCTCAACTGCTTTTGTCTGGTGGCCTGTGTCCTTGGACTGTGATAATTAACCTTTCTTGTTTGGGTGGGCTGTGAAGATAAGTGGGTACATGCATAAACCTCTGACTTACTGCATACATGGAATATAGCCCTACTGCACAAGGGTAACTGTCACACCCATTATGGTCAGAGTGTTGGACTACAAACTGGGAGACCAGGGTTCAAATCCCCGTTCAGCCACAAACCTCGCTGAACAACCTTGTGCTAGTCACCATCTCTCAGCCTAACCTACCTCACAGGGTTGTTGTGAGGGAAACATGGGAAAGGGAGGGACGGTAGGCACCACCTTGAGCTCCTTGGAGGAGGCAAAGTGGGGTGTAAATGTAATAAAATAATAATAATTCATTGCTCCAACCGCTTTTGTCCCTGGCCTGCTCAGCTTTCAGTATGCAGCTCCCAGAATGTTGATCATGAGGGAATGCCACCCTCAGGCTGAAAAACATTCCCCATCCCTGATCTAATAACGCCATCCAGGTCAAGGCACCGTCCAAGTAAAAACGGCTTCTAACAACATGCTTTCACCACCACCCTGGCCCCTTTTCATACAAGAAGTCACTCAATTAAAGAGGGAGGGAGAGACCCAAAAGTTATACTGTACAGCAAGTGGCCTTAATACGAAGTGTTAAGTTGGCTTATTACAAGACGTTTTGTGGCAACTTGCAAACTAAATTTTTTACAAAGACGTAATGAAAGGAATTAGTGAAGATGTTAAGGTTGAAATTCACGTCTGTGGGATCTGTGAAAGATTTGTTTCTACTGCAATCAAATGGTGAAGCAAACAGTTGAGAAATAACAGTTCTTTGGAAGGAAAGGAGGGAGTAGCAACAGAGGCCGGAGAGAACATCTTTTGGACAGAGATAAGCCACTGAGTTGAGGCAGCAAGAAACCCAAATCATTTACTCTAGAAAAACTTCTGACACTACAGTCTCGGGAGCATGACTGAACGACATATCAAAATATTTATCAGAAATAAAGTAAAGCTGTAAATAAACCAGGTATTTTGTAAAGCAGGGGTGTCACACTCAAATTCATCGGGGGCCGCATCAGCAGTTTGGTCACCCTCAAAGGGCCGGTTGTATCTATAGGACTATGTAGGAAAGGGAGAAAGAAGGAAGGAAGTAGAGGGAAAGAAAGAATAAGAATGAGGGAGGGGAAGAAAGATGGGAAGGACAGAAGGAAGGAAGGAAGGAAGGAAGGAAGGAAGGAAGGAAGGAAGGAAGGAAGGAAGGAAAGAGGGAGCAGAGGGGAGAGAGGAAGGAAAGAGGTGAGAGAAAGAAGAGTAGGAAAGAAGGAATAAAGAAAGAAAGAAAAAGAAAGAGGGAGAGAAGACAGAGATAAAGAAGGAAGGAAGGAGAGGGAAAGAAAGAATAAGAACGAGAGAGAGGAAGAAAGAAAGGGAAGGGGGGGTCGCCGCCTTGATTCAGCGCCAGAAAAGAGCGCGAAGGGACCCAGGGGCAAAAAGCATTTCCTGTGCAGCGTGAGGCAGCGGGTGTCCGTTTTAGGAGAAGTGCGTAAAGCCTCAGAGTTGCACGTTTGTGAGGCTGAGCCGCGGCAGGAGGAGGAGGAGGAGGTGAGGCAAGAGGAGGAGGAGGCGGCGGCTTGCCGGGTCGGTGCCCGGCAGCGCCGTGCGGAGAGTCCCGAGCCTCTGGGACGCAGCAGTGCTCTGTAGCACTTTGAATCCTCCTCCTCCACGCGGCGCTGCTGGGTGCTTTGTCTGTGCTTCAGCAGCAGCAGCAGCAGCCGTTTCCAGACGCCGAGCCGTGGCAGGAGGAGAAGGATTCAAAGTGCTACAGAGCACTGCTGCGTCGCAGAGGCTTGGGACTCTCTGTGCGGCGCTGCTCCGGCCGCCTTTCTACCCCCCCCCCGGCCCCAGCTCTTTGTCGGCGCGGCGCTTCAGCAGCAAGGTCCCGCTGCTAGGGCGCGCTGGCTGGGGTGCTCGGCGGGCCACATGACGAGGTCTGGCGGGCCGGATTTGGCCCCCGGGCCTTGTGTTTGACACCCCTGTTGTAAAGGGTCAAAATTCTCCCTTTTTGTTTCAAGGCTGCTACCCTAAGCAAAACTTTCAAGGGGATAAGCAGCAAGCTCTCTAGACTTAGAAGTTTTGCATTATTTAAGACAATGTATACATTTACTCAAAAAGAAAGTCTCTAAATGGTTTACAAAGGGCAATCTAAAATATTCCTTAAAACACCAATGAAAGCAAACATTAAAAACAAATTGACATGAAATTGTATCAAAAACTAAACAAAACCAGCAATTTACAAACTATTATAATGGGGACGGGAATACATGACTGTGCAGGTTTGTTGAAACAAATATCTTTTTAGCAGGTGCCAAACACAATACAGCAAAATTGCCTGCCTGATATCAATAGGTAGGGAGTTCCAGGTGATGCCATAATGAATGATCAATTCCTTGCAAGTGAGGAATGAACATTATGTGAGATACGTACAAACAAAGCATTCTTAACAGTCAATATGAGGCAGAAAGATACACCCCCCCACCACCACCTCTATGGCTGATATTTTGTATCCTAGAAGCATTTTTACATTTTTGGGTGTCTACACAACCGAAATACATTGTCAAATGAGAGAAAATTCAAAGAGCAGCAATAAAAGTCATCAATGAGTTGAAAGCCAAAAGATATTGGGGAATAAATTATAAGGCCTAAAAATAAAGCACATTTTTTTAAAGTACCTACGGTTCAATAAGCATTTACAATTCAAGAAAGGAACTAAGTTATTTAAATGCAGTTTCTTATAGCGATTACACAAGGAGTTTTACTGTTCTGCTTAAGGCTTCCGAGCAAAAGTTACGAAGTCTGATTATGTACCAGCCTTAAACCACAGCAGTCACCTATTAACATTAAATGGGAGTCAGCAACGGCACAGTGCCACAATGATTCTTTACAGGAAGCAAATCACCCTCGGCTCTGGGATGTCTTCTCTGTTCTCATACCTCATGGGCAAGGTTGCAGTCAGAAACAAGTCCAGGCACAGATTATTATTATTTTTTAAAAAAAGCTGTGCATAGCACACTTGTAAACTTTGGATACGGTTGCCAGCCACCCGTTCTTTTCTCAACGAAACAATAAACAGCACACCGTACGCACGTGTCAGAAGATCATTAAGAACAGCTAAAAGGTTCTTTAGGTGCAAATTCAAGGCACAGATCTATGGCACATGTTCACAAACAGCACTCAAAACAAGAGTGAAAAAACACACAAACCCAATAAGGTGGAAACGAGGTCAACATCAGGCTTGCGATTGTAGACGCCCACAACCCTGCAAGGGGCCCACTCCTAGTCCCCCAGGCAAACCATGAACCCTAACCATGAACTCTGTAAGAGGCAAACCATGGTTTCAGAGGATACTACGCCAAACCATGGCTTAGCTACCAGCAGTACAGCATCAGCAGGACCAAAAGAGATCCAGCTAAGCAAACATATTATCCTCTTTGGGAGCTTGCACACTCATGCTATGCCATAGGGTAGCTTAGTGCAATGTGCACACTGAACGAATGTGAAAAAAAGTGAGTACCCGTAGTAGTGTACTCTTCTGCCCTCCTGGGCAGGAACAGCTGGCTGGAGTGTCCTT